>NC_025696.1:22449860-22505279 GCF_000633955.1 Camelina sativa
TAAATAACTATAGTTTGAACCTAATTAACTACATGCCCATAAAACAAAAAAAAATGCCATCAACATTTCCTTCATCCCTTCTTTAATCAGAAACATATGCAGCCCCAAGAATCTAGAGTCCTTATATCACTCTGTGGTTGGTTTCATTTCAGAACTATACCAACATCAAATTAAATTTATAGGTTTGAATTCTTGGGTTTAATTTCTGTGTTTTAATCTTCTATAATTTTCACGGGGACAAGCGGAATCAAATTTAGGTAAGATGGTGGGATGGTATTATTTAAGTAAATTAGTTTAATTTTTTAAAAATTGTTTATACAAAAATTAAATTTTTGTATTTACTTTCTGGAAAATTACGTAAGATTGTGAGACGGTTTGATCTAATTCTATAATTATTTTGTTCTATTCACACTTATTATTTCAAATGTTATGGTATTTTTGAATTATTTAAAATTTATAAGTTTTCATATTAGGAATTTCATAATATATAAATTATATGAGAAGGTTTTTCTCAACTTTTGCTAAGGAGATGACACTTGGCTTACCATATTGCTGACACCTGTATTTTTTTGTTTGGACCTAATTAACTATAGTTTGAACCTAATTAACTACAGGCCCATAAAACCAAAAAAATGCCATTAACATTTCCTTCATCCCTTCTTTAATCAGAAACATATGCAGCCCCAAGAATCTAGAGCCACCTTATATCACTCTGTGGTTGGTTTCATTTCAGAACTATACCAACATTAAATTAAATTTATAGGTTTGAATTCTTGGGTTTAATTTCTATTTTTTAATCTTCTATAATTTTCACGGAGACAAGCGGAATCAAATTTAAGTAAGATGGTGGGATGGTATTATTTAAGTAAATTAGTTTAATTTATTAAAAATTGTTTATACAAAAATTAAAATTTTGAGCTTACTTTCTGGAAAATTACATAAGATTGTGAGATGATTTTGATCTAATTCTATAATTATTTTGTTCGATTCACACTTATTATTTCAAACGTCATGGTATTTTTGAATTACTTAAAATTAATAAGTTTTCATATTAGGAATCTATATTATGAAAGATGGCCAACTCTCTCCATCTGAGTGACACATCAGCAGTGGAGAGAGTGCCACTTGTCTATCCTCATTAAAAGCAAAAAGACCTATTCATGTATTTTGTTCTTTTTTATATTACAAAAACAGTTTTAATATTTACATAAAAAAATTAGAGAGGCTTATAACATTTCCCAAAAAAGTATCGGGATTGAATCAAGAGCCACTTCTTCCTCTCAGAGTAAACCATGAATCTATGGATATATGGTTTAGGAGTCATAATTTTGTCAATAGTTTGAAGAGTTGCAGCAGTGATAGAGATATTTGTTAATATTGTAGAGAAATTCATGAAAGTTTGTCCCTAAAATTTTTTTTGAAGAAGATTGAAGTTTTGTTCACTATCAAATGGAAGATATTGAATAAAATTGTAGAATGTTGGTTTAGCAGAATACAGAGATAAAGAGGAAGGAGTTTTCATATTCTAATATTTAGAAGTTGTCAAAAATAAAATTAAATGAAATTCTTATAAATAAAAAAAAAATTCTAGAGTTATATTTAAGAAATTGAAGAGCTAACATGAAAGGAAGATGTCTATCTTAATCAATCTTGATAAATTAAAATGTTAGTAGTTCATAGTATATAACTGAGAAGCTAAAAAACTCTTTGTTACAAAATATGCATCTTTAGATCAAGCTTTCATTTGGAATATTTTTTTAGAAGTTTTAGACAAGAATTGTAAAATGGTTAAGCTTTCAAAATAAAGTTGTCTATGCATGTATCTAATAATTCAATTGCAAAATGAAAAAAGCTATTTGAAGTATAAAAAAAATATCAAAATCAAATTATATTTTTCAAGATTTCCACAAAGAAAAAATAGATAAACTCTACATAAAAAAATCAAATTAGTAGCAAAATTGTTTTAAAAGCGGTAAGCTATAAGCCTGCGCTATGACAGGAGATTTGTCTTTGTTACGAAGCGTCCTTGACATAATTCCTTATGCGGTTACTTTTCCTGATGGCACTGCTTCACGTGCTCCCAAAATAGGCACATTACAATTGAATATGGTTTACTTTCTGTCCAATGTTCTCTATGTTCCAAACTTCAACTGTACTTTGATTTCGGTGTCTCGACTTCTTAAGCAAACTGGCTGCATTGCCATCTTGACTGATACTCTATGTGTTTTACAGGACCGTTTTACGAGGACCCTGGTTGGCGCCGGTGAAGAGAGAGAGAGGGTCTACTACTTCAAGGGTGTCAAGTTTGCAATAGCTCATCAAGCTAGTAAGGGCAACGTTTCTCCTTCTGTTTTATGGCATCGATGTCTTGGTCATTCCTCTTACAAAGTGCTATCTACATTACCGGTTTTTAATAGTTTAAAAGTTGATTTTGGAGATACACATCCATATGATATCTTTTTCATGCTAAACAAACATGTACTACTTTTAATGAAAGTTTTAATAAAGCTTTGGCCCCTTTTGGCTTAATACATTGTGATGTTTGGATACCCTATCGCACTCTTTCCTCTTGTGGAGCTGATTAATTCTTAACCATTGTTGATGATTACTCTAGAGCTGTGTGGATTTTTATCTCATGTTAGCCAAATCTGAAGTCAAAGGTTTATTACACAATTTTTGTGCCATGAGTGACAAACAATTTGATAAACCGGTCAAAGCTATTTGTACGGACAACGGGACTGAGTTTATGGCTCTTTCCTCCTTCTTTCAGCAACATGGCATTGATCATCAGATGTCGTGCTTTGATACACCATAGTAGAATGGCCGTGTCGAATGCAAACACTGGCACATCCTTAATATTGCTCGTGCCCTTCTCTTCCAAACTTAGCTTCCACTTATGTTCTGGGGAGAAAGTGTTTTAAAAGCTGCTCATCTGATTAACCTCACCCCTACTCCTCTTCTTCAAGGGAAGAAGCCGTATTAAATGTTATATGGGACTCCTCCTACTTATGACTTACTTTGCATGTTTGGTTGTCTGAGTTATTCTCATCGGCGTCCTTGCGATAAGGATAAGTTTAGTGACCGCAGCCGCAAATTTATTTTTGTTGGCTATCCTAATGGTAAGAAAACTTGGAAGCTGTACGACATTGAAAGGAAATATATTTTTTACAAGTTGTGATCTCCCGATGCTTATGTGACACCACATATGTCTCATATGGATCAAACTGCTGATGAATGGTTATTTTCCATTGGTCCCCTAGCCTCGCCTATGCCAGCTACTTGTACTTCTGCTCCGTTGTTGGAGCATGTTGCTCCCTTGACTCCAGTCTATCCAGCTTCTGTTCTTACAAGTCCTTTGTCTACTCCTGAAGTTGTGGTCGTATCCACTCCAACGTCTGTTACTGCTCCTATTTCTCCAAATATGATTTCTACCACCGATGAACAGTGTATTACTCCGTCTTCTTCACCATCTACCTCTCCCCTAGTTTATCCGCAGCCTGATGAGTCTCCATCTTCTCCTACTACTGACTCACCTTTGTTATCTGATAACCAGATGCTCCATAGCCTGGTCTTCCTGAGTTACTCGGCTGTGGTCATCGGGTGAGCAAACTCTCTGTTTTACTCAAAGACTATGTTGTCAAGACTTTACTTCTACTAGCTTCCCCCTCTCTCGCTTCATCGCCTCGTAATCCTGGTTCTCCTAACATCGGTCTCAGGTAATCCTGGTTCTCCTAACTTGGTATTCCACAAGCTAATTTTTCTTCAGGACACAAGACTTTCTTAGCCGGGATAACTTCGGCTGTTGAGCCTATCAGTTTTAAAGAAGCTATATTGGATGATGTTTGGAATAACTCTATGAACGATGAGTATTCCTCTCCTACGATGCAACGAACATGGGATGAAACAACTCTTCCTCTCGGGAAGACGGCAACTGATAGTAAATGGGTGTACAAGATCAAGTATCATTCTAATGGCAAGATCGCTCACTACAAATCCCGTTTGGTGGCTCTTAGTAATTTTCAGCTTGAAGGTCTCGACTACAACGATAAGTTTGCTCAGGTTGCTAAGACTACAACTGTGCGCGTTTTTCTTGAGATTGCGGCTGCAAAACGCTGAGAGGTACACCAAATGGATGTTCAGAATGTAGTTTTACATGGTGACTTGCATGAGGAGGTTTATATGAAGTTTCCTCCTGGTTTTGAGAATCCATATCCTACTAAGGTTTGTCGTTTGCGCAAGTCTATCTACGAGCTTAAGCATGCGCCTCATTGTTGGTTTGCTAAGCTAAGTATTCCGTTGAAGAAATATGGCTTAAAGCAGAGCAAAACTGATTACTCTAATTTTTCTTACATAAAAGGGAAGATTTGTCTACACATTTTGGTTTTTGTGGACAATTTTATCGTTTCCGGTAATGATCTTTCTACTATGCAACGTTTTAAGAACTATCTCAGCCAATGTTTTTACATGAAGGATTTGGGAAAACTCACGTACTTTCTTGGCATTGAAGTTGCAAGGAATACATAGGGCATATTTATTTCTTAATGCAAGTATGATTTGGATACATCGTTGAAACTAGAATTCTTGGCTCCAAACCCGCAACAACACCTATTGAGGTTAATCACAAACTCCTTCGTGATAATAGTCCTTTCTTTACCAAACCATAAGCTTATCGACGTCTGGTAGGTGGTCTCATTTACTTGACTTTCACGAGACCCGAATTGTGTTATTCTGTCCAAGTTTTGTCCCGGGTTATGAAAACGCCAAGCCAAGCTCATTGGGAGGCTTCCATATGAACTGTTCACTATCTCAAGGGCTCTCCGGGAAAAGGCATTCTCCTTCATGCTGACTCTGATCTTCGTCTTACAGCTTATTGTGATGCTGATTAGAATGGTTGTGCTTTGACGTGTCGTTCTCTTAGCACATACATTGTTTTTCTTGGTTCATGAAACGACCCGACCCGTTTTTGATTTTTTAATATAATAATTAACCAGTGGTCTCATACCCACTAGTCACCTAATCACAATCAAACCAAACAGCAGAATAACCAAATGATACCATTAAACCAATAATTAATAAATAATAAACCAATAACCAATGATCAATCCAACAGTGTCATAAAACATAAAACCAACAACCTAGCAATATTCTTCTGACTCAACTCTAGCAACCTAACAGAAGCCAGACAACACATCAACGAGCCACTAGAACATCCTCCTCTTCATCGCCTCGATTCCACGATCACACTTTGCCTTTACCTGCACCACAACACATATGAGGTGCATGCATATTTTATAAACACTCAGTGAAGCAATCCTCCCATCTACTGGGCTATACACACAAGTAATTGAGACCACTCTAACCATCAAACAACAATCAACAAACAAACCAGGAAAACTGCATCGACCAACGTAAGCCTGCATCGACCAGTGCAAAGCTCACCTGCATCAACCGACACCAACACTGCATCGAGCGATGCTTTCTCGATATTTTACAAAATCCCTAATTGAATCGATTGACACCTCCGCATGGCATCGACCGTTGCTCCTAGGTCAAATCGCGCCATCCTCGCATTACATCGACCGATGCACAAAGTGCATCGATCAACGCACATGCCGAGCATCGTTCTTCCCCGAAGCCCCTCGCCAGATCTCTGTTCCTAAACCATCGAAACGCAATCCAAAGCCATAAAGAAGCCTCACAAAGCCCCAATTGACACAAAAATATTTTAACAAGCCAAAGAATCAACCACATAACACATAAACACGAACATCAAAGAAATCTCAAGCTTAGATAAGCAATGGTCCTGCACTCACCTTTGCCAAAGAATAATCTGACTCTAAACAGGCGGATCTACACTCCTAGGAAGCTCCTACAACAAATCCCGCTACAGATCTCCACAAGAACAGCCACAAATCTCTCAAAACTCACCAAAACCTCAATAACACTTCTCTCTTTCTTTTCTCTCTGAGAAAACGACAAAAAGAGGCTAAATAAGTCGGAGTATCCTTTTTATACTCGCCCTTAAGGGTTTCCTAACCTAGAAATGCAATGTTTAACTTAACACGTTTCATGAAAAACCGGCTTTGCAACGAATCGATGCAAGTGCATCGATTGATGCACCTCCCAAACCGGGATTCCGGTTCGCCGATGTTATAGTTCCTCTCCGGTTTCTTGGAACACAAAGAAACAAGACATTGTGTCAATGTCTTCTTCTGAATCCGAGTACCGTGCCATGGCGTTTACTCTAAAGGAACTGAAATGTCTTAAGTAGTTGCTTTCTACTTTTGGTATCTTACATCCTCAACCAATGCGGTTGTTTTGTAAAAGTAAATTGGCATTGTACATTGCTGTTAATCCTATTTTTCATGAACATACCAAGCACATTGAATCTGATTGTCGTTTTTTTCGAGATGCCGTCCAAGCAAAGCTTATCACTACATATCACATTACTACTACGGAACAGCCTGCAGATATCCTCACTAAAACTCTTCCTGCCCCGACGTTTAAGTATCTCCTTTCCAAGTTGGGGATTCAAGATCTTTCACCACCAACTTAAAGGGGGTATAGAGATAAGGATCACTACATATTGTTGTAATCTGCTTAGTATTTAGATTTATCGTATATTCCTTATATTTAGGATCTTTCTTGTATAAATACTTCTATCAAGCTATCAATACAATATACAATATTCTTCCATTCATACCACATCTGCTTCCTAACTTGAAGAATGCTTTGAATAGTACCCAATACATTTTTATTTTTGGATTAAAGAATGGGAAATTTACTCAAATGTTATATATTTTAGGTAATATTACCAGAATCTACAAAAAAGGATTTTATTACTAGAATATTTCGGGGATTTTCAAAATACCCAGCGTGCCCTTATTTTATGTTACCGGAAAAACGTGATATGCTAAAATTAAACCCTAGAGCTACTCTCTCAAACAAGAGATCAATGTAGTACTTAGGGGTTGAATTCCACAAGGACTCAAGTCTACACAATAAATTATAGAGTTTTTCAATTATGCTAAACAGATTTAATTGAATTAAAATAAACAATGCAAAATATTAAATAAAAGCTGTGAAAATTCAGAAGATCAAAAAGCTAGGCCTAGGGAATTTCTCAGGAAATTATGAAATATTAAATCAATCAATAAATTAAGATTCAAGCAATTAAGAACAGATCAAAAACTCTAAACACTTTTGTAAATTAAATCAGTTCTCACTGCAAATAATATCTAAATTTAAAACCAGAAAATCCAAATCTCTTTGCAAAATTCTAGGTAATAAATCAGCTTTAAAAACAAGTTTAGATTGTTCACAAAATTATTAAATCAAATCTCTTTGCAAGAAATAATTTTGTTCATCAGAGGGTTTTATCAGGAAAATCAATTATATTCTCATATCAATTTATTTTCCTAAAGTATTAGTTCTAGGTGATCAATCAAGAATTAATATGAAGAACAACCTAAGATGAAGATCTAGATAGATAAAGAATCCTAAATAAACAGATCTAATAATTCATAAAATCCCTGTGAAAAACCCTAAACCTAACAAGCAAACTACTCAGACATATTCAATGAAGAACAAAACATAATTCTGAATAATAAGCAATAGAGATTAAAAGAGTAAGAAGGAGTTCAAGAAATTCTTCTCTACAAAGCAGATCTCTCTCTCTCCAAAACTCTCAAAATCTCACAGGGTTGCAGGAAAAATAAAACTTGATAGAATACAACTTAATGGTTTGGAAAACCTAAAAATACTATTTATATGTCCTAAAACACGTCTGGGACTTGTGTTGCAAATATGGAAAACTTTGGGCAAAATTGTAAAACTTCCAATTTTTGGCTTNATTATGAAATATTAAATCAATCAATAAATTAAGATTCAAGCAATTAAGAACAGATCAAAAACTCTAAACACTTTTGTAAATTAAATCAGTTCTCACTGCAAATAATATCTAAATTTAAAACCAGAAAATCCAAATCTCTTTGCAAAATTCTAGGTAATAAATCAGCTTTAAAAACAAGTTTAGATTGTTCACAAAATTATTAAATCAAATCTCTTTGCAAGAAATAATTTTGTTCATCAGAGGGTTTTATCAGGAAAATCAATTATATTCTCATATCAATTTATTTTCCTAAAGTATTAGTTCTAGGTGATCAATCAAGAATTAATATGAAGAACAACCTAAGATGAAGATCTAGATAGATAAAGAATCCTAAATAAACAGATCTAATAATTCATAAAATCCCTGTGAAAAACCCTAAACCTAACAAGCAAACTACTCAGACATATTCAATGAAGAACAAAACATAATTCTGAATAATAAGCAATAGAGATTAAAAGAGTAAGAAGGAGTTCAAGAAATTCTTCTCTACAAAGCAGATCTCTCTCTCTCCAAAACTCTCAAAATCTCACAGGGTTGCAGGAAAAATAAAACTTGATAGAATACAACTTAATGGTTTGGAAAACCTAAAAATACTATTTATATGTCCTAAAACACGTCTGGGACTTGTGTTGCAAATATGGAAAACTTTGGGCAAAATTGTAAAACTTCCAATTTTTGGCTTTCTCGTCGGTTTGGACTGGGTGTCGATCGATGCTCCTTCAGTGTCGATCGACACTGGTCAGTTGATCAGACTCCAAATTGAATTCTTTGATTAAATGCTCCAAAACGATCCAAATTGCTCCATTTCGCTTCATCCGTGCCAAAATCCTAGAAAACCTGTAAAGACTCAAAAACATCCTAGAAAACAAATTAAAAGACTCTAAAAGACTCCTTATATAATGGTTAAAAACCACAAAAACCATGATATATCAAAACGTAATTACAAAAATGTCATTGCCACGTCAGACGCCACGTCAGAAATTGCTGACATGTAACCATAACTCAGCCGTAACGCATTACAGAGGTATGTTGCGGCTGAATTATAGGTATGTTGCGGCTGATTTATGGAAAAAATATTTAATTAAGAGCGGACGGCTTAGTTAGAGCATAATTCAGCCAAGCGTTACGGCTGACTTATTAAAATCTGGCTGAGTTATGCTCTAACTCAGCCGTCCTTACGGCTGAGTTTTCGCCGATGGTTAAGTTGTCAAAATTTTGGCTGAGTTATCACTACGACACGGCTGAATTACCTTTTTTCCGACTGACTGAGTTATGAAAAACGGCTGACTTATGAGATGTTGTTACGGCTGAGTTATGGTTAAAAACTATAACTCAGCCGTGATAGGCTGACTTATCGTATAACTCGACCATTTCACGGCTGACTTAGTAGCAAAAGATTTATTACTAGCATGATATTCATTTACGGCTGACTTATTAAACGATACGGCTAAGTTACATATTTTCAGTTGATGAAGCGGCTGAATTTGGCAGCAATTTTTTTGCTTTTTAATTACTGTAATGTTATTCATGTTGTGACTGAGTTATAATTTGTTTGATGGCTGAGTTATTATTTGTGTGATGGCTGACTTGCCACGTCGGACGCATCATCCATGTCAGCATTCCATGTCATCATCTTTTTTCTTCGGAAATACGAAACGTCGTTCGACTCTTGTTCTTCAACTGGTTAATAAGTGAACTATTTACCTTCTTATTCTACTTGTTCTTCTACTTCTTCTTCAGTTTCTTCTAAACCTTTTTCTTCTACTTCTTCTTCACCTTGTTCTTCTACTTCTTCTTCACCTTGTTCTTTATTTTCTTTCATGGATCCAGTTCCAGTACTAGTTGTTTCCGGTAATTGGGTAGAGACACAGAGATATGTATTTAACACCGACGATAGAGGGTGTATAGTTGTGCAGATAGATGGAGGCACAACACACGACAAGCTTGTGGAGCTTGTTCTTGAAGACTACGGATTGGACGCATTTAGCCATGAGCTAAAGCTGAGCTACATGTTCTCGAACAAGTCATTAAAACATATGGTGCATGATACTCCACCAGTTTTTGTCTCCAATGATCGACAGTTGCAATGTTTTTTGGGGCTAGGGAAAACCGATCAGCTACGTCTCTGTGTAGAGTTTTCGGCGAAAGAGTCTACAGAAACTAGTGGAGCTAGAGGAAGTATGATTCGGCCAAGCAGTAACTCGAAAGTAGAATCTACATACTAAGTGGACGGTGGGGGATTTGATGGGACTTGTTTTGATTATGGTAAAATCGTTGACAAAGAAAACGAAGAAGAAGAAGAAGCTGTCGAAGTAGCATCTGACGAAGAAGAAGACGATGAATTTTCAACCCGATTTGATATTTTTGACGACTTCGATGGTGAGTCAACTGATGACGAGAACTTTTCTGTATTGGGTGAGCCTCAGAGTAAAGAGGAAGACTCACCGACTCCGCCTCCTCAGAAGAAAGCTCATAAAGATGATAACTTTGCCGAATCGAAGAAGAATCCGAAGCCTATTAGGTTAGAGGTGTCAACGCTAAAAATTGTTGTAGGACAACAATACAGGAGCAAAAAGCAGTTAAGGAATCACGTGAAACTTATTTCTGTTAGAGATGGATTTGATTTTAATATACCAGTATCAAATCCGAGAATGGTGGTTTATAAGTGCTGGGTTGAAGGATGTCTTTGGAGAGTTCATGCATCTGTACAAGGGGATGACCCGGATTTTCATGTTCGTTTATACGATTCGGAACACACATGTTCTGTGACGGAACGTTCTACTAGATCCCGCCAATCAACAGCTGATGTATTGACAGGTCTTTACAGGGACTATCTTGGTGATCTTGGTCCGGAAGTTAAACCTAAAAGTGTCGGAATCATTTTCAATAAGCAATTTAGTCTAAAGGTAATTATTATGTTTCGACTGACTTATTGATAATAATGGCTGACATATTATTACGTTATGGTTGGATTATTAATACAAATTGGCTGACTTATATGAATGTGTTGGCTGAGTTATTTACATATTGATTCTTTACGGCTGACTTATAGGTATGTATAGGCTGAGTTATTTACATGTTACGGCTGAGTTATTGATTATTTACGGCTGACTTATTTGAATGTGTCGGCTGAGTTATCTATATATTATGGCTCATTTATTAATTTGTTGGTGTCAAGAGATGGGTTATTGGAAGACATATCAAACGCTGACGAATGCAAGGCAGATCGATCAGGGAACTCTTGAGGATAGTTTTAGCGAGTTGCCTTCTTACATATACAAGTTAAGAAGGGAAAATTCGGGTACAGTCACGCGTCTTCAAATAGATGATGAAGGAAGATTCAAATATGTCGTTATTGCTTTTGGTGCGAGTATTGCTGGGTTTGCTTTCATGCGCAAAGTTGTTGTTGTCGACGGAACGTTTCTCCATGGTAGTTACAAAGGGACGCTTCTAACAGCCCTAGCTCAGGATGGTAACTTTCAAATTTTCCCAATAGCTTTCGCTGTTGTTGACACTGAAAATGATGAGTCTTGGCGTTGGTTTTTTACACAACTCAAAGTTGCCATTCATGACGAAAAGGATCTTACGATAATCTCCGACAGACATAAGTCAATAGGGAAAGCGATTGGTCAAGTGTATCCGTTGGCTTCGCGTGGAATTTGCACTTACCATTTGTATAAGAACATCTTGGTGAAGTTCAAAGGAAAACATTTGTTCCCTCTGGTGAAAAAGCGGTAAGGTGTTTTAGGCTATCTGATTTTAATGAGGCTTTAAATGAGATTGAAGCACGTCATCCCGAACTACATGGATACCTCCAAAGATCTGGTGTCCGAATGTGGGCGCGTGTTCATTTCCAGGTTGAAAGGTACAATTTAATGACAACGAATATTGCAGAATCAATGAACAACGCACTGTCAAATGCTAGAAGTCTTCCCATAGTTTGACTGCTATAATCGATACGGAATATGATGACCAGATGGTTTTCGAAACGGGGAGAGGATGCGAAATCGCAGCCAACAACGCTCACTTGAGGTGTTGAGAACTTGTTACAGGTAAGTTTACATAAGTCAGTCGTCAATGTTGATAACTCAGCCATAACAGTTATCATATCTCAGCCGTAATTGTTTCCATATCTTAGCCATAACCATTATAGTTTTCATAACTCGGCCATAATTTTTTCATGACTCTGCCGTAATTATTTTCATAACTCAGCCTAAAAACGTTTTTTTTTGTTCTACTCCCTACTAGGACCGTGTCACCGCAGCAAGACTTATGGAGGCACAAACGATTGATGTTGTACGTGTGCAAGTGACATATGGATCATCTTTGCATGTTGTAATTTTTGAAATAAAAAGTTGCACATGCCGTTGTTTCGACCACGAGAAAATACCATGCACCCATGCAATCGTAGCTGCAGAGCATATGAATGTGTCTCGTATATCCATGTGCGATCCGAAATTTAGGAGTGTCGATTTGGTTAACAGATGGGCTTGTTCAATCATGCCTCCAGATGTATCAGTCCTTGTTCCTGAAGTTGTGGATAATCAAACCGTGCTTGCCTCCGATTGTTGTAAACCAGCCAGGAAGGCCCAAGAAGCGTAGGATTAAATCATCTTTGGAAGTTGCCATTGAAAATAAACGCCCTAGGAAGCAACACGCATGTAGGCGAAGTAAACAAGTTGGGCACAATGTGAAAATTTGTTAGATGTAGTATTGTTGTAAGGAGATTTGTTTTATTTTGACTTGTGATAACTCAGCCATAACTCATTATATCTCAGCCGTAACATGAATCGACGAAACCTTTCATTTTCCCGTAAATACTACAACTCAGCCGTAAAGTTATATAAAGAAAAAAGATGACTCATCAGAACCAAAACCAGACAAAACTGAAATCCGACCCGGGCTCCCGCGACCCAAAAAAAAATCCGACCCGGTGCGTTTTTTTGTTATGGATCGATTTTTAATGGCATGTATCTGTTAATAAAACATGCCCATGATCGAATATTACATTTCTCCTTTTTTTTCCCAAATCAACAAAGAATTGATTTTTAGGGTTCTTAGTTCATCGTGAGAGAAACTTCAATTTGGAGAGAAGATGGAATTAAGCTCGGAATCGTCTACTAGCATGAGGAGCAAGTCTAGAGTGGGGCAAGTTTGTGACTGTGGATTGCTGGCAAAGATATCCGTATCAAAAACGGTGAGAAATCCTAATTGAAGGTTCCTCGGTGTGAGCTGTACAAGGTATGTATTGCTTGTATTTCGAATAATGTTGAGGTTAGTAGATATGTTGATTAATTAGTTGTTTGATGTGTGTAGGAAGGTGGTAATGGTCATTGTAAGTACTTTAGTTGGGTTGATGAAGAAGAAGTGAAAGGCTGGGCGGATGAGCATTGGTCGAAGCTCAAACATAAATTAATGAGAAGAATAAGATAATCAGTCAACTATCAACAACAATCATGGAGCTTAAGGGTGATTTAGAGACACATCAGCTGCAGAAGAAGAAGATTGATGATATGGAAGCAATGGTGTCTCGTCAACGCATCTATATCACGGGTTTGACAGGCTTGCTTGTATGTGCAATTGGAGTCATCATACTTGGTTGAGTTTGGATGACTTAATGACTATGTATTTCTTCGTATTTGCATCATACTTGGATTGGTGAAGTAGTTTTTTTTTTCGTTTATGTTGTACCTTCACCGTTATTACGATATCTCAGCCATTACCGAGTGATATCTCAGCCATAACTTTATCTTAATTGTTTGCATAACTAAGCCGTCAATAACGATAACTTAGCCAACCTGCAAATGAGAATGGCTAACTTACCAACCAAACCAGAACGAACCGAAAATAACCGACCCATAATTGAAAATAACCGACTATAACTCAGCCGTGAAGTCATATAAATCAGCCATTAACTTTCAGATTGTTTCTCGTAATAACTCAACCTTAACACACTATAACTCAGCCGTAACATGAATCGACGAGACATTTTGTTTTCCCGTAAATATTATAACTCAGCCGTCAAGTCGTATAAATCAGTCATTTGTTTTCAGATTGTTTCTTGTGATAACTCAGCCATAACTCACTATAACTCAGCCATTACTTGAATCGACGTGACCTTTTGTTTTCCCGTAAAATTATAACTCAGCTGTAAAGCAATATTTTGGCGGGAAACCATAAGTTAACCTAATAATAGATGCGAATTTTTGTTTTCCTATTGTTTTTCTTTTATATTCTCTTAATTCATTTTATCGTTTCGGTTTCTTCATCTTCATCTCTATATTCATTGTATCGTTTCCTTCTTCTTCGCCCATTGCACCTATAAATATCCTCTGAATTCCCTCACAATATATTGCATCTTCGTCGAGTTCACCTTCAAATCTCCTCTACATCCAATATCAATATATTGCATTTCCTTCGATCATGGCATATGTAAGTCTCCTCTCCATCCCCTCTCAATCTATTGCATATTTTCCGACTTTGTACCTATCAGTTGGTGACGATTGTTTTTATTTTGATAGTCGAGCTATGGACGGAGAGGGTTCCAGTAAACGTCAAAAACGCAAGGCAGACGAAGCAATATCGCCCATGAACATGGCCGGAGCAAATTCCAGTAAACGTCTAGCAAGAAATGCAGATTTCGAGTGGAAAGATGAAGCACTATTGGCCGTGTCCGAAGCTTTTACTCAGACGAGAGTCGTGGCCAAGGCAAAGATAACTGATCGCTACACAGCAATTCTGCATATCATGGATGATCATATGAAGAAGAAGGAAGAGAAGACCACCCTCGAGCATCAAGTGGAACTAATCGATGCTCAACTATCCCAACTGAATCAAATATTGGATGGAGAACTTGTCGACTTAGAGGCAGAGAACAAGAGGTTAGAGGAGATGAGAGAGATTGCAGAAACCGATGTCAAACAGTGTGTGGTTCCCCCTCCTCTTGATTGGTGTAAACTAAAAGTTCATGGTTCCTCCTCTTCTTAATCGGTTTTAAAAAGTGAATTCCATTGTACTGTCGTGTCGTCTTCTTTATGAACTCTGAACTTTTTTTTTATTTCTATTTGTAATGTTTCATATTAATATAAATCAGCCGGTATTACGATATCTCAGCCATTACGGATTTATAAATCTCTATAACTCAGCCGTCACATGAATTGACAAGATCTTTCGTTTTCTCGTAAATAATATAACTCAGCTGTGAAGTCATATAAATCAGACATTTACTTTCAGAATGTTTCTTGTGATAACTCAGCCATTACGAATTTATAAATCAAGATAACTCAGCCGTCACATGAAGAAGAAGGAAGAGAAGACCACCCTCGAGCATCAAGTGGAACTAATCGACGCTCAACTATCCCAACTGAAATAAATATTGGGTGGAGAACTTGTCGACTTAGAGGCAGAGAACAAGAGGTTAGAGGAGATGAGAGAGATTGCGGAAGCCGATGTCGAACAGTGTGTGGTTTCCCCTCCTCTTGATTGGTGTAAACTAAAAGTTCATGGTTCCTCCTCCTCTTAATCGGTTTTAAAAAGTGAATTCCATTGTACTGTCGTGTCGTCCTCTTTATGAACTCTAAACTTTTTTTTTTATTTCTTTTTGTAATATTTCATATTAATATAAATCAGCCGGTATTACGATATCTCAGCCATTACGGATTTATAAATCACTATAACTCAGCCGTCACATGAATTGACAAGATCTTTCGTTTTCTCGTAAATAATATAACTCAGCTGTGAAGTCATATAAATCAGACATTTACTTTCAGAATGTTTCTTGTGATAACTCAGCCATTACGAATTTATAAATCAAGATAACTCAGCCGTCACATGAAGAAGAAGGAAGAGAAGACCACCCTCGAGCATCAAGTGGAACTAATCGACGCTCAACTATCCCAACTGAAATAAATATTGGGTGGAGAACTTGTCGACTTAGAGGCAGAGAACAAGAGGTTAGAGGAGATGAGAGAGATTGCGGAAGCCGATGTCGAACAGTGTGTGGTTTCCCCTCCTCTTGATTGGTGTAAACTAAAAGTTCATGGTTCCTCCTCCTCTTAATCGGTTTTAAAAAGTGAATTCCATTGTACTGTCGTGTCGTCCTCTTTATGAACTCTAAACTTTTTTTTTTATTTCTTTTTGTAATATTTCATATTAATATAAATCAGCCGGTATTACGATATCTCAGCCATTACGGATTTATAAATCTCTATAACTCAGCCGTCACATGAATTGACAAGATCTTTCATTTTCTCGTAAATAATATAACTCAGCTGTGAAGTCATATAAATCAGACATTTACTTTCAGAATGTTTCTTGTGATAACTCAGCCATTACGAATTTATAAATCAAGATAACTCAGCCGTCACATGAAGAAGAAGGAAGAGAAGACCACCCTCGAGCATCAAGTGGAACTAATCGACGCTCAACTATCCCAACTGAAATAAATATTGGGTGGAGAACTTGTCGACTTAGAGGCAGAGAACAAGAGGTTAGAGGAGATGAGAGAGATTGCGGAAGCCGATGTCGAACAGTGTGTGGTTTCCCCTCCTCTTGATTGGTGTAAACTAAAAGTTCATGGTTCCTCCTCCTCTTAATCGGTTTTAAAAAGTGAATTCCATTGTACTGTCGTGTCGTCCTCTTTATGAACTCTAAACTTTTTTTTTTATTTCTTTTTGTAATATTTCATATTAATATAAATCAGCCGGTATTACGATATCTCAGCCATTACGGATTTATAAATCACTATAACTCAGCCGTCACATGAATTGACAAGATCTTTCGTTTTCTCGTAAATATTATAACTCAGCTGTAAAGTCATATAAATCAGACATTTACTTTCAGAATGTTTCTTGTGATAACTCAGCCATTATGGATTTATAAATCAAGATAACTCAGCCATTACGGATTTATAAATCAAGATAACTCAGCCGTCACATGAATTGACGAGATCTTTTTTTTCCCGTAAATATTATAACTCAGCTAGGAAGTCATATAAATCAGACATTTACTTTTAGAATGTTTCTTGTGATAACTCAGCCATTACGGATTTACAAATCACTATACCTCAGCCGTCACATGAATCGTCGAGACCGTTCGTTTTCCCGTAAATATTAGAACTCAGCTGTCAAGTCATATATATCAGCCATTTACTTTCAGATTGTTTGTTGATTTATACTATAACTCAGCCATAACTCACTATAACTCAGCCGTCACATGAATCGACGAGACATTTTGTTTTTCCTTAAATACTATAACTCAGCCGTCAAGACGTATAAATCAGTCGTTTGCTTTCAGATTGTTTGTTGTGATAACTCAGCCATAATTCACTATAACTCAGCCATCACATGAATCGACGTGACCTTTCATATTCTGGTAAAACTATAACTCAGCCGTAAAGCAATATTTTGGCGAGAAACCATAAGTTAACCTAATAATATAGATGGGACCTTTCGTTTTCCTTTTGTTTTTCCTTTATATTCTCCTCATTCATATGTCTGACTCTCTTTCATCTCATTCTTCGTTTCTATTGTTTCTCTTTATATTCTCCTAAATTACAGATCTGTCTATCTGTTACATCTTCCTATCGAGATGGAGGTTGTTCCTCATATTGATGGAGAGTTTTTTAGAGATGTCGAAGTGATCATTTGCGCCACTGATGTGGGTTCCTGGGTTGACACAACCACTGTTACGTGGTTCAAGTTCCTTCACATTCTATCTATCGTGATTGGAGGAATACTTCAACACAACTGGCACCATACGTGGCCGACGTACCACTTGATTCCCTTCCACTTTAAGAGACGATGGTTTCTCCTCCTCGCGGTAAGATCACTAAAACAAACCACCATATTGATATTATTATATACTCTTATCGTTTCTTTCCTTTAATTGTAGCGTAAATACACGTGGGATCCAAAGCATACTTTAACGGTCTTGACGCAGTTTAATTTGGTGGCTAGAACGTTATTCAGATCCCAGATGCGTGCGCTCAAGAGGATATGGGCGAGAGGTGGCAATAAACCCGAGATGCTGACTAGCAAAGTTTGGAATGATTTGGTTGATATGTTTGAAGAATTTGGCCCAGATGACGTCGGTTTCAAAAAGTGATTTCCATTGTACTTTCGTGTCGTCTTCTATATGAACAACTATGAACTATGAACTATGATTTTTTTTTTTGATTTCGTTTATGTTGTACCTTCATATTAATATAAATCAGTCGTTATTTCGATATCTCAGCCATTACGGAGTGATACCTCAACCATAAAGTTCGATAAGTCAACCACAATATTTGATACCTCAGCCATCACTTTAACTTAAGTATTTACATAAGTCAGTCATGAATAATGATAACTCAGCCAACCCTCAAATTAGAATGTGTAAAAATCACTCTAAGTCTATAATTATTACTTTATATTGGTTTTAATGATAGTAATATTCATATTTCCAATATAAGTCACTCGTTTAAGTAAAAAAAAAAAATCGAAATACTTTTACAAAAATAAAATTTGAAATTCAAATAATAATTATTTAATTATTTGAATAATATATTGTGAAAGCTCACTTTATGAATTTATTATGCGTGTGGATTTGAGCAGGCACATAATTAGTGATTTTTTGCGTTTCCCTAACAACACTTTCTGTGATATCGAGAGACATTATAATATTAGAAATCTGACAGAACGAAAGATCCAGGATAAAAAGAAGAATACGTTTTCATATTATTGAGAAGACCCTAAACGATAACTCAGCTGTCATAAACTATAACTCAGCGTGAAGTGGCCTTAGTGCAGTGGCAGGAGGTAAGTCCATTTGTAGAAGGCACCATCACACCAAGGATCGAGTCTCGCTTCCTACGAATGTAGGAATTTGGCTAATGGGCCAGCCAATTATGGCCCAATGGTTGACAAAAAAAAAACTATAACTCAGCCATAATTCCAATTATAAGACTAAATAACCGAGCAAACCGAACCGAACCGAACTGAAAAAATAATTTTTCCCCTTTTGGTATTTTTGTATTGGTATTTTCGGTTAATTTCGGGTATATTCGGCTTGCTATCGGTTATATTAGGTTAATCTACCAAATTACAATATATTGTGGATTATTTATGGATATATATTAATCTAACCGACCCATAACCGGAAATAACAAAAAAAATAATTTCAAGAAAAAATTTTAAAATTTCAAATGGTTATCATATTAGTATATCCAAATTACCACCTTAAACCAAACACAATATAACCAAAACTAAACTGTTAAATTAAAACTCATACTGTTGGAAATATGAACCCTACACCTCAAACCCTAACCTTAACCCTAACCCTTAAATGTCATGTTTTGAATGTTTTACATATTATAATCAGATTTTGTAAAAATCACTCTACATCTATAATTATTACTTTTTACTGGTTATAATGATTGTAATATTCATTTTTCCATTCAAAATTTAAATTTTGAGTTATAATAATTTTAATTTATAAATATTTCATAAGTCAGCCTCTTATGTCGATAACTCAGCCATATCAGTCAATTGTTAGAGAAATACATTTATTTCTAAAAAAAAAATTCAAAAATTCAAATTCAAATTTTGAATTCCTTTTAAATAATAAATCGCTAAAATCTCCCTCATTTATTATGCGTATGGTTCTTAACAAGAAACATAATTATTGTTTGCGTCTCCCCAACAACACTTTTTGTATTCTTGAGAAGGTATATAATAAATTAATATGGCTGTTGCATAACTCAGCCGTAACACCATTACTCAGCCGTATTAAGTACATAACTCAGCCGTCACGTATATTTTTGTTAAACGACGTTGTACGGTTTGTCTTTTTAGTATAAATGATTGGATTGTAGTGATTTAGTGCTTTAGTAATCGAGTCAAGATGATGGCACAGAGAGATCTCTGCGACGGAAACTCCAGGGCTGATGAGAAAACTGCTTTTGATGCATTAACTGAAGTAGATCTTTGTACCATCTGAAATCTCAAAGCAGAATCTTAATATTGTGTTTGTGGTAATATAGGAGCTGAATCGTATGGAAATAAATATGAAAATGAGGTACGGCAAAATCCGGAGGCGCGACAAGGGTGTTCCAGTCGGGTGTAATTGTGGTGCGGTGGTTTTCGTTGCCACTTCTAATGATCCTAGCACGAGAGGAGAACTTTATTTCAGTTGTCCGTATGAAATCACAGATGTAAAGATTTCTGTACTCTAATTTTTGTGCTCTGTTTCTTGATTTTGGGATGTAATATGAGTTATGTACTACTTGTAAGGGTCCCTGTCAAGGCTACGGTTTCAGGAGGTGGTGGACCGATGCATTGCGCAAAGAGTTTGCCAATATTCAGGAGGAGAAGAATGAGATGAAGCAGGACTTGGATGCAGTCAAGAAACGCATTGAGACTCAAGAAGAAATGATCTTGAATATGGAAAAGAAATATGATGCGCTAGAGAAGAAGTTTGAGAGCTTGAACAAGAATCTGTGAACTTAGTCGTCAAGCTCCGTTTTTTTGTTTTTTTTTTTGTATTTTGTTTGAACTTTCTATGTAGTGGTGTTTTATCAATCTCTTTTAATAACTCAGCCATTACTTTATTATAACTCAGCCGTAATTTACGATAACTCAGCCAACCCTCAAATTAGAATGACTAAATAACCGAGCAAACCGAACCGAACCAGAAACTAATTTATTCCATTATTTTCGATTAATTTCGGTTATATTCGGCTTGCTATCGGTTATATTAGGTTAATCTACCTAATTACAATATATTTTGGGTTATTTATGGTTATATATTAATCTGAAAATAAACGGAAAGCAAATTCAAAAATTTGAAAATTTTCAAATGGTTATCATATTAGTTATCCAAATTACCACCTTAAACCGAACATAATATAACCAAAACCAAACTGTTAAATTAAAACCCATAATGTTGGAAATATAAACCCTTCACCTCAAACCCTAACCCCTAAATGTCATGTTTTGAATGTTTTACACATTATGATCAGATTATGTAATCTATAATTATTACTTTTTATTGGTTATAATGATTGTAATATTCATTTTTCCATTCTAAATTTAAATTTTAAGTTATAATAATTTTAATTTACAAATATTTCATATGTCAGCCGTTTATGTCGATAACTCAGCCATATCAGTCAATTGTTAGAGAAATACTTTTATTTCTTTTATTCGAAATTCTAATTCTAATTTTTTAATTAATTTGAATAATATATTGTGAGAAAAGCTGACTTTATGTATTTATTATGTGTGGATCTGAGCAGGCATAGAATTAGTGAATGTTCGTGATTCCCAACAACACTTTTTGGGATATCGAGAGACGTTTTAATTAGATAAGTTATTAGGAATCTCACAGAACGAAAGACCTAGGAAAGAAAGAAAGTATGTAACTCATCTGTAATCCATAACTCAGCCGTGTGAAGTATATAACTCAGTTGTAACTTAACCGTAAATCAGCCATAACTTTGAAAACAGACAAATCAATATTTTACATATCCAAGTACAACTCCTACCAAAAGAAATCCATATGTTTTACATATTATAGTACAATTCCTACCAAAAGAAACAAAACGAAGGACATAATTCATTATTTAAACTGACCCATAAAATCAGGTGCCTCATCATAGATTTCTGCTGCCATTTTAACCCGTATAGCCTGGATATTTTGATCACAGATGCCATCGAAAGACAAACCAAGTGCTAGACATTCTACAAACTTTAGAGCGTACACGCCACAGTCACCAACCTGTACGTTTTGAGGGACCTTCGATTTGCTCCTCCTCCTAAAACTGAAATGACTGAAAGTAGGTGTACGATATCTGTGAGGAACTGACTCGTTCATCATTGCTGGAATCATCCGCGTAAACGCCCTACAAGCATTCAACATTTTTACATCACTGTCTTTGGTCGCTTGTCCCACGATGCTATCATAGCAATCAATATGCCTCTTGATTAGATCCACGTGCAGCGCCACCCAGTGATCGCCTCCAGTTTTTGGAGTAAATTAGTCGGTTGATCTTGTGGAATCAAACCATTAACTAGCTCTTCATAATTGTTGCCTTTGAATTTAAACATTTTGGGTTTCAGCTCGAACTGAGCATAGTGACAAACCATCGTACTGGTGAACCACGGGTCTATAAACGCAATGCGTTTGCTGTGCAATGGGAAGGGATCTCGTTTGTACCTAACCCTGAGGAGTCTCATATACGCGCCCATGTGCTGTAAAACAGAAAACTGAGTAGTAAACAACAACTCAGCCATAATGTAAGATAAGTCAGCCGCATTCATAATAACTCAGCCGTAAACAATAACAACTCAGCAATTATGTATTATAACTCAGCCGTAAACACAAAAACTCAACCATTATGTATGATAACTAAGCCGTAAACAATAATAACTCAGACATAAAGTTAAACTTACTTCATCAGACAGCCACCCAAAGTGTTCATCCTTCACTAGCCAATTCTTTCTTTTGGTGATGAGATTCCTATAGAATTCAATTTCGACTGTTGCCTTGCCTAATGGTAGATGCCTAACAAACAAAAAAACACAGGTTAATATAATGTTAACAAGTTGTGATTAACAATGGGTCTAAAGGGTCATACTCGGCTGTCTTTAGGAGCTCCATAAGTTTTTTCAACTGCACCGGAACCGGTGCTAAAGGATCATATATTCCAGCTCCAGGTACACATCCCTTCCTCATGCACGTCAGTTCGTTGTCTCCAATATAAGGAAAAATCCTTGCTTGTGGAGCTTGTTCTGTATTCATCGCACTTCCATCCGGGGACAGCTTAACACTCTCCAGCCTTAAAGCTTTAATTCTACCAAGCCTACTCTTTTCCTCCTCATCATCATCGGATTTAGGTTAAAGGAAATATTTTTTTAGTCATAAACTCAGTGTCATATCACATACACTGTTGTCAGCAGTATCGGCACCAGCGTTTGCACCAGCTTCAACTTCTCCCTCATTCAAAACAGGTGCTGCAAAATTCAACGGCCTCACGAAAGCAGGCTTAGTAGTCGCCTTCACGGCAGTAGGCTTAGGAGTCTTTCTACTTCTTTTCTTTTGCGGATTATCTCCAACCTCCTCGGCTTTTGCCTTTTTTCCACGTTCGCTTTGGCCTTCTTTGCCGCTGCCAACTCTTTGGCATTATTTGCCGCCACCTCTTTGGCCTTCTTTGCCTCTATTTCTTTGGCCTTCTTTGCATCTAAGTCTTTGTCCTTCTTTGCATCTTTGGCATTTTTTCTCGTGTTAGGCCGTTGAGTTGGTTTTGTAGCAGCTGGAGACCTCTCAACGAAATCAAGAGGATAATCATCATCATCCAATTCTTTATTCAGATTCTTATTGACCCTAGCCAAACCACTGCCATCTACATGTATAACATAGCGAAGACAATTAAAGATAATGATAACTCAACATAAATATTCTGGAAAATCAGTCATAAAATTAACATAATTCAAACATTACCGGAGGACTGTTGACAGAGTAGTTTTGTTGCCTTTTTCCTGGAACTGCTGGTGGACCTTTTGGTGTCACCAGTTTTTCCCGAAGGTCTTCTGGTAACAGGTTCTTTATTTTGAAATTTGAACACACATCAAAAGTGTTTTGGCCAGTTTGCCCAACATCCATGGAAAGCATGTGCTCTTTCATCTGTTTGAGTTCACTCTCAACTGTTCGAGTTCACTCTCAACAGATCCAAACCTGGTTCCCAACCTTTCATTCATCCTTTTTTCTATTCTATCTCCAATCTTCTTCTCCAGATTCACAACAATGTTTTTTTCAAAGGTGTCAAACCTTGAGGCTAAATTAGACACCAACTCAACGAGAGTTCCAACCGACACATCTTGTCCAGGGTCGTCTTCTTGATCTGGCCACGTATGAAATAACTCACGTACATCATCCTTCATAACCATTTTAGTCACACGCAGCTGTAACTTAAGAGATTATGAAACCCATCAGTAAATCATAACTCAGCCATCACTAAATAATAACTAGCCATCACTAAATCATAACTCAGCCATCACTAAATCATAACTCAGCCATCACTAAATCATAATTCAATCATAACTCAGCCATTACTAAACAATCACTCAACCACATATAAACCTTACCTCACCACGCGCTCTGATCTCTTCAGCAATTACGGAATTCAGCGTTGAACGTGTACGGTTTCCACCCCATTGAAGCAACGGTATGCCACCATTTTCTTTTTTTGCATTCCCAAATTGTTCTCCAAAGAATTGGACTGACTCATACGCACAAACCTGTAACACGGGTGTAAAACCACTAAGGGTGTACGATCGTCCTTTAGGCTTCATCATCTTTACAGAATCAACAAGAGCTTCAAATGTTGACCGACCCCACGGATAAGTCTTCATGGCTTCATCATCAAAAACTCATTTCGCACTTTCAAATGGTATTCTAGAGTTTTTATGCATGGCTTGAAAACACTACAGCCCCAACCATTGACGGGGCTTAGGTTCCCATCCCCTGCTCAATTTTAATGCTGCCCTGAGTTCAACTAGCGATAGACCTTCCCCACCAGGAACTTTCAAAAGTCTGAAGAACTCTTTATGTTCCTCGTTAAGTTCAAACCTTTTTGTAGGCATTGGGTCTATGTTTAAACCCGTGACATGAGCAAATTCATTCAGGCCAAACCTGATAGATTGACCACCGACGATAAACCAAAGCTCTTTCTTATGTATTTTTAACTGGTTACATAGTAGAAAATGTACAACCTTAACAGACCACATGAATTCACCATCAACTAGCTTAGGAATTATTCCAATAGGTACTTTCTTTGTTTCATCCCACACATCCTGTCCTATTGAATCCCTAATCTCAGGGAAATCTGCCATCTTGAAATTGATATTAATTTTTTTACCATCTAGAATAGACTCTTTTCTGGGTAAAGTCTTGGGGGGTAATCCCTTCCTTGTTCTTCAGAAATATCCTTAGCCATCTGATAAATATAATTCAGCAGTAAAACATAAAATAAATCAGCCATAACATATGACAAACTCAGCCGCAAAGCATATAATAAATCAGCCACAAATACATAACTCAGTTGGAAAGCATAAGATAACTCAGTTCCAAATTCATTGTTAACCATAACTCAGCCACATCAACTAACAAACTGACTAAATCAGTCGTAAAGCATACAATAACTCAGCCATCGAATCGAATAGACCTAACAAATCAGCCATCGAATCGAATAGATCTAACAAATCAGCCGTCATATGTAAACGAAGACAATCAGCCATAAACAATCGATAAAAACTCACATTCAGCTGGAAAACTCGAAAATAAAGGTTCGACACATACCGGAACTCGTAAACGAAGACGACGAAGAGAGAGAGAGAGGACGACAAAGAGAGAGAGCGACGACAAGGAAGAGAGAGAAAGCGAGCAAAGACGGCGAGAAATGACGGCGAGAGAGTGGACAAAGACAGAGTATCGCCGGTGGAACTAGGGTTCGGCGACGAGAAACGACGAGAGAGAGGTTTTTTTTTTCTTCGGGTTATGAATAGTGAAAACTGTTTTTTTTCCCTCATTGACATAAACAAGAAAAAACAACTGTCGATTCTGAAATAAAACTGCTTAGTGACGTAGAAAATCGAAAATGATGTGTATTTTAATTTGCTGATGTGTATATTTTTTTTTTACTCAAAATCGAAAAACTAAACTCAAAGGGTAAATTGTAATTACATCCAGAACACTAAACATTTAAATAAATTTTAAAAGATTGTTAGATATAAGGAATAAACCAACTTTTGGCGTGAGTAATTCTTTCTTAAAGAATCTATTTTTGTCAATTACAAACTCTAGTCTACTAGGACTTGTAAAAATTTTAGTGACCTCGTATGAGTATTAAAATATTGCATCTAAGGGTATTGCCATGGATGACGATGCCATGGACTACGTTTGACTTTTTCTAATAACGCAGAATGTTCAATGGTGTGTGGCTCATGTCTTTTATGCTCTATGTTCTTAGTTTCTTTTTTATTTCTTTTGAATTTAAGAATAGTTTTGAACGGGTGATTATATTTAACTCGCGAGAGCAATACGATGGTTTATAAAAAAATGGAGTACGTATCGAATGAGTTAATTATCAAAATAGTTTCGTAAATATGTGTTCATACAGTATATTGTTAGTAGTAGCTGTTGGTTTTACGTCTTTCAGAAAATTGTTAACGGGCTCGGCCCTCGAGGAAGTGACGAAGACAACCAAAATTTGGATGACGAGGGTTTGTGACTTTCGAGTCTTGTCCTTACAAACTCAGGTACAAATTATTTATTGGTAATTTAGTTCAATGCAATAGTACCAAATATATGATGCAATATACTTACGATCTTACAGAGTGAAATTTAGAATTGTTGTTTCATATATTTGAATTTGATTATATCACCGTTAGAATAATTAATATATCAGTATTTTTAATTATGTTTAATATTTTCTAGGGTTTTGCAAGTTTTTCTCATAAGTTATAATTAAGAATGTCGAATATTGGAAGTCCCCTTGGCCCAATGCTTTGATACCGTGTGATATGGGATTCGTCGTCCAGGTAATACGATGTAGTGAGAAAAAAAATCTAAGAATGTCGAATATAAGGGATTCAAGGGTAGGTAAATGATTTTTTTTGCTAAGAATATAGATATTTCATTAAAAATTAAAATAGTTTAGGTTTACAATCCAAGGGATTTATACACCTATACAAATGATCCAAACAAAAAAAAAAGAAAAAAAAACATGGAAACATAATTTAGAGGGGGGTATTGAGTTTGATATTTTAGAGGATATATTTTGGAGTATTCTTCAAATCACTTGTTATTCAATTGATAATTTTAAAAAATCTATTGAAATCCTATGTTATTTAACTTAAGATTTAAGTAGAATCATATAAAATAATTCACAATCTCTTGTTTTTCAATCAATAAATTATAAATCTCACTTGAAATCCATTGTTATTCAAAATATCATAGACTTTTTAGAATTGCTAGTTTGAATGATTCTGAAAGACATTTTTTTGGGCAATTCTCATAAATACCACTAAAATAAGTTTTATTTCCAAAAATACCATATTTTAGTTTTTTATTCAAATATTGTCGGTGAACATACTTGCTCTGTTACGGAACGATCTGGCTGTAGCCGTAATGCTAAACCACCAATCCTAGCTCAATTATACAAAGATTATGTTGGTGGTGTGGGAGGTTCTATTGTGCCAAATCTTGTTGGGGAAGGGCTCAACCTACGATATGGTGTATTGGTGGGCTACTGGAATACTCTAAATCTAGTCTTTTTAATATGTATGTTTTTTTGTTGGCTTTGTGTATGTGATGGTATATAGGGTATACATGGAGAAATTTCTTATGTTGCTAGGGGGCTTTGTGTACGTGAAGACGTAGTGGAAATAATAACAAACAGATCGTAGCTTTAGTTTGTTGGTTTTCTCAGAAATTAGTTGATTCTATGGCCTGCACTGCACATATATATAATTCGATCTAGTTGATATTGTTGAGTGCTGATGTCTTTTACTGACCATTTTCATATAATAGCTTGGCTACTGGAAGACACATCGTACACTTATAAAGGCGCATGAGTATGTTAGGGATACACCTGAAAGTGGATACGCTGAATTACCTGTATATTTATACAGGCTGAGGTCCTCTAATCTGGGGACCCTTACTAGACTGGTCGTTGATTCAGAAGACAGATTCAAGTATTTTTTTCATTGCGATTGATGGATGCATTAAGGGTTTCAGGTATATGCGAAAGTTGTAGTTGTAGATGGAACCTTTTTGAAAGGTGAATTCAAAGGGACTCTTCTGATAGCGATAACACAAGATGGGAATTTTAATATTTTCCCTCTAGCGTATGCGGTTGTTGATACATAGACCGATGTGTCGTGGGAATGGTTCTTTACGCAGTTAAATAGTGTAATTCCTGATGATGAAGAGCTTGCACTGATATCTGACCGGCATAAATCTATTGGTAAAGCTATCGCTAAAGTGTACCCCCTGGCAAGTCGAGGAATCTGCACTTATCATCTTCACAAGAATATTATCCTGAGATTTAGTGGGAGCGAAATATTCCGGCTGGTAAAAAAAGCAGCTGCAGCGTACCGTGTAGTTGATTTCGAAGAAATCTTCCAGCAAATTCAAAAAGCGAATCCGCAACTGCATGCTTACTTGGTGCATGCAGATGTATCCAAGTGGAGCAGGGCGCACTTTCGTGGTGATAGGTACAACTTCACCACGAGCAACATTGCAGAATCGCTAAACAAAGTACTGAATCCTGCGAGAGCCTATCCCATTGTAGAGTTATTAGAAGCGGTTCAGAATATGTTGACACGTTGGTTTGCTACAAGGAGAAAACAAGCAGCCGCAATGCCAACTTTACACACCAAAGGAGTGGAGAACCTGTTACAGGTATGAGATTCATTAACATATCCATCGATATATATATGTTAAAGAAAGAAATGGAAAATGTTAGTGAATATGTTGTGTTTCATAGGTTATATGAACTTACGCTTTCATTTACTCATAGGCACGTATTGAACATTCAAGGCGTCTAAGGGTTCAAGAAATTGATGAAGATCGATTTCAAGTAAGTTGTGGTACCTCAACGCATGTTGTCAATCTGAGGTATAAGATATGTTCATGTAGGCGTTTTGATCTAGAGAGGATGACATGCGTACATGCTATCGCAGCCGCATATAAGGCCAACCAATCAGTTATAAACCTGTTTCATCCATTCTTCCGCAGAGACAGCCTCTGCAGTGGTTATGCGGAGTCGATAATGCCGATAGATACATCCTGCATCGTTCCTACTGATGTTACACCGTCCAGATGTAAACCGCCTTTCGTTAGAAATCCTCCAGGAAGGCCAAAGATGTCCAGGATGAAGTCTTTTGTCGAGGTTGCGTTGGAGACGAAGCGGCCCCGCAAACAGCATGCTTGTTCTCAGTGTCAACAGGTTGGCCACAACCGTACAACATGTCCAGCTAATACGTAGTGCAGGGGCGACAATAGACGTGTTATCTTTTCATGGCATGTGAGGATAATACTCTTTTTTCCTAAGTACCACATAGCTTTTTGTAACATGTTTATGATGGACCTTTTTAATTTGTAAGCCCACCTTTTTGTTTAACTATAATTGTTGTCGAAATTGGTCCCGGCTGCCCTAGTTGGGCCTATTATTCGTGTGGGCTTTTTAGAAATGTCAAGCAAACGGTTTACTGTTTGAATAAGATACTTACAAAAGCGAAATATATCTGTTTGTGTATTTTATGTGGTCCATTAGAGAGGACATAATGCGATGGAAGGATAGTGTTTCAAATGTGTTAACCACATTCACTGTACCTGTCAACGGACCAAAGAAGTATGTTCCTTCATCCGTTTTTTTTATGTACGGTTGACATGTAGACTTATCGTAGATAACTATTGTTGTGTACGTACATATATTACGGAGTACAAAATTTTATATTTTGTTGACAAAATAAAACCATATATTATCCAGAATCAGCGTAACATTCGGTTCATTCAAAAGTACAAACACACCGGAAAAAAAGAGTTTACAAATTTTATAGATCTCTGAAGGTTCTTTCAATATGCTAAACTCCCTGAGCTCTCCCTTTCGCCAATCTAGTTCCTTTCTTCTTAAGGTCCTGTATTCTCCCCTACGTGCTCCATTATATGTTCTATATAGTAACGTCCAGCGAATTCAGATCTGAGGTAAATATAGAAAGTGTATTAACGTATTTGACAGTAACAACATATCCAATTAGATACTTTTATAGGAAAATAAACAGCTTACATCGCCTTGTAATGTTCCATTCCTACGAAATCTGGTTTTATATAGATTTGCGAAGAGGCAGCTGTGCTGACGAGACATGGTGCACCTACAGAACATTTACAAAATTAGATGTATATGGTTTCACAAGGCTAGTTTCCTTAACTGATGTATCAAATCGAACGTACCTTATGAAGATGGGTTTCACCGCAAAATACAAAAGATGGGTTTGGATGTAAAAGTAAGATGACACCTGTTTGCTTCCCAAGCATTTATGAAGCGAACAGAATAGTCATCTATGGCACGACACTTTTCATTCCTACGACTTTCTCATGTTAATATAGATCGGGAATAGGAAAAAACTTTAAATGAAAATGTATTCAAAAGGTAGCACAAATCTCCTTTACCTTCCGTTCAGTAGGGTGAGGACAACTTCATTGGCCGCATTTGCCCCCTCGAGCAATCTTTTGTCTTCCACTCCAACTACACACCCACAAACATCTGATTCGAGGAAGACACATACTTTAAACGTTACAACCTATGTATTTTGATATGAAATTGTCTACTAACCTAATTATTTAGTATCAGGGCTAAAAACTAGTAATGTGCACAAATATATCATTTAGTTAAAGCAAACGTTTTTTAATGTTGTTCCAACAATTTGTGTAATGAAAAATTGAAGATAAGCGTACCGAATGATATGGGATGGGTAATTCTCTCTCGAGATATATCACCCAAATCCTCGAAACGGAAGTAGAGTTNTGAGGTAAATATAGAAAGTGTATTAACGTATTTGACAGTAACAACATATCCAATTAGATACTTTTATAGGAAAATAAACAGCTTACATCGCCTTGTAATGTTCCATTCCTACGAAATCTGGTTTTATATAGATTTGCGAAGAGGCAGCTGTGCTGACGAGACATGGTGCACCTACAGAACATTTACAAAATTAGATGTATATGGTTTCACAAGGCTAGTTTCCTTAACTGATGTATCAAATCGAACGTACCTTATGAAGATGGGTTTCACCGCAAAATACAAAAGATGGGTTTGGATGTAAAAGTAAGATGACACCTGTTTGCTTCCCAAGCATTTATGAAGCGAACAGAATAGTCATCTATGGCACGACACTTTTCATTCCTACGACTTTCTCATGTTAATATAGATCGGGAATAGGAAAAAACTTTAAATGAAAATGTATTCAAAAGGTAGCACAAATCTCCTTTACCTTCCGTTCAGTAGGGTGAGGACAACTTCATTGGCCGCATTTGCCCCCTCGAGCAATCTTTTGTCTTCCACTCCAACTACACACCCACAAACATCTGATTCGAGGAAGACACATACTTTAAACGTTACAACCTATGTATTTTGATATGAAATTGTCTACTAACCTAATTATTTAGTATCAGGGCTAAAAACTAGTAATGTGCACAAATATATCATTTAGTTAAAGCAAACGTTTTTTAATGTTGTTCCAACAATTTGTGTAATGAAAAATTGAAGATAAGCGTACCGAATGATATGGGATGGGTAATTCTCTCTCGAGATATATCACCCAAATCCTCGAAACGGAAGTAGAGTTTTTACAGGATGGGGACTATCACATTTTTAAATGGTGGGATGAAGCTATGATGGAGGAACTTAAAACAGTGAAGGAAGATATTCTAAAGTTGACTAGTTTGAATCAAATGCGTGAAGCGCTTCAGGAACAAAAAGAGGAGATTGCTAACATCTTAAATATGCACAAGGAAAATCATATGGAGTTGGGAAGGCTGAAGGCGTTGATTGCGTACAAGAGTGATGGATTAACTATGGAGTTAAAACTGACGAATGTGTTTGTTGCGACTTTGGTTATACTAGCAATAATGACCTATTTTTTCAAGTAGATTGGAAGTTTCATTAGTAGTACTTTGGGTTGTGGTTTTATTGTATAACATTAAGTTGCTCATCTATGTGGGTGTTGGTTTATTATATTTGGTTTAGTCACATTTTTTTATCGTCTAAAAAAATGACTGTTTGAAACGTTGTCGTGTTATTATTACTGACCAAACTCATGAATTAAACATAAACATTTGTACACAAATGTACACATACATTTAACATTAAAGGTTGACAGTATTAGGAAGATGCTTACCAAATAAAATAAATAATAAATAATTAACCATGTGTAATACACACAACATTTTACATCAAATTAATACTATCCACATAAGATAGATTGTTGGTATGTAGGTAATGTAGATAACATAAAGAGTTCAGCGACGTGGTTTAAAAATTTGGAATGTAAACAACATTCACAAATGGAAACATAAGCTACAATTTGTCGTCATGTCATTAGAATTATGGTATTGGCTATGATATTAGAAAAGGGAACAACAGAATGCAACGTTACCTAAGCAGCAGTTATGGGTGAAAGGAGACCATCGTTCGTAAATTTTGTCGAAGGCAACGTAGTCGATGTAGTGATTGGTCGACAAGCAATGAATGTTGTCCATAACCATGTCAGCAGTGAAATTGATCCGGAAGTTGGACGCCACGACCTTCACAGCGGATGTGTCGTTAGTGACGACGAAATTTGAGAAGGTTTTCCACGAACCCTCCTCAATCCCCGTACAGAACTGGGGCAACAGGTCCTCGCTGATTGTTGCCTGCATCTTCTCCTCCTACGGTGCGGGAAAAAGTTCAACTATGATGTATGAATCATTTGATATTAAGTGCATATAATGATGATGAGACGAGTCACTTACGAAAACATCCGAAACAACCATTTCAAAGGAGGCGATGTTCGCTTCTCTCTTTCTCCACTTGCAGATGATCTTAACAGAAACCTTCCAATCAGAACGCCACGTTTGGAGATCGGATAGTCTGTCAAAATGCACCATAACTTTGTTGCACTTATGTTTTGCGGGTGATATTTGGTTTTAAGAGACAAATACATACTTCACCGGGTGAGTATTTGTCTTATTATATAAGCAGCTAACAAAGACCAATGGATTATCCATCTTGTGGCTTTTCAAAACGTCGTGACTGCACTCCATATAGATACCTCGTATTTAGATAATTAACACGTGTAACTGCCGGTTTAGCGAAGACGATACATCGCATGTACTTGTTAATTATGACCCTAGAGTCCACGTTATATATCCTCGAATAATAGTTTGGTAATTTTCACAAACTAATCCAATGTAAAAATTTATCAAACATCAAGGAATAGTGAATATTAAATACAAACCAATAGCGTTGAAGAACTGTGTAAGTTGAATAAAAATATTAACGAAAATCACAACCGTTGCACTGTTTCAAAAATATTTAAAAATTGTTAAGTAGTAAAGCTAAATCTTCGTTCTTGGTAGGAAACGGAAAACTGAGGCCTCAGTTTTGACGGCGCATTTGGATGTCCGATAGGGTTGTTTCCATCCCCAGTATTTGAATTAAGGTGTTTAGATCTGGAATAAGTTCTACAAGAGGAGCGAGAATAGAAGTCCATGACAGAAAATTTAAGGAAGAAGAGATTATGAAGGTCGGGCGTTTTCAATATGTCCCAGCACTTGCAAGATTAGTACCGTCTGACGTTCAAGATCATGCGTTTAATCAAAGATCGATCCATAATCTGGCTAAACTGCACCCAATCAAGACAGCAGACATCTTCGCATGCGAGGCTGCTAAAGAGGTATGTACTTGGTTGATATAATACGTAAACGACTTGAAACTATAAGTTTCGTAATATGTATATATTTTTTCTAATACATGTATCATCTTATAGGTGGTTATTAGGCGGATGGTTGGTAGTGGGGAGCATTGTGATAATGGAGGATTCGCGTGGCATGATGAAGAGGAAGACCATCAAGTTGATAACATTGAAAATCTGATTAAAGCTGGCCGCAAATGGGATGAGGCAATATGGTTGTGAGGTGATGATAGGTGTCCAAAATAGATACGACCTGAAGAGAAAGGTTTGTTGACATTTATACATTACAAAGGGCTTCATTATAAATTAAATTTCTTTTTTTATTAATGGCTTCTTGGTGATATAGTTACAGTTGACTGTCGAAAGAGAAAAAGAGCAGACACCGCAACAATTGAAAATAAGAAAGAGAAGACCACAAGGGGACATGATGTGCGACGGGGGGGGTATGCCAGTTGTTCATGAACGTTTGGACGATGACCTATTTGAAAGGTATGCGGCGGAACTAAGCCGGTTCTACAGGAAACAAGAAGCACTGATAAAGGAAAGTCATGAAAACATGAAGATTTTCGTCCATACAGAGATCCGCACGGAGATAAGAGCTGCACTTTTTGAGGTTAAAAGAAATGAATATGGGGAACCTTCTTATGGTTCGAAGACAGTTTCAGAGAAGAAGTATTCAAAAAAAAGAAGAGGGAAAACTAAAATGTTTTGAAGAATGAGTTCTGTAATGGTTAGGAAAAAAAGGGGAGAGAAGGTCCGAAACAGGGGATGCGGTGACACTTCTAAGGTTGATATGACAAATAACGTAAGGGTTGTAATTTTTTCACTACTTACATATATTAAATTATGTTGCTATCGTGGTGTGCACAGGATGATCAAAATACTGATGGTTCGAAGGATGTCATACATGGTGAACACTCTGTCAATGGTGATTCGTCAGTTGGAGGCCAGGTAATGGACAACATGTGATTTAAAATGCGGGTCCATCAAATTAATGTGGGTGTTTTTTGTTTATGCACCTATCATTTCCCTATATATAATTAACTGTAGGGTACACCCCGTAGTCCTATTACTGGGTGGGAAACAGATAATTACGACTGTGACATGAAAGAACCATCACCGGAGAATGGAGATAATGAGTGTCGCCAAGATTATGACGGGGGGGGGGGAATTGCTGTGGAGCTATCACCAACTACAACCGTATCCAATGTAAGTATTTGACACAAAGTGGAGATTACAACATTATATTCGTATTAAAGCATTGTCCACCTTTAATTGAACAGATTTTGCTGCAGTTGAATACTAAAATGGAACCTGATCTGCATTGCAACAAAATGGTAGGTCAGGAAGTAACCATAAAGGGGATCACCATTTGTAGGTTTCATATATATTCGGTTATTTGTTTATCTCCTCCAATCTAAACGTGTAAAAATGTATTTTGTGCCAAGTTCCTCCTACAAACACGCGGTTCAAAAGTTTCATTATTTTGAATAGGTGGATGGGGAAGAACTGCATCAGGAAGGCAAAAGTCGAGTGGTTTAACAGTAACGAAGGGGACATAATACATAACGAAGGCGAGTCAGTTGAGGGTTGTAACAAAACCAAAAAACCTGTAGAAAATGAAACTACAGTTGACGGTCAACAAGAGGCAAGTGTCTAACTTTTTTGATTTCAATTATTTGTGACATTAGTGTACATAAATATGAATCTATGTACGTACATCTTATTAGGCCGAAGTCCAAGCACTACGCAAGGAAAGCGATGTTGAGGAGGGCTGTAACAAAACTGATGGACATGTACAAATAGAAACTATAGTTGATGTTTATCCACTAGCAAGTGTCAAACTTTTTTTTTTCGACTATTTGTAATATATATAGTGTCTACTTAGATGGTCAAGTGTACGTCACAATTAATCTATGTACGTACATCTTATTAGGCCGGAGACCAAGCAATACACAAGGGAAGCGGTGTCGAAGAGGGCTGTAAAGAAACTAGAGGTCAACTAGATAAAATTCCAGGGGAGGAATGTATTCTCGGTGACTCAGATAATTTAGTGCCACAGTCGGTTATTATTGTGGATGAAACAGGACGGGCATAAGAAGTGATAATGGAGATACGTCAGAATAAACCATCCGAAGCCATAGTGATAAAAGCAGGATGGATTTCATACGACCCGATGGAAGATGTTGATGATGGGAAATTCGCCAAATTCACCGACTTGATAAAACGCGATAATGTTTAAGTGTAGTATATATTACTTAGATGACATAATTGGTATGCTCAACCATTAATATAGGATATTCGTAACAATATTGCGCAGGATACACAACATTTTCGGATTCCGCAAGGCAGATAACCTATTCTTCTCTACTCTTATATCGCCCAAACAATGGGTCCATAGTCAGGTACATATTTTAAACTTTACGTACACGATTTTAGGTGTGTTCATGGTGTCTTGTTGGATTTATATTTGAGTTGGTTTGCGTTTAACTGCATCTGCAGCACATGGAGATGATTGCCCTAACACTGTGGCACAAAAACGGAGAAGACATGATAAAACGAAGGAGCGTAATTTTGGACTCCGTTCTCTTTTACGAGTTGACAAGAAGGTTCCAAGCATTCAACAAGTCCAAGACGAAACAGAATATCCGGTGGGACAAAGTACTCATTGACGTCTACAAAGCTGGTATCGGCCCAAGAAATTAAGTAGCGAATAAACATTCTTCCTGGTTGTACTTATTACTTTCACGCAGGTGGTCCATCTGATCCGTAACCGTTTCTTAGGATGATATTAGTTCGATGCCTTGGAATACAATTTAATTGCCTCGCTCATCATATCATACCTCTACCTACATGTTGCCAATGTATGTAAGATTACCAGTAGGGACAACTTAATGTGCTCAAAATGGAGAGAAACTAAGTACCAACCATGCACATAAAAATAATGTCTATAACGTTAGAGAATCGATTGTACGTACAGATGAAGATACGAAAAGAAGACACTTACAAATAATATGTACGTACATAGACCATAATAAGGCCGTTACTTAATTGATGATACGTACACATCTGATAAAGGCCTTACATATACTAATACGGGTTAGAATGACGTCATAATGATACATATCTAAACCCTGCAATATACAAAAAACACTAGACCTAAAGAGTGTTTAAACCGATCGGAGCTATGTGAGTGACCAGACGTCGGATAATCTAAGAACGACATCCTTAGATCCCATATGTTACCAAAAAATATAACCAAACACACATCTTCTATTAGCAACACGCGTAAAACTAATCTTCACCGGTTCCAAAATTATATTGCTCCGGTAATGTACATGGAACATAACTTCTTCAACTGTTTGATCCCGAGATGAATTCAGCTTCCGGATATTCTAATGTCTCCGACATAGCATCTAGTTGCAGAAAGCAGTCTCGGTCTGGGACCTCATCAAACACTTCTGCAGCAATTTTCATCCTAATCGAAGGCATGGCTGCATCATAGAGGCATGTGTAATTTAGACCAAGAGCTATACACTCTAAGCACTTCAACGTGTACACACCACAGTCACCTTCTTGATAGTTCTGTGGGAGTGTTTTCACCCGGTAATAACTAANCCCCCCCCCCCCGATATTCTCATCTTTGTACTTCAGGTGATATGCTTGTATAAGGCGTGGAATCATTTTTGCGAACGGCTTACACTTCCTTTGTAGAATCGCGTCGCTTCTACCGCTGTTTATGCTATCGTAAACTCTTAGCCTTCGGTGGACTAAGTCAGCTTCGATGGCTACCCAATGGTTGTTATCGAGGTTATATGGGAAGAGCAGGGTGTCTACATCGTCAACTTACACCTTGTGTGTCATTCCGTATTTTGGCAGCCTCCCCACGTACATCTCAAAACAACCTTCTCCAAAAACCCATTTCTTAGAGGCTTCAATTCGAGGGAATTCAAATGCCCATGTACTAACAAAAAACGGATCGAGGAAAGCAATATGATATGTTATATATGGGGATGGCGTTTGCATCCCCCTAATACGGAACATATGCATACATGTAACCATGTGCTGCAGCACGAGTGACATCTATCAGGCATTAGTATACCATAGTTAGCTGCGTCAGATGTTATTGAACAAAACTACGAACCTTACCTCATCCCATAACCAGCCAAATGTTGTAGTTGGCCACGATTGTTTAGGGGTCAGGAGGCGAAAATAATATTCGGCATTTCTAGTGCAAGGTACTTTAACCCTGAATACCAAAATTAACAAATCAGTTATAAATCGTAGTTGATATCCGAATATAAATACTAATTATATAACAACTCTAAATGAACACTTACAAATCATCAGTTAGGAAGGACTTCAGCTTTGAAATTTTCTCAGGACTTGCCTCAATAAAAGGATCGTACACTGCGGGAGATAGGACTACAGTTTGGCTTTCACGTTGGGTAATTAATGCAAATCGTATTGATTCGTCATTAGGGCTTAACCCTATGTTAGTGCCCACTGGATCTACTAATAGAAGATCAAGCTCTCTTGAGGGAGGAAACACCTTTTGTAACAAATGTGCAAAATACCTGGCTTTCTCCTTATCTTTCAGTATATGAGATGATGTAGGAGTACTGGTCCCCTCGGTTAAATCCACAACAGATTCGCACTTTCGATCCGACCATACAGGATTACCACCACTTACCGGATGGATAACATTAATAGGAACGGGTTGAGCACCTGCTCCATCTACTTTGTCATTATACTTTGCTCTTTTATCACCTTCCTCTGTCTGCCAACTCTGTACTCTTTTGCCACGCTGCACACTGTCTACCATCTGCTTTGGAATCGGCTCTACACTCGCGCCTTCGTTGTCCTCTGGTTCGATTTTAATACTCCCTGACCACATGATCTTATCCTTAATGGCTAATAGATTCTTAACACAACTAGCAACTTTATAACCATCCTGGTCCGAATGCTTCATCTGATATAGCCATGACTTGAACAAAAACATGTATTTGACGTTATATACAAGACATTTGAAATATAATATGACGCTGTTAAACTAGAGACAAAGTTTACAAATTGCAAAATTTGTGTGTACGAAAAAAATCATATATCAAAATAATTACAAAATTATACAACTTCACAATAATGAAATTAATATTGGTTCCTCGAATAGACAAAAACAAAGATTTCATACTGAACACTAGATATATAATAACAATTTTATCAATACGGTACGCAGATCATACCTCCTCTATTTTTGGTTCGTCATTTCTTATTGTACGAGGTCCTTGCGTATGCGCTCCTTCATTCATTGACTTGATAACAACTTTCTTCAATAGTTGAACGTCACTCTCAAAGTTACCCATCCTACTCTCCATACCTTGAAGTTTGTACACAACTTCCGCTATTGCTCTAGCAAACGATAACTCAATATTATCCATTCTCGCCCATAGTGTTTCAACCATAGTAAATAACCTGCCACTACCATCTCCACCCTGCACACCTGACTGCTTATCTCCAGAAGCCTTCTCTGCTGAACATTTGTCCCCATCACTTTCTTTCTGCTCCTTCGCATTTTTGGGGACATTACTGATGCTGGTTGGGGCTGTTTCAACGAAATCATTGTCACTTAACCCTGCAACAGGTTGCCTCCTCTCCCTCTTCTTCATATGTTCCCCCTTCCTTTTTTTTACACAATTCCATTCTCTTTCATCCACTTCGCCATTGATCACGTCTAACAGCAGATTATCCAGTTTCTTCTTCAAACCTTCCCCTACACCATACAAAGAATACTGTCCTGGCCAATCTGGATATATGAACTCCAAAGGTTTAGGTACTAGATGCTTCACCTGAAGCTGCATTTCACATACCATAACTTTTAATATGTTTACTATTAGATAAAATGCTAACAAATAATATATACGTAAATTGAAGGCATACCTCCCCATTATTTAGGAGTTTGCTCCCGGATATGAAGGCTTCAATATACTTCCTTAGCCTCCCTCCTCTCCACCTTAACAGAGGCAAATCTACACCTTCTCTTACATTCCCATAGCTAGCCCCCAGCACCTTCACGCTCTCAAATGCCCATATCAGCAATACATGGACACATCCATGGAGGGTATAAGCATTGTTAGGTAACCCAAGAACTTTAATGGAATCAACTAAACTCTTGAATCCAACCCTACCCCATTGAAAACTCTCAAATGCTTTTTCATTCAACGCCCTTTTTGCGTATTACAGAGGTATCCTACTGTTCCTTGATAAACCAAGCACTCCAACATGCACAAGATACAACCGAACAATTTGCGTCTTCATTTCATCAGACCACCCATGGCAGCTTCTCAAACCGTCAACTAGCTCCTGCCAGTTGGGTCCATTAAAAGCTTTCACCTTTAAAGCCGCCCATAAAGGTGTATGATCGACTTTATACTCTGTTTCATCAATCTTCTCACAATTCAAACCACTAATTTCTTCATATTCATATAGAGAGAACCTTAGCGGCTTTCCTCCAATCAAAAACCATACCTCCGATAGAATATCTATTGACAGTTGATTGGTCAATAGATAATGAATGGTCTTCCCACAAAACAGGTAGTTGGATTCCGCTAGATCCAATAACACTCCCAGCTGCGAATTCTTTCTTATTTTGTCGTACACCTCATCACCAACGAAGCCTTTCAAACCAGCTAGATTGGACAAACTACAATCATGGTGCATGCTTCTCATCGGCAGTGGAAATTTACCATCCCGATACAGCCTACTTGGATACCTCTTCGCATCATTGCTTGACCCCATAACTACGACAGAAGCATTAGTTTTGTTATTAATTCAATATCACAAAACATATGTTGATTAGATTATCAACGAAACAACATGAAGTCTCACAAATATCTTCCGAAAAACATAGTTCAAAAGAATACTGAAAACTAACATGAATATCGTCATAAGTAAACCACGATATAGAAATTTACTTCACAGTAGATCGCTATATTTCCCTCCTCCTCAGCTTCAAACCATCTCGCCGTCCGCCCGTGGTCCATCAGCCAAACGTCCTCCACACAGATTCTGTCCACGCCGCATGCTATCAAAATAGTTTCAAAAATAGCCGATCTCAACCCAACTTTCGTAAGACAAATAACACAATGATTCAAGGGATCGATTCCTGCTTTTAAAAGAATTCTCTATTTTTCCCTTTTAAGATCTTCGTTTTAAAAGTAAATGACATAAACCGTAATAAAACACACAACCCTGGTTTAGAAGTAATAAGCAAACTTTTCTGTGTTGTTTGAGTAAGTCGAAAATCATAACGTGTTGTTCTAGTAATAAACCTACTTTTATGTAATATTCTATGTAATTTCCCATTAAAAAAACATAAGAGAGCCTCTTATTTAGTAGACTCATTTATAGAATAAAACACCATACATGTCAATTTTTTTTTGTTGGCCAAAGAGAATAATAGAAGTATGAATTTTTTTTATTTTTTACGGGTTCAACATTTCTTTCTTTCTTACATCTCTCTGTCTCTCTCTTTCTCTATCGAGCGAAGACCAAAATTGACGAAGGATTGAGATGGATTTGATTTTGGAGTCGATTGATTCGGATGAGATTGAAAGCAATTGGAATCAGAAGGTAAGATTATCAATTTAATAGTATGAATTCGCGATTAGTTATACGGATTAGGGTTGTTTGGGTTTTTGTTCGCAAATTAGTGTTCTTTGATGGTTGTTTGATGGGTCTGATTGTGTGAGATTTAGGTGTTGTGTCTCTGGTTTCTTCTTTTGTCCATCGCAGACACAAGGAGGCACAAACATCTCTTTATTTGCTCAGTAGTCAGTACACAAGCTGCCGGGAGATATAGCCTGTTATATTGATATCGTTGTACATTTGATGGTTGTCTTACAGCCTTTTGAAATTCAGAATGAGCATCAGGAGCAGGCAAAAGCTATCTTAGAATATATCAATGTAGATGCCAAGCTGCTGAACCCTATTCCAAATAAACGAGAACGAAGACCCGGATTAGACCCCCGTCAGCAGGAAAGCTTTTCTCTTGACCTTCCGACAAGGTAAAAAAAGATCATAGCAACTGAGCCATTGATCTTTTCTTTATTTTTCCACTTCATCTTGATTCCTTTACAAAGTTAGTTGAAACCTATATTAAAATATTCTTGTTGCAGTCAACCACCTCCAGCTCCACCAAGCTTTGGTGGTAGTAAAATTCCAAGACCTGAAGAGTACTTTGCTGAATATGATAAATATGAACGTGAATTATTTCTTTTCTCATGTTCATAGCCTTACCGTGTTTTATTATATAACTGACATGCATTTATGCTTTCTTTTCGGTGGATTTGAAATAGTTGCCAATCGAGAATGGCATAAACAAACTGGCACCAGTGTGATAGATACACAACAAAACCCGCCAGCAAGGCGCCCTCGCAGACCAGGACTTCAAGGGTATGCACTATGAGCAACTCTGTTAGAGCATGTTTCAGAGGTGTTCCATTTCCATCTTTTGCTATCTGTTTTCCTTGATACTGAAAATTTCAAATTCTAGGAGGAAGCGGCCTTCGTTCATGCTTACTTCTGAGGATGGTTATTTCGCTGATGATGTCAACCTAGAAGGTTCATAAAAGGAATTCTCCGTTCCTTCTGAGCAAAGCTTAAAGAGGACCACAGCTGCACAAGTTATGACTGATGCTGTCAACCTGGAAGCTTCAGAAAAGGAAATCCCCATTCCTTCTGAACAAAGCATAAAAAGGACCACATCTGCACAAGTTCTGACTGCAGACAGGGAACTAGATGGCGAGTGACCACTTGTTTGACCATCGCTACCATTTTGTGAAATCATGCTACCATCTGATAATGATAGAAACTGTGTTTTGCATATTCAACCGTAGACACGGACAAGGACTTAAGCAATATTTTGCATGAGTTGCTTGCCTGCAGTCGGGATGAGCTTGAGGACGGTGGTGCCATCAAGATAGTGTTCGCAAACATTGAAAGTTCTGAGCTTTCTCTGCTACTGCTAAACTGATATCTATGTACACGTCCAGGCGAAGCAGATTCTGGATAACAAAGATTATTCTCAACTAACCATTTTCCCTTTTCATGAATTGTACTTCTATTTTTTTATGTTTCAATGTTTTCAATGTTTAAAATTTTATGAAATGCAATAATTTTACAAACATCTACTTTACTATGCAATAATTTCATATTCTATTTTAATTTCTTTAATTTTTTTAAAAAATTTTCAAATTAAGAGACTCAAAATAAGAATCCACCATTGAAGAGAAAAATTGTAATTATGCTTCCCGAAGTTATTATTCAACTAAAAATACATTTTATATTAATTCAAAATTATAAGAGCGCCAAAAATATAACCCCCCATTGAGGTTGCCCTAAGGCTCAAGATCTTAAACACAGTACACAATAATCAACAAACATAAAAAATTAATACACACCCAAATCTTCTTTTACTCTTATCCTTGTGATGATCATCAAACACGTACATGCAGTTTTTTTGTTTGACTATGTTTTTAGTGCATGCGATGATCATATATGTATGATTTTTTGTAAGTTTGACAAACGATAATATAGATACCGACGTACATGGCCGATTTTATACTTCTCATCTCACTCCGATCTCGTTTTTTTTTTTGTGTTTCATCATCTTTAAACGATTGATTTTCGTGTTAATTATATGTTTTTAGTAGTTGTGATTCGTTTCATCTTTTAAACAAAAACTAGGGTTTGACCCCGAAGGCCGATGCGAATTTTGTGCTGGGAACAATGATGACTTGAGTTGGAAACAAATTTTATTTTTTGTATTGTAAAATATTCTAAAATCATCTAAAATTTATTAGTAAAATCTCACAGAATCACATTTCTTTTCTTTATTTTTTAGATTAAAAAACTCTAAAAAGTATTCAAATCTTCTAAACTCTCACTCAAATTTTTTAAAATTCTAAAATATTTAAATCCTACCAAATCCTCTAAAATACAAGTTCATTACTCTTCTTTAAGAGTAGGGGTCTCTCCAACTCCACTCTATTTTACAGTCAAAACTTTATTATATAGCAACTTTTGCTCCAACCATATTTTATATTTTATTCTAAAATAGTGGAAATAATGAGATTGTCTATATTTAGAGTAACTCTATTTTTAAATCTATTTTTTCTATTAACTCTACTAGAGAGTCAAAAATAGATTACCGCATTGGATAAAAACAATAATCTATTTTAGAGTTACTCTTTTTTTTTTTTCCGCAAATCAAACTTTCATTAAATTCAAAGAAATGTAATTACAAAACATTATACAGAATTATTGTAACACAATTATTACATACACAAATGTATGCGTCATACACTAAGAAAAATACAGCAGAAGGGAGATTGACGATGCTTTCCGAAGAGTAGCCTTACTCGCTAACCGTTCATAAGATCGGTTATTGTCCAACTTCATATTTGATTTTTCTCTGTTATGATTTGCTTGCAGCATCTTGTGGCTGAACTTTATTTTTGCGAACCATAACTGTAAACCCAATGTGTCCAAACATAATTCTGGAATATAGACATAATGGCACCAAAGCTTCCGTACCAAAGTCTTTTTGAGATATCTAGATTTTGCAATATTCTTCACAAATAGGTTCAATATAAAAATAATCTCCACCGTACCTTCCTTTGAAGAGATCTTCTTGATAAACTTCAACAAAACTCTAAAACTCAATGGAGACCACAATTCTTTGTTTGACCTCACACTTTGCTCGACACCATCATCAATAACAGTACCCAATAAACGATATATGTGAATAGTCAGAGTCATAATTTTTTGACTATGCAAATATAAGATCCTTGCCACGAGAATAAACCAAATCGGCTCCAACTCTTGTACAGACTTGATCAACATCTTGACATGAAAATCATCAAACCAAATTTCTTTTGACCCAATATCATTTTGTCGCCTTAATGTGATCAAGCCCTCATTCAAATTCTCTATGCCAATACAACAAAAGCCAAACCGATGCAGTCTTAAATCCATGACCCAAACACTGGCATCACCAACAATCCTTCCCGGATCCCAAATCCTAATCTCACCTCTGTTTTTCATGTAGGGAAGAGACAAATAAGATTGAAACAGACATACAGAGGAGACGAAGTGAGAACCATCAATCGAAGATGGAAATAAACTGACGCAATTACTCTTGGGCTGAGGCTTGAGTAAAGTCAGAGATATACTATTCGACAAGAAGAGAATGAAAACGCGTGTTTGGATAGAACGCCAACCGCGACAAAGACGAACCAACACAATCCTTTTCCGTCTCAAAAACAGAACTCCCGATGAACTTTGGGTGTGATTAAACGCCACACAAGTTGAGAATGGTGTCAGTAGAATTGACGGACTCAGATCTGACCACACCATCTTTCCAAAGGAGCAAAGGATGGAGATTTGGAAACTGGATTTGCAGAAATCACAAACTAAAACCTATAAAGAAAGATAAATTAAGAAACTGAAAAGAGAGAAGGGGCCGACCGACGCCGGAGAAGCCAGCGCCGGCCGGAAACTGAGGAGATCGAAAAACAGTTTCTTCTTCTTAAGCGTCGCAGAGAGAGAGAGAGAGGAGAAAGTTTTATTTTAGAGTTACTCTATAATTCTATATTAGAATAAAAAAAAAATAGAGATATACATTGGAGATGATCTATTGGAGATGATATAAGTGATGAAGATTTTGTCGCTTTTCCAGTTTTGTTGCTTGAGATGATGGACAAATGCAAATTGTAGAGCCAAATTACCAAGATACAAAACACTAGAATCCTTTCACATAAGCTCCAAGATTGTACTGTCAATGACAAAGTACTCAAAGCGAGATCTAGTGTAACTTATTTTTCTTGTTCTTTAAATCCATGGAGAATTGGTTTAATCATTTATCTTTCCTATCATTTGTATCAACATTTTTCTGTTAGTTGGGACTTTAGTGGGATTATGTTTGCATTTTAAAAATGCTAATAAAAGTATAAACCAAGTTGATATTTTTAGCTAAAGTTGCAAAAGATTCTTTTCCTATTGGTCAAAACTAAAGAGTATATATCAAACAGATTCTTTATTTATATATACTGATCCCGATTTGATTTCTCTATAAGAATCATGTTGTTGAATATCCTGTGATTATATATGTCCCAATTTTTTTTGTCAAAAACATGAATGGCTTGTTGTGACTGCGAAAACACATTTACGGCCATGATTGTTCCTCTCTCTCACTCATTTTACAAGTGTGGCATGAATATTTTTTTCTTTAACCAGGTTAAATTTATACCGACCATCAATAGTGGCAAAAAAAATTGATTAGCATTTTTTTAATAGTAAAAGATGACATGTGTATGCTACATTATTTAAACCTTTATAGTGTCCACTTGATCTAGTAAAATATGAGGGGAGAGAGAAAGCTGGCCCCTAAGATCTTGGAATCCTTTTCGACATGCATGTGGTGATGAATGATGTTATCTAATCATTGAAACAAGTCAAGTTGCAAATGGCGTGGCCCATCTCCTGCTTTGTCAATGAGTAAACCTAGCAGCAAGACAAATCTATTAAGAGATCACACACATTACTTTGTTCCCACAATAGATGTTTTTTTTTTCCCACAATAGATGTTTTTATTATGTATTTCTCTATCTCGTGCTTTCATAGATTGTTTTACAGAGCTCTTCTATAAGTTGCATCAAAAGGTAATTTAGAAGTATTCATTATCAGGATTGAACAGAGGAAGAAGATGAACACAGAATCGAGCAAGAACTAGAGAGAGAGTGAAGAGAGAGAGCTGAGCTTAGTGAGAGAAAGTTTGTTATTCTCATTAATCTGTAAATGAATGATTACAGCTGTATATGTACTAGATTAGGATTAAGTAAAAGGAAGCTTAATCCTACATAAACTATACAATATATAAACCAGTTAATTAATCCCGGTTCACTATACTCTGATACACCCCCCTCAAACCTTTCAATCCGGATCCATAGAAGGATTGTAAAGGTTTGACAAACCCATTCGATGAAGTAAAGAATGGAATTGTCGTGTCTGCAAAGGTTTAGTCAGGATATCAGCAAGTTGGTTCTCTGTTCCAATGTGCAGTGTCTTCAAGTTCCCAAGCTTGATCTGATCTCGCACAATATGGCAATCAATCTCTATGTGCTTCGTTCTTTCATGGAACACTGGATTTGTGGCAATGTACACTGCAGATTTGTTGTCACAGAAGAGCTTAGCAATCGAGGTAACTGGAGCTCGAAAATCCCGAAGAAGTTGCTGAATCCATAGGACCTCCCGAGTAACCTCAGCCATGCTCCTATACTCAGACTCTGTACTGCTATGGCTCGCAACATGCTGTTTCTTGGATTTCCAAGAGACAAGTGACTTACCAATGTAAACACAAAAACCAGTAATCGAACGCCTTGTATCAGTGCAGGATTAATGACATCAGGCAAACCAGTTGAAGTAATAGATGTAGATGGCATATCAGGAACAAAAGGAATTGGATATTGTAGAATGGTATGTGAAAATAGATCAGCAGTGTGTGGTTCTGAAGCAAGATATGGAAAAATATGTTCATGAAAAACAACATTACGGCTAATGGAAATAACATTCGTATTTAGATCCAAAACTTTGTAACCTTTGTATCCTGAAGGATATCCCAAAAAGACACTAGACTGTGCTCTCGGTGTAAATTTTGTTCTATCCTTTTGCAGTGTACTAACATAGCAAAGACAACCAAATGACTTAAAAGCTTTATAATCCGGTTTCTTATGCATTAACTTTTCAAAAGGAGAAACATTATCAAGTAAAGGAGATGGTAGTCTATTAATGATAAAAGCAGCAGTAGTAATGCAATCACTCCAATAGACAAGAGGAACATTTGATTGAAAAAGCAAAGCTCTAGCCACATTTAACAAATGTTGATGTTTTCTTTCCACTACTGAGTTTTGTTGCGGAGTATAAGCACAAGAGAAGAAATGAAACATGCCATGTTCTTTAACAAGATCCTTAAAAGCTAATTCTGGGGCATTATCAGTTCTAATTGCTTTTATCTTTGTATTGAATTGAGTTGCAATAAGTTTCATAAACGTAGGAAAGACATGAGTAACTTCACTTGTATTTTTCAACATATATATCCAAGTCACTCTTGTACAATCATCAACTATGGTAAGAAAATACTTGTATCCTTCTATAGACTCTACCGAGAAAGGACCCCATATATCTAGATGTATCAAATCAAATGGTTTCTCAGAGACATGATTATGAAAAGGAAAAGACAAACGTTTTTGTTTAGCTAATGGACAAACTGGACAATGATCTAGACGAGAGACACTTGTTTTATTAAGAGAAATATTACCCGACATAAGCTGTAACTTGGCGTTTGAAGGATGCCCAAGGCGTTGATGCCAAAGAATTCCTTCATCCACAAAGGATCCAGAGACTTGATTGATGACAGGAGACTTAGCAGGTGTAGATAGGGAGTGTTCATTCAAGATGTAAAGATTGTGAAAAAGATTAGCACTCCCAATCATCCATCCCTGAGAAGACTCCTGTAAGAAACATGATGTAGGATAAAAATGAGCAGAGCATTGATTATCATGCAGCAAAGTCGAAACACCAATGAGATTAAAATGAAAGGATGGAACATAGAAAACATTATAAAGAATCAATGAATCAGACAAATGAATGGTGCCAGTTTGGTTAATAGGGAGTCTAGTTCCATTAGGTAAAGCTACTGTGATGCCAGAGACTAAAAAAGTTTCACTAAACTTAGAGAGATCACAACAAACATGACTAGTTGCCCCACTATCAATAATCCAAGCACCATTAGGCAAAAAACTATGAAGAGAAGATAGAACGTGATGTTTATATGTGAGATTACTATTCTCATATCTAAGATTAGAAGAGATATTGAAGACTGTACCAGAAGACGATTGAGGAGCCATAACCCCTAATTCTGTAATAGATGCACGAGAAGAAGAAACTTTAGGCACTGAAGCTTCGGAAACCTGAACATGTGATAGTTGATTGACCATTGGTTCTGTAATCTGAACTCGAGAAAGTTGACTGATCAGATCCTGAGCTTGACTCTGAGTCAGCTGACTCACATCCAGATTAAAAGCATTAACCGGAGCAGGAGGATAATACGGCATGCCTCCATCAACCTGAACATTTGCCACCATCCTTGGTTGTGACATACCAGATCGTGGACCAAAATTCTGATTAGACTGACCTTGAGGATAATGTTGACCTTGATTGTTTTGATTAGCCTGACCACGAGGCACAAAAGAAGGTCTCTGAGTATTCTGTCCTTGACCTGAGTTGTTCTGAGTCGGATATTTGTAACCAGGTGGGTAACCATGAACCTTGAAACATGTTTGAATCGTGTGTCCCATCTTCCCACAATGAGTACACATCGGTCTATTACCCCTTGGTCTATAAGTGTTGTAAGCTGCCACATACTCACACGGTTCCACCATATACGATCCATTAGAAGGATCACCTTCATAACTACCAGTCGTCTGAAAAGCAACATTATCAGACTTGACAAGAGGCTTGAGAGAAACAGTGCGTTGTCTTTCATCTTGAGTAACCATGTTGTATGCTTCCTCCATACTTGGTATTGGTTTCAGCATCAAGATGTGTCTTCTCGTCTGTTCATAACTCTCATTTAACCCCATCAAGAATTTAGTTACTCTACTACGATCCTGCAAACGTTCCCAAAGAACAGCTGCATCACATTCGCAATGACCACAAGTGCAAACAGGAAGTTCTATGTAATTCTTGTACTCTTCCCAAAGTGTTACTAACTCAGTGTAGTACGCACTAACATCCAAAGAACCTTGTTGAATACAAGTAAGCCTCTGTTCAATCTCATAAACCTGAGGCGCATCATCTTGCTTGAAACGAGACAAGAGATTCTTCCAGATACCTTCTGCAGTTGGAATGTACAAAAAGCTAGCTCCAATCTTCTTTGAAACTGAACTCATCAACCAAGTGGAAACCATATCGTTGCAACGTGACCAAGAACCATGACTCGGATGATCTACGGGAGGTTTTTGAATCGAACCATCAACAAATCCCAATTTATTCCTAAAATTCAAACCCATCCGTACTGATCTACGCCAAGAATGAAAATCTGAACCCGAAACAAGTCGATCCGAAACCAATTGCAACCCAGCATGATCAGTACTATGAAGGAAATAAGGATTCTCGTAGAGATTCGTACCTGCATCACCCAGATTTCGCAAATTTTGATTCGTCGAAGTAGTCGGACGTTGATTTGATCCCATATTGATGAAGAATCGAATTGAGTATAAGAGATTGTTCCGATTGAAAGCAAAATAAGAATCGGAAAAACAATTAGGTCAAAGAAAGAAGAACTCAGAGAGAATCGTATGCGAACACGAGTTGAAGAATCGCTAATACGATGAAACAACAAAAATCAAAAAAGAAAGAGATGATGAAAGAGATGANAGAGGCTTGAGAGAAACAGTGCGTTGTCTTTCATCTTGAGTAACCATGTTGTATGCTTCCTCCATACTTGGTATTGGTTTCAGCATCAAGATGTGTCTTCTCGTCTGTTCATAACTCTCATTTAACCCCATCAAGAATTTAGTTACTCTACTACGATCCTGCAAACGTTCCCAAAGAGCAGCTGCATCACATTCACAATGACCACAAGTGCAAATAGGAAGTTCTATTTCTTGTACTCTTCCCAAAGTGTTACTAACTCAGTGTAGAACGCACTAACATCCAAAGAACCTTGTTGAATACAAGTAAGCCTCTGTTCTATCTCATAAACCCGAGGCGCATCATCTTGCTTGAAACGAGACAAGAGATTCTTCCAGATACCTTATGCAGTTGAAATGTACAACAAGCTAGCTCCAATTTTCTTTGAAACTGAACTCATCAACCAAGTGGAAACCATATCGTTGCAACGTGACCAAGAACCATGACTCGGATGATCTACGGGAGGTTTTTGAATCGAACCATCAACAAATCCCAATTTATTCCTAACATTCAAACCCATCCGTACTGATCTACGCCAAGAATGAAAATCTGAACCCGAAACAAGTCGATCCAAAACCAATTGCAACCCAGCATGATCAGTACTATGAAGGAAATAAGGATTCTCGTAGAGATCCGTACCTGAATCACACAGATTTCGCACATTTTGATTCGTCGAAGTAGTCGGACATTGATTTGATCCCATATTGATGAAGAATCGAATTGATTATAAGAGATTGTTCCTATCGAAAGCAAAATAAGAATCGGAAAAACAATAAGGTCAAAGAAAAAAGAACTCAGAGAGAATCGTATGCGAACACGAGTTGAAGAATCGCTAATACGATGAAACAACAAAATTCATAAAAGAAAGAGATGATGAAAGAGATGATGTGAATGAGAATAAGCTCAGCTGAAGAAGCGCTCATAATCGATATAGCTCTGATACCATATCAGGATTGAAAAGAGGAAGAAGATGAACACAGAATCGAGCAAGAACTAGAGAGAGTGAAGAGAGAGAGCTGAGCTTAGTGAGAGAAAGTTTGTTATTCTCATTAATCTGTAAATGAATGATTAGAGCTGTATATGTACTAGATTAGAATTAAGTAAAAGGAAGCTTAATCCTACATAAACTATACAATATATAAACCACTTAATTAATCCCGGTTCACTATACTCTGATATTCATCTCTCACCTTTTCTTATTGGGATCACATTTCTGATACAATATATCATGACGGTTGGTGACTAAATTCAGAAAACTTTGGTGTCACCAACTTACGTGAATATATATGCTCAAATATGTGGTGAAAATTGTTAACACGATCATGTAATCTCTGTTTCACATAAACATTATTTTCTAAAGATTCGAGAGATCAGTCGGACCAATCGTTTGTAAAGATCGTGTATTTCTTACAAGAAAGGGGACGTGACACTGTGTTGGCAAAAAGTGAACATATATACTAAGCAAGCGTGCCATGAGGAGTGCTTCTTATGTGTGTTCCCTTTTTCACTCGTATGTGTTAAAAGCGCATGCATTTTCCTAAAGCAAATAAAGTGTCTCACTTTTTCTTACACATGTTAACTTCTTCATGATACTGATCGGGTCCAAGATCTAGCAAACATCTAATATGCCCATCGTTGGTCTCTTATAAATGGGAGTACGTTTAGTTTTGTAAAAAGTTATTAAACATGTACTTTATGGGATGAACGTGGCCTCTTTCTTAAGAGAGGGGTTTCTTCCATTTTTAGTTAATTCTAAGTTATATATTTTGGGAGTAATCTTCAAAACTATGTACGTCTATTAATTGTCTACAACTGTTAGGCAATTACAAAACCAAAAAGAAAAACAGTGAATAATAACGTGCGTAACTAACTTATTTTGTTTCAGTAGTTAAATGGTACATTCTAAAAGTTGAGGGATAAGGGTTGATTTGAGTCTTTCCATTGTGACTCTAAACATGGTTCACGACTGTGAGTATTTAAACCGTCGAGAAACGTTATTGAAAAATAAATGATGTTTACATTCATGTTGATATTGTTTAAATCTAATCATCATGTTTAAAATTTAAACATGATGATTATAGCAATGTAACTACCAAAAATCCCATTATATGATGATTAGAAAAAGAAAATATAAATCTGTCCAAAAACAAATCTTAAAATATTGGAAACTTTCTTATACTTTTTAACCTCACATAAAAGATAACTTGCATTTGGTATCATCCGATCGAACTAGCTTAGTTCTGATAAACATTATCTCCCAAATGTTAGTTTTGAAGGCTTTGAGCCTTTGCAATACAAACATACATGGTTTGAATGGTAACTGTAGTCATGGCGGCCAAATCCGTCTGCGGTTTAGACCACTCTATTTTTGGGGTGGTCTACTGCGGACCAACTCTATTTGTAAGCAAAAGTGGTCCGCAGTTAGTCCGCAGCGGTCTTATCTCTGCTTTATTTAGACCGCACCACTATGAACTATATTTGCTGAATGGTAAATAAAAAACGGTTCAGTCTGCAAACGAATTTGTCTGCTCCAACCACTGCAACTATTCACACTCACATTGTTTACTTATAAGACTATTTACATTGGTTTAGAATTACAACACCCTACTTTTCACCTTTCAACACTCCACATCATCTTCGCCCTTTTCCACGTCATAATTCAACACTCATTTTACTTTTATATTCTACAATGGTTTTAANGTCTTTCCATTGTGACTCTAAACATGGTTCACGACTGTGAGTATTTAAACCGTCGAGAAACGTTATTGAAAAATAAATGATGTTTACATTCATGTTGATATTGTTTAAATCTAATCATCATGTTTAAAATTTAAACATGATGATTATAGCAATGTAACTACCAAAAATCCCATTATATGATGATTAGAAAAAGAAAATATAAATCTGTCCAAAAACAAATCTTAAAATATTGGAAACTTTCTTATACTTTTTAACCTCACATAAAAGATAACTTGCATTTGGTATCATCCGATCGAACTAGCTTAGTTCTGATAAACATTATCTCCCAAATGTTAGTTTTGAAGGCTTTGAGCCTTTGCAATACAAACATACATGGTTTGAATGGTAACTGTAGTCATGGCGGCCAAATCCGTCTGCGGTTTAGACCACTCTATTTTTGGGGTGGTCTACTGCGGACCAACTCTATTTGTAAGCAAAAGTGGTCCGCAGTTAGTCCGCAGCGGTCTTATCTCTGCTTTATTTAGACCGCACCACTATGAACTATATTTGCTGAATGGTAAATAAAAAACGGTTCAGTCTGCAAACGAATTTGTCTGCTCCAACCACTGCAACTATTCACACTCACATTGTTTACTTATAAGACTATTTACATTGGTTTAGAATTACAACACCCTACTTTTCACCTTTCAACACTCCACATCATCTTCGCCCTTTTCCACGTCATAATTCAACACTCATTTTACTTTTATATTCTACAATGGTTTTAAAATATTTTCTTTTATAATTTTGTATTGAATTATTACATATTATTAAATGAAATTTTGCACTAAAATAATTAAGAATCAAATAAATTTTGTTTTCGTTTTTATTTAATATAAAATAATTAATATATTTAAAATATGATTTTTTTATATCCAAATCTAATGAAACAATTGTCTATTTATAAAAAATGAAAAATGAAAAATTTTGATATAAATTATTTATATATAAAAGTAATTAATTTTTAAATAATTGAGTTTAAATAATTGGGATGAAAAAAAAAGAATCAAGAATTTTGATGACCAATAAAAACACAACAGATGACAAAGAATACCCCACCAAACAAAAATTCACGGTGTTGATAAATTACAACTCCAAATTTGCCACATACTTAACAACATTTCTTACAACAACCATTGCACCACTTTCAACTGTTGAACAATTTTTTCAACATACCCATTGTAAGACTATCTACAATGGTTACTCATTTACAATACCCATTTTTTTCCTTTTAACACTCCACATCATCTTCTCTCTCTTCCACATCATTATTCAACACATACATAACTTTTACTCTCTACAATGGTTTTGTTTAATAAAATTACAACACCTTACCCCACCATTTTTATTTCATATTTTTTATTTTATTAATGTTAATGTTTTTTGTGATTACATATTATTAATCACCATTAATATCAAACTTAAAAACGAGAAAATATAAATAATCACTCATAATTTAATAAAAACGAGAAATAGAAATAATCACTTATAAAATTTTACAAATAATAAAAACGAGAAATAGAAATAATCATTAATAAAACACATACAGTGAACATAAATTATTAGAGACTAAACTTTTTTTTTTATTGTTTGGATCCATTTAGAAAAAAAGAGATATTTAAAGCTAAAACAAAAGATTATTAGAGACTAAACCTTTTTTTTATCTAAAGAAGGGTTTTTTTTTTTCTGTGTCCAAATCAAATGAAAGTAGTATCAATTTATAGAGAATGAAAAGTTATAAATTTTGATATAAATTTTGATATATTTATTTATAAATATTATGAAATAATTGAAGTTATATAATTTGAGATAAAAAAAACATAAAAATCTAAACAACCAATCAAAATACAACATCTCTCACATTTATCTTCTTCCTTCCACTTTCACGGGTGTTGATATTTATCAACACAAAATTTGCCACATCACTTACTTTTCATTTACCACAAACCATTGTAGTGGGATTTTTTTTTTCAACTGTTGTAATATTGTTTACAACGAACCATTGTAAGTGGTCTAAGTAGTCTTACACATACATAAAACTAGGCTCACAAAAATAAATGACTTTTTTTTTTTTTGGAAAAAGAAAAATAAATGAATTGTTTACTTCAGCTTCTCGATAGATTGTTTGTATGTGCATCTCTATGTATATAACAACTATTTATAACTAATCGGACAGCCTAATAACCGAGACAAATTTGGAAATGGACCACGAACAATAAAAGCAGTTAAAAAAAGAATATAATTAAAGATTTGTAAACCAAGAAAAAAAATAAGAAAAAAAGCGAGTGAACATAATGGGAATGGTCCATATGCATGTGAGGCAGTACGGACAAGGGATGCCATGCAGCGATAGCACAACACCTAAACGTGCATCTCCCTCCTCTCTTGGACCATTTCAAGCCTTCTACTCTCTCTTTCATTCCTTTAATTTGCGTTATTTTCATTTTCTCGCAATAAATCCTATCCAACGGAGTGGCTCCCTTGACTTTCTCTTTGACTCCGATGTTAAGTCAACTTTTCTTTTTGATTTCCATGTTTTTTTGCCAACGAAACTAGTCTTTTATATTGGGAGTTGTTTATTTTTAACTGAATGTAAATTTTACTCATTGATGCAAATTAAAAATTAAGGGCGTCTTTGTATTTAAAAATGCAAATGGAGGAGAAGTGATTTATACCTTGTATGTCGATGAATTTGACGAGCTGAAAGGAAGAGATTGACGCATAAAATAAAAACTAAGAACCGAAACAGCCGCATATATGATGCTT
>NC_025696.1:22508009-22510361 GCF_000633955.1 Camelina sativa
AAAAAAAAAAAAAAAAAGGAATTTTAAAAAGAAGCGCCAATTAAGCTAGCTATAAGAATTAAGAATCGAAAATTCTGGAAGTTATCTTTTCAATATGGAACGTGAACTCGATATCCCATGTTAAATTATCGACCTCTGGTCCTTGTCGAGTGGAAGGCAGAAAGAATGTAGCAGTGACTCCTTACCTTGTCCTTCATTACTTTCTTCGACTTGCTTTCCTAAACCCAGATTGATCTTAAAACCAGAACCTCTAGATCTCAGAAGTCATCAACACGACAGATCAACCAAAGTAATCAGGTAAATATATACATTTTCCCGATGTCACCGCCTCATTTTGAACTTTATCCTAGGCCAAAGCGTGGCTTTCTACTTGAACTATTATACTCATAAGTTTTAGATATAATTTTTGATAAAATTTTCGTTCTTGGCTTTCTGTGTAACCAAAAATGTTCATAAGATTTTTTTCGTTGTGACATCCATGTGTTAATAGTGGTCTAGTGTTCAAGTATCGTGTATCGTTATTTAGATAACTTTTTTTTTTCTTAAATAACTAAGAAGTTGTAGGCATCAGGACCGGTGATAGGCATGTATAACAATTGTATATGCACTGGGACTATACTAAATTTACATAGATTTGAAGGTCCAAAAAAAGATAACTTCCAGAAAATATTTGCGGGTATATATGTTTAAAAAAAGATATTTGCGGGTATATATGTATAGATCGTAATCATCCTAAGTATAGTTTGACTAAGTGGATCAAGATTGTGACAGCAACCATCTTGGCTTTCTGTGTAACCAAAAATGTTCATAAGATTTTTTTCGTTGTGACATCCATGTGTTAATAGTGGTCTAGTGTTCAAGTATCGTGTATCGTTATTTAGATAACTTTTTTTTTTCTTAAATAACTAAGAAGTTGTAGGCATCAGGACCGGTGATAGGCATGTATAACAATTGTATATGCACTGGGACTATACTAAATTTACATAGATTTGAAGGTCCAAAAAAAGATAACTTCCAGAAAATATTTGCGGGTATATATGTTTAAAAAAAGATATTTGCGGGTATATATGTATAGATCGTAATCATCCTAAGTATAGTTTGACTAAGTGGATCAAGATTGTGACAGCAACCATCTTGGCTTTCTGTGTAACCAAAAATGTTCATAAGATTTTTTTCGTTGTGACATCCATGTGTTAATAGTGGTCTAGTGTTCAAGTATCGTGTATCGTTATTTAGATAACTTTTTTTTTTCTTAAATAACTAAGAAGTTGTAGGCATCAGGACCGGTGATAGGCATGTATAACAATTGTATATGCACTGGGACTATACTAAATTTACATAGATTTGAAGGTCCAAAAAAAGATAACTTCCAGAAAATATTTGCGGGTATATATGTTTAAAAAAAGATATTTGCGGGTATATATGTATAGATCGTAATCATCCTAAGTATAGTTTGACTAAGTGGATCAAGATTGTGACAGCAACCATGGTACTACACAACTTCGTTCGTGAATCACATCGAGAGGATTATGATTTTCTAAGTTGGCAAGAACAGAAAAATATTATATTCATGGCGATGATGAAGATGATCATCATCATCATGGTGGATATACTCCATATGAACCTATTGGAGACAGAGCCATGTAGAAGGGTTGTGTGATACTATTACCGATGAGATTGAGATTGGTAGAGGACGTCAATTGTCTTACTAAAAAGTTTTAGTTGTAAAAATTTAATTTTTATGAGACTTATATGTATAATTAATGGTATTATATGGTTGTATAATTTATTAATTATAAATTATTTTTCTTAGTTTAATGTTTCAATTAATTTAAATCTACACAATTTGAATTTTTTCATAAAAAATAACACATAAATCATTTTATAAAACTATAGTAATTAGCGACAGTCAAATGAACGACACAGCGACAATTTATTTGATCAACTGTCGCTGATTTAGCAATAAAAAAAACGACATAGCAACAAATTTTAACGATTAACAACCATCTTCATGGACAGCCAAACAAACAAAAAACAGTATCGCTGGTCGATGATCGCTCTCGCTCAAACCAGTAACAAGATAACGAACACGACCTTCATAAAATTTAGTGTATAAATAAATATAATACTTAGTACATGCAAATTGATGTTACCTTAAGAAAAAAAAAATACATGCAACTTGACAGAATAAACAATAGTGTCGACCAATAAGGAAAATAAAAACATTCCGATATATTCTTATTCGTATATACAACAAAAAGAAACAAAAGTGGAGCAATCAATACGAGAGCAACGTTAGATGCGTTTTGGTATATTATGTGATTTTATGGGCCACCTTTTTTTTTTTTTTTT
>NC_025696.1:22510445-22521845 GCF_000633955.1 Camelina sativa
TGGGCCCCCTTTTTTTTTTTTTTTTTGTCATCAACAAATAAATTAATTCAATGAGCTAATTTGGGGGAAAAAACGTTTACAAACTTAACATGCTGCGGAGAAGAGCGCGCTCGACGAGCCAACAAATCCGCACGAACATTTGCATCTCTAGATACCTGAACCAAAGCAAAAGAAGAGAACTCCTCCCTATCAGTCTTGATGTCGTCTAGGTATGTTGCGAAGGCGGGCCAATTCTGAGGCAAAGATACCATTTTCACCAAGTCGGAGCAGTCCGTGTAAAACACCACCTCCCGGAAATCGTGTCCAATCATACACCGCATCGCCCAAACTATATTATTAATTTGTATACTAAAAAGTTTAACTAAGTCATCTCTATAAATATAAGAACATACAGTGGGTTGGTAATTGTGAGAGGATCAGAGGAAAAATGTAGTGATGTGAACTAGGAATTAACATGTATGGTGCAATATCAAATATTGCTCATTTCAAAGTTTAAAGAAATATATATAGAAGATTATTGGGTAGGAGTTACATTTGAGTTAAATGTAGAATTACACATGACATTAAATGTGAGTTAAATTAGAAATAAAATTTTAGTTTGTTTTGTTTTTTATAAAAGGAATACCAAGTGGTCCAATGAAATTTTAAACTTACACATGATTTGTTTTTTTGTTGATATAAACTCATACATATTAATTCATATTGTTTTGTAAGTGACAAGCTAAATTAGTTTTCATATAACATCATATGAACGTCAATCTAAATATTTTAAAAAATTTCCAAGGAAAACTTCTATCTTTTTGGTTTTTTTTTTTCTAAATTTTCACTCATCAATTTAAATTCTAGTGCTAGATTTTATACTAATAGTTTCATCTTTAGAGGATGGTGTATTTTAAAATTTATATTCTTTTTCTATATATTACTCCATTTAAATTTGAGTGCTAGAAGAGAATAAAGAATTAGACATGGATATTTTCAACCTCATGACCTTGTGGGGTGAATATAATAGAAGAATATTACAAAACTATTACTCATAAGATGATAATCTAAAATAGACAATGGAGATAAACCTTTTAAAATATTATATATATATGTATATACCTTACAAACTCCAAAAATATAATTTAGAATTAAGCTTTTACAATGATATTTGAATTGATTTTTTAACTCATACAACAATAACAACAAAAAACACAAAATGAAACAAAACAAAAAGATTTGAGGTATAGTAAAAGAGGATGAGAGAATGAATGAATTAGAGAATAAGAGAATGAGTATTTATAGGAATAGAAGTGATGTAGAATTATATTTAGAAAAATTGGAGTTACAATTTTAAGTTATTATGTGTTTTAATTATATTCTTTTTTCTATTTTTTACTTCATTTAAATTTGAGTGTTAGAAGAGAATATAAAATTAGACATGAATCTTTTCAACCTCATGGCCTTGTGGGGTGAATATAGTAAAAGAGTATATAAAATGATTACTTACAAGATGATAATCTAAAATAGACAATGAAGATAAACCTTTTAAAATATCAAAAACTATGAAGATAAACCTTTTAAAACATCAAAACTATGTATTAACAGCAACAACAACAACAAATATTTGAGATATAGTTGAAGAGGATGAAGATAATGAGAGAATGAAAGAATGAGTATTTATAGAAATAAAAGTGATGTAAAATTCTAATTTATTATGTGTTTTAATAAAATTAAGTAGAGAAATATAGATATGAGTTACAATTCTAATTTATTATGTGTTTTAATACAATTGAGTGGAAAAATATAGTTAATGCATAATTTATATAATTTCAGTTTATATTATATTGTGAGTTAAATGTCATAATTAAATATTTTTTATTTGTGGATTAAAATAAATAATTTTCTTAATTTTATTGCCAAATGGACCAATAAGAAAAAAGTGAAACCTTACTTCTATGTATATGATTATACCAAATGCATTTATTATTATTCACTGTTTGATTGTTTCTTCCATATACCTCATGGTTTAAATAAGATACACTTATATTAATACTGTTTATTTCACAGTTCACACTAACCTCATTTGTCACTAAGTCACCATACAAATATACACAACAAAATACGCATATATACAACATTTCCACGTCATTACTAGTCTCTATACGTTTTTTTTTTTTTTTTGGGTCAAAAGTAGAAGACAAAATTTGTTCAAAAGAGAAAAAAGACTTACACTTGAATGTTTCGTGGGTATACAGTTCCATTTACATCTGCCAATAAAATCAAACGAACATCATCATGACAAACATCAAAAAGAAGAAAATCAAAGCGGTAAAAAGAAGGTATAGTTAGCTAATCTATATGCAAGACGATTAACTTCCCTATATACGTAAGAAATACGGACTATCCAGTCCTTTAAAATAAAGCCATAGCACAAGCGTACTAGGAATGACAGCAAATGAAAATCACTAATCTCTGTCATAAGAAATCCAACCACGACCTCCGAATCCACCTCCAACTCCACACAGGTCGCCTTCCACTCTCAAGCCATATAGAACCCATAATAAACCTCTAATAGCTCAGCCAACGGTGCTGAGCATATGCCAATATTAAAAGTAAATCCTCGACACCAGTCTCCATTACTATCTCGTAAGACTTTTCCTGCTGTAGCCAACCCTAGGTTACCTCTATAGGCACCATCCGTGTTAACTTTCACCCACCCTACACTGGATTTAGTCCATGAGAGCATTCTCTCCACCCTACCAGCACCCCTACTAACCGCACCAGTCTAAACCTCCTTCCCAAGCAGCTTAGCCTCTATACGTTTAGGAACTAAATAATGTGACCTTTTTGGTATTTTTCACTTGTATATATTTTGAAGTTCTCCATTAAGGGGAATAAACACCCAAGAAAAAATTAAAACTCTTCAACTGTTTACTTTGTAATATGCTTGGAGTATATTCTAGTTGCCTAGTTGGATATGGATATCAACTTAGATTTAGAGTTCTTGAGTGACTAACTAAAAAACTAATTGGATATGAGTTGACTGACTCGTCNATATATATATATATATATATATATATATATATATATATATACTAATATACATACTACTATAAATAAATTCGAACGTATTTAACTTTGTGAAAATGTTCTTGTACTGGCTGTGATAATATTGCATGAGAGTATGAGAATGAGACTATAGATTACGTTTTCGACATGCTTCTATAAGGAGTCATTTATAAAAATCCACCTATAAGCGGCATTCTTAATTTCTAACAAAATCCCTTTAAAATCTAGACACCTAGATCTTTTGTTTTCTTTTTGCCCATGCTACTATCAGTTTATAAATTTATTTTTATCCGATACACAGAAAGTCTAATGTCAAAAGAAAAAAATATTAAATGCTAAGAGGTGACAGCTTGTTTTGAAGAATATTAATTGAGATCTTTAAGAGTTCTGTTCGATTAGTCTAAGTTGACAGTCAAGAGAAGTAGAGATAAGAACAAGTTCGAAATTTGAAGAAACCTGCGAAAAAATTCACTACAAATCTCTAACGTGAGAATGACTTCAAGTTGAGTTTTACATTCACAACAAGAATTAGACGGCCCCATCCAAAGATAGCTGTGGCGGGAATTGCATGGACTATAAAATTGTGGTCCAGTAGAGTGATTTAGATGTTCACGTACAAACTTTAAATATTAGGATGTATTATGTACAATTCACATTGATTCCAACTCAAATTAAATCCAATGGACAAAATGAATGCATTACATATACTAGAAAGATCATCCAGCTATATACGCCGTTTAACATGTCTTTCACGTATAATCACATTATCTAGCTATACAAACTTAGATGTGTTATATAAACAAGATTAATGGTATTAATACTTTCTTTTCTTCAACAATATATATATATATATATATATATATATATTACACGAGTTTTGAATACATGTTTAAATACGGAAGGTGACACAATAATATCACTAGATCATATGTGCTGATCTAATTAATTACCGTTCGAATTTATGTCTACAGAAAATCATTTGATAATTAGCTACGTAAATGAACAAAAAAGAATGCAATGTTATGATAATATATTCCAAGTAATATCTTTCTAGTCAACCAAGGAATATAAAAATATCACCTAGTTAAAGAATCATTTTTTTTTCTTCTTAATCGTGGACCTGCCACAAAAGTATTGTTATCTCAAAGACTAATTCCACGAGACCTTGCATCCGAGTACGCATTCGAAAATTTTCCAAATTTAAAGGGCGCCAGGTGACCAAACGATTCAAACTCAGAACTCCTCTACTTGGAAGTTACCACTGGACCAATAAGACAACTTGGTTCAAATTAAGATTTTTCACAAAAATCATCTATCGTCTTGATACTAATCTATATATTTTTATGTTGTGAGGACTTTTGGCTTCTTAATTCTTCAATATAGTAGAGCTTCATTTTATTTATTTTTGTGTTAAATATAGTTGAGTACATTTTTAAAGAAAAGTGAGATGATTGTATCAGCAGTCTTTCTTATATCACAAATATGAGTAGATCCGATGATGCGTATCAAATGATGTCACAATTAAAATGATGCGTGCCACATATCAACATAACTATTTTATATATGTACTCTTTTAATTTATATTTGTGTTGGTTATGCAATTATAATTTAATATATAGATATATATAAGCTTTTTAACAAAATAAACTTTTTTTTATAATATGAGAGCGTACGTGCAAAGGTTAAATTAAATATTTAAAAAACTTCACAATTTTGTTCATATAGCAGTGTCTCTATAATGATGTAACCGATCACTAGCAGAATAACAAAACTTGTATAATTTTGTTTTAACGTGTCAATAATTCCTGTAAGTAGGATGATTTATTATATTTATTTTAAAATAAAGTAATCGTTATTATTGGTCCATATGTTCAACCAGAAAATAAGTATTGGTCCATAGCGAAGGGCCCAATCGAATCTTCTGCAAATAAGGAAAGGAAAGCATGCATTTCTTTCATATACTGTATGTACTCATCTTTTACAGCTTTTCTTTACGATGCTATGGTTCAAATCAGTTTGATATATGTACTCATGCATAGCCAAAACAACATTTGCTTCGAAGCAAATTGATTTAACTGTCACTTTTTGTAATGAGATTTGAAAAATTTATAGTTATTTGCATGGTACCGATAATTTGCTCTTAGCGAAAAAAAAAATGGTACCTAATTTACTATATAATATGCATTTTATGGCGTATTTTAAAAAACTATAACATTATAAAAAGATAATTAAAAACTATATAAATTTATTATAATCTGTGGATGAAACAACATGATATTTAAATATATAAGAAAACGAACAAAATTGTTTGTTCATGTTGTCTTATATGAAAAAAATATATATGCCATGCGCTGATTTTATAAAAACAAAAAGCCACAATATGGTTATTTAGTGCTATTGCTAAAACTCCAATTTATATACCAATAATAAAGTATAATATAATTTATATTAAAAACTTCAAAATAAATTAAATGTCTATGAGAGCTCCCCACCCTCCACAACATCACCACCACCACCCACTAACATTAATCACATAAACTTTAAAACATGCACAATAACATAAAGCTGAATTTCTAATCTAAAGACTCAACCAAATTCCCCATGTCCTCCATTCAACTAATTAAGAAAAATGAGTAATTAAATAAAGGCTTCCATTACTTCAATTATCATATTTAAATATTTATCTTGTTTACAGGAAAAAAAAAAAGGCAAAACATACACAAAACCAACTAAATAGATACAGAGGTGGACCATGATCTAATCTTTTCTTCCTAAAAATCCAAAAATCTTTGACCTAACGTTGATCTAACCCTGCTTTCTAACTCTCATATGTCACAATTAAAGAGTTAGGAACCTTACATAAATGCACCACTACTACCTCTCTACTTTTCTAGATAATCAAATTCATACTTTGCCAAATCGAAACCAGAATCTCAGGTTAACAATGTTGAGGACGACCCAAGGTTAATAATTTTTGTTGAACATCAATATCCTCAGCGATCTTCTTGGCATCAATGGCTGCACCAAGCAACCCAAGCTTTGTGAAACCGACTGCATACAATCCGCTTTCGCCTTTCCAACCGTTAGGAAAGGGTTTACGCGGAAATCCATCTTTCTCACAAAACATGTTCATTCCCTAATACAAAAAAAAAAATATGGATATACAATTCAAAGTCAAAACCAAATTAATTCAACTATTGAAACGTAAAAATGGGTTGCGATGTGTCAATATCAAGGAATTAAGAATAATGAAGATGTAGACGCATCATCGCTCATGGTACACACCTTTAGCCACATGGGTACGTTGCTTTTGTAACCCGTAGCAAGTATAATGGCGTCAAAGTTATCCACTCTCCCATCAACAAACTCTGCCGAATGTTGCATTACCCGTTTCAACTCCGGATACACCTATAAATCCAAAAAAAAAAAAAACAATTCAGTATACCATAATCTCACGTTTGTGTGTAATTAATATGATTTGAGAAAGACATAAGTAATGAACCTTGATGTCTCCACTTCGGATTTTAGCAAGAGTGCCAACATCCAAAACCGGAGTCTTTCCGCACTTGATCTTGCGTTCAAGAGGGCCTAGCTTTGGTCGAACTAGCCCTAACCGATCCGTGTCGCCAAGAACCAATCGTGACATATGTAGCAAAAACCGGTCCACCACTTGCACTGGAAACCACTTGAGAAGGCTCGTGGATATCCCAAAAGTCGATAGACCCAGCATTTCTTGAGGTAATACGTGCACCTATAGCATTAGTCGAAAACTCGATTAGCCTTAATAGAACTACAAAAGATCTAAATCATGTAATCACATGCATACCTTCTTGGAAAGTAAAAGAATATAAAATGTAAACATTTGATTACTTGATATCAAAGATACCAATACAATGTTAGTGCTAAACCCTAAAGACTGAAGAGTAACACATATTACGATCGAGCATTGCAAGAACTATACTAAACATCTATCATTCTTTTTAAACTTTCAAAATATATTAAAAGAGAAGATCGTTTATTTAATCCTCACCGTATCACGAACCACTAGAGAAGGATGAGCATTGAAGTTGCAAAGATCTAAACAAACTTCCATCCCAGAGTTTCCACATCCCACGACCAAAACCTTTTTCTCTCTAAACATTTCACCGCTTTTATAAGAGCTTGTATGGAGGATTGGCCCAACAAAGTCCACAATTCCATCAATCTCCGGCATCACCTCCTCAGCATTCTCCCCAGTCGCCACAACAAGCCACCGCGAAACATACTCAGTTTCCTCCTCCTTTGTTCCTCCAACAGTCCTCACCCTCCATAACCCACACCGCCTATCTAACTTCGCCTCTTCCACGGTCTGGTTAAAAACTGGCTTTAGGCCAAAATGTTCCGCGTAGGACTCAAGATATTGAACAAACTGTTGCTTTGTAGGGTAAGTAGGGTAGCTTGAAGGGAAAGGCATCAATGGAAGCTCACAGAAATGTTTAGGGAGATGAAGCCGGAGACGATCATATGTTTTCAGCTGCCATAATGATGCTATGCAAGTGGAACGTTCTAGTATCAAACTAGAGACGCCTCTCGACTTCAAACAAGCCGCCGTGGCCAGTCCCGACGGTCCGGAACCGACAATGATTGGTCCGGGGATCAATATGCACCTTGATTCCTCCACGTATGGATCATGGACTCTCTTGCCTAACGTTTCTGTTACAAACTCCATAGAACAGAGAGAGTTAGAGAGAGAGAGAGAGAGAGAGAAAAAAAAAAGAGCAAAGAAAAAAGAGAGAAAGAGATCTCAAGTTATGCAAGAAGTGAAGTAGGAGACTGATCTTGGATTTAGGTTTATAAACCCATGCGGTAAACAAAGATCATACTCTTTCTTGTGACTCGTGGATAATCATGTCCCGAGAATATTGGTGAAAAGAGAGAATGAGTTTCATTGATCTTATCTACAAAAAGAATAAAGAAGAAAATAAACCAAATAGATAAGAAGATGATCGGATATTCCCTATAGATCAGGGTAAATCTACGGATGAAATATATATATTTTAAAAAAAAACTCGAATATTTTGTAGTATTTGTTAAAAGAAAAAATCTCTCAAGAATTGAGATTTCAAACAAAGATTTCGGATTTTGAAGAAGAGTTTTGCGGTTCTGAAACAAACACTTGGGGAAAGAGAAGCAACTCTATATAAGAGTTGAAAAAAAAAAAAAAGGAGAGATGAGATGGCAATAGACACATGACATAATTAGGGAGAGATGTATACATCTTTATTTGTATACTCATATGTATAGGTGGATACGTTAGTGATATGGGCATGTTATATGTTTAATTTTATTTAATTACTATACCTTTTTCAATTTTCAAACAATTAATATACTTTTATATCTATTATTATGGGCTATTGGGATTTGATAGCGAACCCTTAACTAACAATTATACTTTTCTTTCCTTTTTAGGTATCTAACTTTTATTTTATTTTTGATATATTTGTTTTTCATTATTATCAAAAGAGAAGAAATTTAGCCAACCGATTGATAAAAAAGCCCAAGTTAGAAAATATTTTAAAACAATCAACCCACTACAGAATCCAACTTGAAGAAAGAAAAAAAAAATAAGATAAAGACAAACTTATCAGCTAGCTAGAGAGCTCCTGGCTGTCTTTTAAGATATTCAACTAGTTGAGCATTAGTGTAATCTTGACCTGATCCAAGAGTTAGCTGATTGTGCAGTTAAATGGTTAGATGATAATCGTACCGATCTAGTTGCGATAAGAGCAAGGATTTTAGACGGATCAGAGTAAGGTATAAGGATCAAAAGAAACAAAGCCGGTAAACGAATATCCCCTCTCACAGTAAGGCACGACAAAGTATTGTCAGACATGATGGGAAAACATGAAACTAGAAGTGTTTTCGTGTGCCCCCACAAACTTTGGAGAATCTTTTGCTGATTTTGCATTGCTTGAGTGTCGTCTATAAAATCAAAGCTTCAATTAAGATGTTCCACAGCTCCTTCAAAGTTGCATTCCCTCTGGTGAGCCTTTAAAGTTGTAACATCCAGTTTTAACTAAGAGGTGGTGGGCTAGTGGTTCTAGATTTAGTGGAAGAGTCGTCCTGTTGGTCTAGGCCAGGGATCGATTTTCTCCAAACGCAAGAATTGCTCAGCTTGATCCCTTTGGCCACACGGGTATGGGCCATACGATCCATTTGCATAACCGGAAGAGACCTTAATATCAATATTTTGGCTAATAAAAATAAGCCCGTAAAAATTATAACTAACTTAACAAATATTTTTTATTCTAATGTCTATTTAAAAAAAGAAAAGTTTAAAGAAAAGTTAGTGAAATCAGGAGTCATAACTGCATATGAGCCACTTTGGTCTCTGACTGGAAAAAATCAAAATAATATATGTACAAAGGCAAAAAGGAAATGGTATATTGATGACCGATGAACTTACCTTTTAAAAGATTTATGATCGGTCAAGGAACATATGTAAGTAAAACTCTATTTGTGGCTTCAGTTTTCATTATCTCTACTATTAATCGTAAAACATTGCCTGAAAAAAATCTTAGTTTTGTAAAAAATTACAATACAATGCCATTGGAGTTATGACCAAATATTCGATTTTTAAAAAGGGTACAAAGGAAATTTCTCCATCCATGTAAATGGATAAAGACGCGGATCTTTCTGACCCATTTTCATTATTCCAGATCTTATACTTTCATCCTCACCATTCAATAAATAAACATCCTAACCGTTTATTTTTTTTTTCTTTTTGTACGAAGCCAACAAATGGATCATGTTGTGTTGATCTTAAAAAACACAGATACGCTACATTACTTCCCATTTTTAAATATACTGTAAATGTTAACTACAGATCCACTAATTAAGCTGTATATATATGGAAGTTAAATATCTCACTAACCATATTTGTTACGTATCTAAACCAATAAAGAAAAATATATTTTAGTATCCATACATATCCTTCTTCTGTCAAATTATCAGACTAAATATAACAAATTATAGTAGGGATTACAATTTCAAAAACCCTAAATTTCACCACCTATATAATTAGCTTACTTCATACATAGCTCATTCAGCTCAAACGTCGTATTTACAAAACAAAATATCAAATTACCAATTCTCTCTCAATATGACTACGCCGGAAACGGGAAAAAATTTGGAAGATCCTATACTAAAGGCTTGGTTCGATCTAAACCTTAATTGTGAAGTTGCAAGACAACTCACTTTCGAGGAGCTACCTGCGTTTTACATTTGAGATCCTACAGGAAAATGCTTCCAAAGGAGGAAGAGAACACTCAACAGTCGAAGAACTACTTCTATTTCAAGTAAATTTAATGGAAATTTATCCCTTAAACTTCTTTTCCGTTTTCTTAAAGGACCAAAAAGTGACGAAGATTTAAGGACTAAGTTTACTGCTGGAGGTACAAGCTATAATTTTTATGATATTGAACGACTCAATATGTAATCATTATTTTTAAAAATTTTTATTCTTCACAATAGGTCAAGACATCGAACTTTTGAGTGTTCCTGGAGTGTCTACTAAATGCTTTGATCCTCCATATACTGAAGTAACTGATTTCAGAAACAGGTAACCTTTAATATAAAAAATTTTGTGTTTACATACATACTTTGATCTTTCATATATTGATTATTATAATATATCATTTTGATGATATATTATTATGATATGTTTTAGGATCTCTTTCAACCTCGACAGTGATGATGACTTTCTCTATTAACCATAAGCTTCAAGGGAGTAAATGATGAAGTCGTCGACTTTCAAGTTGCTCTGTAGTTTGGCTTTATTTTCGCTATCAAATAAGAGACATTTTGCCTCATCGTGCTTTTCTTATGTAATAAATTACCATCTTTCCATGTCATGTTCTTTTAAAAACTTCGGTGTTTTAAGTTTTAATGTTATGATTTTCTGATGGTCAAATTTTATATATATACTACAATAATATCTTTATTTATTTGTGAAACGACCGACCTTTTTTTTTTAATAAATAAATAATAAATATAATATAATAAAATAAACTACAACTAGTGGTCCCATACCCACTAGCCTCCTAACCACAACACATTCAACAGCGGAAATAACCATCCAATATCCAATAATAATCCAATAATAAAATATAACCATAACTCCAACATAAACAATATCCAAACATCAAGAATCAAAGAACCAGCAACCTAACAATGTTCTAATGACCCAACTCTAGCAACCTAGCAATGCCAGACAACATCAAACCGAGTCCCTAGAACATCCTCCTCTTCATTGCCTGGATTCCACGATCACACTTTGCCTTTACCTGCACCACAAACACATATTGCAAT
>NC_025696.1:22522658-22528720 GCF_000633955.1 Camelina sativa
TTTTTCCCTTTCTCTTCTGACCAAAACGCAGCGTTTGACTTAAGTCAAAACGCAGAGAATTGAACCAGCATCGACCGATGCTACCACTGCATCGATCGATGCACATCCTAAACCGGGATTCCGGTTCGTGGGTGTTACAATTCTCCCCCACCAAACTGGATTCATCCTCGAATCCCAACAACCATCAGCCAAGGACTGCCGTGCAACCGTCTCCACGGCCCGCACTCCTCCGACTGATCTACAGAAGGTCACCTCTAGGCGATAGACTCACGCTCCAGGCGTCATTTGCTCTCGACTTTTGGACTTTCCTTTACTCATAGGCCTAAACCTTGAGTTTTTTATTGGCTCCTCATCGGGCCAAGACCCGCATGCCATAATATATAAGGAGAAGTCCAAACTCGTCTCTCGGGTTGCCACCCTACAGCGCCCCCCCGGATCGTCATCCGAAGTCGATATACCAACCATACTCCCGAGCCACAAAGTCTCTGAATATAGCAGTACTAGGAGAACCTAAGTCCCCCAAGAGTCGCGAGCAAACAATTCTGAACACGTCTGAGTCCTATCCCTATCCAGGTTTCCTTCCCGTGGCTCGCGTAAAACATCTCAATGTCCTACCAACCACATATCCCCTCACCGGGATACCCCATGACCACACAAGGATCATATACACGCCACAAGGGCCGCCACAAAGGCCAACAAAATGTCCTCACGAGGACCGCCACCAAGGCCAAACAAATGTCCTAAAAAGGACCGCCACCAAGGCCACTCGTCCCAAAGGACCGTCACAAAGACCATCTGTCCCGAAGGACCGTCACAAAGACCATCTGTCCCGAAGGACCGTCACAAAGACCATCTGTCCCGAAGGACCGTCACAAAGACCATCTGTCCCGAAGGACCGTCACAAAGACCATCTGTCCCGAAGGATCGTCACAAAGACACTCTGGCTAAACAGCCCGCCAAAAAGGCCAACAAATGGCTAAAAGCCCGCCACAAAGGCCACACAATTGGCTAAAACCCCGCCACAAAGGCCACACAATGTCTAACAAGACCGCCACACACAGGCACTCTGACTCGAAAGTCCGCCACAAAGGCCACAAAAGCTCCTCCAAGGCTTCCCACCGCTAAAATGGACAAATTCTAACTCCCATAAAACTTTCTATATTTAGCACTTTCCATTCTTGGAAACTTCTCCTCCAGGAACTTTCCTTCACAACCCCGCCTCACGGAAACTTTGTACCCCAACACCACCTCATCTTGTTACTGAGTCGCACAACCAACCGCCCCAAGCGACCGGGTAACAAGAGAGATGGGCTGGACTACTCCATTCCCGCTCCAGCCACGGATTACAGATGGGACCAGGCTAAACAAGCTCAAGTCGCGGCTTGCTTCTCATACCACTTCTTGAACCTTGCCTTCATCTTTGCCTCAGGCTCCCAAGTCTGCTCCTCAACACCATCACAGTCCCACAGGACTCTCATCAAAGGAATCTTCTTCTTCCGAAGTTCCTTGATCCTCCTCTCGAGAACCCTCACTGGTCTCGCCTCCACAGTCATGTTAGGCTGAAGATCCTCAGGAATCTTAGCCAACACCTGCTCACCCTCACGGAGACACTTCCGCAACATAGACACATGGAAAACCTTATGGAATGCACGCATAACCTCAGGTAACTCCAATCTATATGCCACTGGTCCAACCCGCTCAATCACTCTGAATGGACCCATATACCTCGGACTCAACTTAGTCTCTGACAATGACCTGTTCGGACCCCGCAACATGGCCATCTTGAGGTACACTCTGTCTCCTACCTGAAACTCAAGATCTCTCCTCCTCCTATCAGCATAACTCCTCTGCCTATCCTGAGCCTCCTTCATGTTCAGCTTGAGAACCCGAATCTTCTCTGAGGTCTCCTGAACAAAACTAGCACCAAACATGCTCCTCTCCCCCACCTGAGTCCAGCATAATGGTGTACGACATGGTCTCCCATACAAAGCCTCATAAGGAGCCATCTTAATACTCGCCTGATAACTGTTGTTGTAAGCAAACTCTACCAGGTTCAGGTGATCTGCCCAATGGCCACCCCAATCCAACACACACATCCTCAGCAAATCCTCCAGCGTCTGGATCGTCCTCTCAGACTGTCCATCTGTCTGGGGATGATAAGCTGTACTCATATGCACCTTAGTGCCCATCTCTGCCTGAAATGCCTTCCAGAACACCGAAGTGAACTTAGAATCTCTGTCAGACACAGTGCTCGCTGGCACCCCATGCAATCTGACAATCTCTCTAACATACTTCTTAGCCAAGACCGCTACTCCATCAGTCTTCTTAATGGCCAGAAAATGTGCAGACTTAGTCAACCGGTCCACAATGACCCAAATAGCATCAAAGGTCCGTGACACTGGCAATCCCACCACAAAATCCATAGTGATCATATCCCACTTCCACTCAGGAATGGGTAAACTCTTCAGTAACCCGCCAGGAACCTGATGCTCAGCCTTCACTAGCTGACACACATCACACCTCGAAACCCAACTAGCTACATCCTTCTTCATCCCGACCCAATGATAGTACCTCTTGAGATCACGGTACATCTTAGTCGCTCCTGGATGAATGGACAACTTGCTCGCATGAGCCTCTCTCAGAATCTCCTGTCTCAACTCCTCATCCTTGGGCACACAAACCCGACCGTGCACCAAGATAGTACCATTATCTGAGACCTGATACTCTGAATCCACATCCTTAGAGGCATTCACCAGCCCCAAATCCTTCTCCTGAGCCAACCGCACTCTACTCAGAAGATCTGCTCTATCTACTGCTTCCAAACCCAACGGTTCCTGTGAAACAGCACACAAGCTCAAAGCACTGATCTCCCCTACCAGAGACTCCATCTCCTGCTCCTGAGCCGAAGCTACCCTCTTCCGACTCAGAGCATCTGCAACCGTGTTAGCCTTACCAGGATGATAGGCTATCTCCAAATCATAATCTGCCACAAGCTCCATCCACCGCCTCTGTCTCAAATTCAGCTCAGGCTGAGTGAATATATACTTCAGGCTCTTATGATCTGTAAACACCTGTACCTTTGCACCATAAAGATAAGATCTCCAAATCTTCAGGGCAAAAACTACAGCACCCATCTCCAAATCATGAGTAGGATAGTTGCCTTCATGCACCCGCAACTGCCGCGAAGCATAGGCAATCACCTTCCCATGCTGCATCAGAACACAACCCAAACCAACTCTAGATGCATCTGTATAAACCACATAGGGTTCTCCCTGCTCAGGCAAAGCCAACACTGGCGCAGTAGTCAACATCTCCTTCAGGCTTGCAAAGCCTTCCTCACACTCTTCTGACCAGACAAAAGGAACATCCTTCCCTGTCAACTTAGTCATAGGACGTGCTCTGCTTGCAAACCCCTGCACAAATCTCCTGTAGTACCCTGCCAATCCAAGGAAACTCCTGATCTCTGTGGCATTCTGCGGTCTAGGCCAATCTCTGATAGCCTGAATCTTCTCTGGATCTACAGAAACCCCCTCTGCAGAAACAATGTGACCCAGAAAGCCCATCTCACGCTGCCAAAAACTACACTTGCTCAACTTGGCAAACAACTTCTGCTCCCGCAGCTTCTCCATAACTGCCCTCAAATGCACTGCATGCTCCTCAGGACTCTTAGAATAGACCAGGATATCGTCGATGAAAATGATGACAGATACATCCAGAAACTCCTGAAACACACTGTTCATCAATCTCATAAACGCTGCTGGCGCGTTAGTCAATCCGAAGGGCATCACCACAAACTCATAGTGCCCATATCTCGTCCTGAAAGCAGTCTTCCTCACATCTGCCTCATCTATCGGTATCTGATGATAACCCGACGCCAGATCTACCTTGGAGAACCAAGTAGCACCCCTCAACTGATCCAACAACTCATCGATCCTAGGAAGAGGATACTTGTTCTTCACAGTGACCCGGTTCAAACCCCGATAATCAATACACAACCTGAAACTCCCATCCTTCTTCTTCACAAACAACACCGGCGCTCCCCACGGTGATACACTAGGACGGATGAATCCCTTACTCAACAAATCTTCTAGCTGCTTCTTCAGCTCTGCCATCTCTGCTGGAGCCATTCTGTAAGGAGCCTTGGATAACGGTGTCGTCCCCGGTTCCAGTTCAATGGTAAAGGGATCCGACCGAGATGGTGGTAATCCCTGCAAAGACTGAAACACATCCTCAAACTCTTCCACTACTGGAATACCGCTAACCGTAGACTTCCCCACTGACTCTGGCATAGATATAGTAACCAGATAAGCCTCACGGCCCTTCTCGATCATCTTCCCAGCCTGAATGGCTGAGATCACGAGACTCCCCGAAGTCGGTCTAATACCCTGAAAAACCAACTTCCCTCCTGAACGCTCAAACTCCACTCTACCCCGATGGCAATCCAAATGCACCCTATGCCGATGCAACCAATCCATCCCGAGAATAACATCATACAGCTCCACTGGACTGATAAGCAAATCTGCTGGCCACGACTCTCCTGCGATCTGAATATCAATTCCTCTAGCTCGTCCAATCACTCTCAGGAACTCGCCTCCCGCAACCCTGACAACTCCTGCACGCTCTCCAGGATCCCCGCTGATCCCCGCACACTCTGCACACTCTGGAGTAATGAAGCTATGCGAAGCTCCAGAATCAAACATAACGTGGGACTTAAACCCGCCCACCAACAAGGTCCCTACACAAACCTCATGTGTTGAGAACCTAACACTTTATCACAGGAAACATATACAATCTGAACCTACTAAAATTCACAAAGTTAAAGTACCAGAAAATATACCTGTGATCGCCCCGGCACTGGTTCCACCAGTCTCAGCTGTCGTGTAAACCCGTGGCGCCTGCTCAATCCGTGCCACCTGCTGACCTCCAGGCTGCACCTGCTGCAACGCTGCCACTGCTGCCGGCTGCAACTTGGGACAAAAAGGCCTGATGTGCCCTGTCTCCCTACAGTGATAACATACCCGAGGTCCTGCCGTCGGAACACTCCTCTTGGGACAACTAGCAACCCTGTGATCCCTGCTCCCACAACCGAAGCAACCCGCACCACTCGGCTTCTGCGTAGCCTCCCACTTCCTCTTGGTTCCCTGAGCATGCCTACCGCCCCTGCTAGAACCACCCTGCTGCTGAGCCTTACTAGGCTGAACTGCTGGAGCTACCGCCACTGACTGTGCCCGGATATCCTCCTCAATCTCTGCTGCAGTCTCAACCAGCTCTGCACGCGTAGCATAACTCCTCCCTCTACAGTGAACTCTCAAGTCATCACGTAGAGCCCTCAAGAACCTCCTGATCTGAGCCTCCTCAGGCTCCATAGCCCGACCCCCATAACAAAGAAGTCGACTGAACTCCAAGTCCAGCTCCCGCACTGACCGTGTCCCCTGAGACAACTGAAGGAACTGCACCTCCAAACGATCCAATGCCTCCCTAGGAAAATACTTGCGGTTGAACTCCAAAACGAAGTCAGCCCAAGTCATCTCCCGCTGCACCCTCCTAGCAGCCACAGATCTCCACCACAACTCAGCATCACCACTCAAAAAGTAGACCCCTATGTCCACCCAGAACTCCTCAGGACATCTCAGAGTATGGAAGTTACGTTCCACCCTCGTCCTCCACGCATCCGCAGCGGTAGGATCTACACCTCCCGAAAACTACTCTGTACGAAACCGACCCATCTTTGTCAACATGCTGAGATAACGAGCATGCCACACACAATTGACTAACTCACATAATCAATCAAGCATGCAAATCCCAAACATCTACAACAGAAACCTAGTGAACCCAAACCTAGAACCGTAAGGGCTCCGATACCAAAACGAAACGACCGACCTTTTTTCTTTTTTATAAATAAATAATAAATATAATATAATAAAATAAACTACAACTAGTGGTCCTATATCCACTAGCCTCCTAANCCTGCTGCAACGCTGCCACTGCTGCCGGCTGCAACTTGGGACAAAATGGCCTGATGTGCCCTGTCTCTCTACAATGATAACATACCCGAGGCCCTG
>NC_025696.1:22529399-22555683 GCF_000633955.1 Camelina sativa
ACGCAACGTCGAGCACCGTGATTTCCCCGAAGCTTCTCGCCGGATCTTCGTTCCTACAACCACAAAACTCGATCCCAAGCCACAAGAAAGCTTCCTAACGTCCCTAGCAACGATCTAACAAGCCTAACATCACACAACAAGCAGATTAAAGAATCCTCTAGCTTAGATAAGCCATGGTCATGCACTTACCTTTGCCACAGAAGAACTAAGCCTCAAACAATCAAGAACAAGCCTCTAGGAAGCTCCTACAACGATCCCAGCTACAGATCTCACCAAGAAACGCCTCAAATCTCAAGAAAACACCAAGAACTTTCAGGAACTCTTTCTCCCTTCTCTTTTCTCTCAAAAACGGCCACACACATTTAATGAGACAAAAGACACGACCCTAAGGGTTTTTCCCTTTCTCATCTGACCGAAACGCAGCGTTTGACTTAAGTCTAAACGTAGAGAATTGAACCAGCATCGACCGATGCTACCACTGCATCGATCGATGCACACCCTATACCGGGATTCCGGTTCGCGGGTGTTACAATTTGCTAATCATATATAATAATATGCTCAGAGAAAACAATGACATATCTTATGAAGTTGTTTATACACATATACATAATAGATGCCAATTTTATAGAAATTTTTTCTTTGCTCGAAAGCATGAAGTTCTATAATGTCGTCGATGCATTGTAAACATATTCTTTTGGTTTAATTTTGTATCTAAACTATAATCATATTTTTATTTATTTTACTAAGGAATGGATGCGAAAAATTAAAAATAACTTTAACCAAAAATAAATAGTAGTAAATTTGATAAAAAATTTAGGATAATTATATAACAAAGTGAACTAATGCATGGAGGTTTACAAGTCCAAAAAAAAAATAGACAGCCTTCCAAAGTCTTTGCTTTGATTCTTTAAAAATTGAACATTCTAATAAAAAAATGACAGCACTTTAAGATACCACTCCCATTAAACATAAATTTCATTATAATAAATGTACACAAAAGATATTTTAGTAGTCATTTTAAATAAAGGAAAATTAGGTTTCAAAACGTTTTTAAACCTTTAGTAACTACTTCATTATAAATACAGAATGAGGTTCATAATTTTCTAATCACCTATACAGATCATTTCTACTCTTATAACGTCTCATCTTTCATCTTCTTCCTTCTTTAAAAAAACAAAAATTGCCTGAAAAAAATCTAGTAGCATACATAGAGGAATTGAATCCGACATCTAATCGGATTAGTGTTGCTGTCAAGTTACTCCGTTGCTGAACACCTCATCTCATATTTAGACAACTTAACTTTAAGTGTTTGATTGTGGTTGATGAGAAGGTATTTTAATAGATATGTGTATTTTCGGTAAAAACATTTTGATAACTTTTTGTTATGCATGTTTTCAATATACTTTTTGTCAAATCTTTCTCTAATGTGAAAAACTTTTACAACAGGGAAAAAGAATTGAAGCTAAAATCCAATTTTGGGATTACTTTGATCATTTCGTAGATGTGTTGGAAGAAGGACAATGGTTTCTTCTTTATAAGTTCGAAGTTATGGAAAATCAGCAAACTTTCAAGAACTGTAACAATCCTTTCCAGATATTGATCACAAATCAAACTCGCATCAGCCCAATACCTCCTAGATGTCCAAGCAACTTTCTTCATCTAACAGATGCAATAACGCTTGACAATGCTACAGAGGATGAGAAAAATTGTTGCGTTGGTAAATATATCTGATACTTAAAATTACGTATAATTTTAATAAATTTAATATTAGGATCTTACTCATCATATTTAGTTTTGATTTTATTTTTTTTGCTTTTTATAATTGATGGTAGATTTTTGTGGGATGGTGGTACGAGTCGCACCACGTCTTACTGTGTACTTTCTAGATCGTGAAACTGGTTACAATGGTTATAAAGAAGTTGTTCCCTTTACAGTGATTGACATCAATTAAGTAAATTAAACTAAACAAAGATTTACAAACATATTTAGATTTTATTATTAAGAAAATATTATTAAGAATCATATGTATTGAAGCCAATCACTTTTTTGTGTGAAGTGGAGAAGAGATTCAATGTGTTGCGGTAGGTGATACATGTTTGGTATTTGATTATAAATGGGAACAAATTACTGCATGTCCTTCATATAGTAGCGAACCAGTCATGTGTCTGCTTATGTTTTGGAGAAGCTCTGTCTTTGACGGTATAAAAAAATTTTAGTTTCAGTTTTAATATAACGCATATAAGGTAAAATTAAATGTATTAATCTTTAGTAGTTAATTCTTTAGGTAATAAATGCTTAATGTCCCAATTTAGATGTTCTCATCTTATACTTGGAAACAAAGTCAGACAATTCACGACAGATCCTGCTCTGTAAGTTCATAATATTCCTATATTTTTAGCAGTATTTCTTTACAATAGATATTTTTTAACATATTTTTCCGTTTTCTGCAGTATCGCTTTTCATGATACATCAGATGATGAAGATTATAACGGAGAAGATTCTAATGAATCAGTGTAACAGCCAGATTGTTTGTTACAAAATTTTATCAAATCCTTAAGTTTCCTTTTGATTAGTATAAGTTGTTCAATAAGTTGTTGTAATTGTGAACCATTAATTACGGCTTTATAATCGTTATTTTCAACCCAAATATAATTTCTTGATTTGAATTACAATTTAATATATGTTTATATATGTAAACTTACATTTAAAACAAACCTTGAAAGTCTTAACATATAAATTATCATATATATATATATATATATATATATATATATATATACGAACCTTAAAAGATTTCGTAAATATTCTCTAGTAGTTATGACTATATATAATGTCACATAATTTTGTGATTAACCTTTGAAATATTTTTACTATCCCTCATTAAGCGTTCTCTCATTAGTGCTACGAAGATACCTCTGAAAAAACAATCAATCAGTGTTTTTTCTTTTGCTTAGTTGTTGACGATGAAGAAGAGGAAAAATGATGAATTGAATCGTATTCAAGTAAAAGAAGGCGACCCAAAAAATCGTAAAGTATCCACGAAAAATCAAGTCCAAAGTCCAGTTACAGTTTCAAAGACGCCTCAGACTATAGTCAATATTAATTCTGTTTCTGGTAGAGTTCTAAATGATATTACTAATCGGCCATCTTCTCACGTACTTTCTTCTCCAAGTACAAGTAACACACCTTCTGGTATTGTTCATCTCAATTTCTTATTTACATTTTTATTTATTCAATATATAAACTATATTAACTTCACAAACTAAATCCCAGCATATTTTTAATTTTGTGATTTAGGTGTAGATTATAGGACACCATCTTCCACCTTTTCAAATGAAGGCATATGTAACAAAGAGAGTCGCTGTAATATTTTTAATGGTAATTTTAAAAAATCTAAAATTCATTTTTTAAATTAAGATTATTAGTCAACTTCTTATTACTATGATCATTACATTTTGAATACCCGTGCCAATTATTTTTTTTCTTCTGGAAGTAAGCCCAATTTGGAAAAATGGACGTGGAAACAAACTTCCAACACAAGGATTCACTCATCTACCACTCCCATAGTTGACTCTATAGCAAAAGTGGGACGAAGAACATCAACTCCATCAGGTCTATTAATCTAACATATTTTTATAATTATTTTTATTTTTTTATTATATAGAAAACTAATTATTTCAAACCTTATAACTTATAGACAAACTGGTTCCAAATAACTATCAGAGTTATCATGCAAAGAATTACCGGTACAATCCAAAACTTTCAGATGTTACTAATATACCGGAAAGGAATAACAAACACTCAGCTCAGGAAGAGATCAGTCCAGATAGCACTATAACTAGAGGTTATTTGTAATATGTGTAACCCATTATTTTAACTATCTGAAAGTTTTTCCAATTTTTATTAACTCCACATTTATACACAGATCGAGTGTCCACTCAAGCATAAAAAAACAATATTTTTAGAAGAAAGGTTTCAAGCGTTTCTAAAATGACAAATTTAGACGAAGATGAAGACAATGAATATGAGCAGGTTGACTCAGATAGCGGTATAATTTCTTCATCCAATAATAAAAGTCTATTATCTATTGTTAGACATTTATATATGAAAATAATCAATCCATGTTTTGCAAATATTGAAGAAGAATATGATGATCAGGTGTTTTATTGTATTAGTCAAGGAGAAGATGACTCATCATCATCTGAATATGCTGATGATGATGAACATGTTGTTGATCAAATTACACCACAACTTTCATCTGCTAATGATGCTAAACTACGTTACGATATGCTGACGATGTTTGAGGCAAGTTTTAAAAAAGTTTTCGGAACCGCAACTATTACTACAAATAAGACAATTAATTTATGGGCAGGTATAGTTTTATTGGTTATACTTTAAGTATATTTATAAACAAGAAAAATTTGAAAGTTGGGGATGATACATTAAATATTTGCAGGATATGCAGATGATGGTGATCCTGAATATAGTTGTCCTCATTGTGGTGCAATTTTTGGTATGGAGAGAGGTTGCGGAGGACAGTAAGAACTAATAATCCAATCTATACTGGATGTTGTATGAAAGGACAAATTGTTCTACCTATGCTAAAAGAGTCTCCAGAAATGTTATGGAATCTACTAACAAATAAAGATGATTTGTCACGTCACTTCCAGGAGAATAGTAGACCTTACAACATGGTTTTCTTTTTTACATCTTTGGGTGACAAGGTAGATCGTTATGTTAAAAAAGGACGTGGCCCATCCATGTTTGCTTTGCAAGGTGAAAACTATCATTTGATGGGTTCTTTAAAACCAAAGGCTGGTGATTATGCAAAGTTTCAACAGCTTTATATTGTTGACACTCAAAATGAAGTCCAAAATAGAGTGAATATTATGAGGTAATAAAACCAGAGAATTATTCTTTTTTAATGGACTATTATATATCTTATAATTTACTGGTCCAAAAGTTGCTAATGAGATATTTTTTTAAAAATGCAGCAAAGAAGGCCGTGAACTCAAAGTCGATAGGAAGAAAAAATTCAGGCCAGACCTTGTGGAAAGCTTCATTAAATTGTTGGACGATGTTAATCCTCATGTAAAAGCTTTTAGAATGGCTAGAGATAGCTTTGATATGGAGAAAGAAAAATCAAACTTCCATATGAGGATTATCTCAAGTCGCAAAACTGATGGTAGGGAATACAACATCCCTACGGCCTCTGAAGTTGCTGCACTGATTACAGGAGATATTGATGCGAATATGGATAAAAGAGATATCGTCCTTCAAAAAAGAAGTGGAAAATTACTAAGAATTCATGAATGCCATGTCGCATATCTAGCCTTACAGTATCCTTTGCTGTTTCCAAGAGGAGAAGATGGCTACAGACTTGGTATTAAGAAGACAAAGATAACAAGAGGAAGGAAATCAAAGAAACAGTCAAAGAAAAAGAATTCAAATAAAAAAACTCAGAAGGATGTAAGTATGAGGCAGTGGTTTGCGTATAGGCTTCAAGAAAGGAAAATTGAGAATCACACCCTTCTAAGATCAAAGCGTTTACTAAAACAGTTTATTGTCGATGCCTATACCATGATCGAAACAAATAGGCTAAGATATTTTAAAAAAAACCAAAAGAAAATTCCAAGAACATACAAGGAAGATTTGAGGAAAGCAGCCGAAGCTGGAGACGACAATTTAAACAATCAAGGAGACTCTTTCATGCTACCTGCTTCTTTTACTGGAGGACCAAGGTATATGAGGCAGAGCTACCTTGATGCAATGGCTACATGTAAGAAGTTTGGGTTTCCAGACCTCTTTATTACATTCACATGCAATCCTAAGTGGCCTGAAATTGTAAGATTTGTGAATGAGAGGAAGCTAAAGGCTGAAGATAGACCAGACACCATTTGCAAAATATTCAAGATCAAGCTTGAGAATCTAATGGGTGACATCACAAGAAAAAATATTTTTGGGAAAACAGTTTCAGGTTTTAATTCTTTAACCTTTTTTCATTTTTAATTAAACATTTACACTTTCTTTTATAACATTACATATTAATATATAACAAGACATCTTACTATTTTGCAGCTATGTACACGGTAGAGTTTCAAAAAAGGGGTCTTCCGCATGCTCATATTATAGTGTGGATGGATTCCAAATGCAAGTTTCCTACTGCAGACGAAATTGACAAGTTGATTTGTGCTGAAATTCCAGATAAGGAAACAGATCCAGAACTCTACAATATAATATCAGAATGTATGATTCATCGTCCATGTGGTGCTGCTTACCCATCATCTCCTTGCATGGAAGAAGGTAGCTGTTCAAAATTTTACCCAAAACAGAATGTTAAAACCACCAGCATTGACAAAGAAGGTTACCCGGTTTAGAAGAAGAAATGATGAGCGTTTTATCGAGAAGAATGGTTTAAAATGTGATAACCGATATGTTGTCCCTTACAATCGGTTTTTGTTGCTTAAATATCATGCTCATATAAATGTGGAGTGGTGCAACCAAACAGGTTCAATGAAGTACTTATTTAAGTATGTTCATAAAGGTAATGATCGAGTTGGTGTCATTGTTGAACCTCATAAAAAAAAAGGAACTGAAGAAGGTCAGAAGAATCTTCAAAATGAGAATACGCCAGCATCAAAAGACGAAATACAAGATTACTTCGATGGCAGGTAAATAAATTGTATTCAAACAGTTCAATTTGTGTTTATAAAATTCATTCTAAATCAGCTTCTTTCCCTCTTTTGAAGATATGTATCTGCGTGTGAGGGTATGTGGACGATTTTAGCTTACCCAATACATTATAGGCAAACCGCTATTGTTCCACTCACTTTCCATGAGGAAGGCAAACATCCTATTTATTTTCGGGAAGGTGAGTCTGCACAGGATGTCATGGATCGTGACTCTCTTGATGAATCTCAGTTTCTCGCTTTATTTGAACTTAATAAGCGTGATGAAGAAGCTAGAAAGTTATTATACGAAGAAATACCAAGCAAGTTTATATGGGATGGGAAGGAGAAAGTTTTTTTCAGAAGAAAAACAAGAGCATTTGCTATAGGGAGAATTAAATACGTTCCTCCGACAATAGACGATGCATATCATTTGAGGGTCCTTCTCAATTCAGTCAGAGGTCCTACCAGTTTTGATCACATTAAAACTGTGAATGGTGTCATACACAAATCGTATAGTGAAGCATGTTATGCTCTTGGTTTGTTAGATGATGACAAAGAATATATTGAAGGTATCAAAGAAGCACACTTCATGTGTTCTGCAAAGTTCGCTCGTAAAATGTTTGTGAGGATGCTTCTGTCCGCCGTGCTAAGTGCTCCTCATATTGTGTAGGAAGAAACTTGGACTATGTTATCTGAGGACATATTAAGGCGTAAAAGAGAAGAATTAAAACGACCAGGTTCATTACATTTACTATCTTTTTAAGATACATTTTTAAAAAAAAGTATGTTAGATGTAGTATATAAATTAACAAATCTTATTTTACAGAGCTTACATTGAGTGATGAAGAATCTTTTGTCTACAAGAGATAAACAAACAGTTGAAAAGAAATGGTTCTTCACTTGAGTTTTTTAAGACTCTGCTCCAGTTACAGAATGACAATATTCCTGTCTTAAACCAGTTAATAGCTGATGAGCGTAGATTCATCAATCAAGCTGATTTAAAAAAGAATCATCTGGAGTGGTTAAATATGCTTACTGAAGAGCAAAAGAAGATATATGATGAGATCATAAACTCTGTTATCAAAGATAAAGGTGGAGTATTTTTCTTATATGGTTTTGGTGGAACTGGTAAAACATTCCTTTGGAAAGTTTTATCTGCAGCTGTAAGGATCATGGAGAAATCGTTTTAAATACTGCTTCTAGCGGTATAGCCTCTCTTTTATTAGAAGGTGGCAGAACAGCTCATTCAAGGTTTAGCATTCCTCTTGAAGTTCATGATACATCTATGTGCAGAATGTCAAGGTCTTCTGATCTAGGTGAATTATTCCAAGAAGCCAAGTTGATTATTTGGGACAAAGCTCCAATGATGAGTAAATACTGCTTTGAGACTTTAGATAGAAGTTTGAAAGATATAATGCGTCATCCAGAAGATAAACCTTTTGGAGGAAAGGTCATTATTTTTGGTGGTGATTTCCGTCAGATACTTCCTGTTATTGTTGGTGCTGGTCGAGAACAAATTCTTAACTCATCTTACCTTTGGAATCAGTGTAAAGTGTTAAGGCTAACAAGAAATATGAGGTTGCTGCAAAAGATAACTCCAAATGAAGCCAGGGAGATTGAAGAGTTCTCGAAATGGATTCTTGATGTTGGAGAAGGAAGACTCAATGAGCCAGATGATGGAGTTATTCATATTGACATCCCAGAAGAATTGCTTATCACATAAGTAAACTCTCCAATTGAATCGATCGTTAATGCAGTGTATGGTAATTCGTTACATACTCCCAATGATTCCAGCTATTTTCAAAGCAGAGCTATTTTGTGTCCTACAAATGATGATGTCAACACTATAAACGACCACATGATATCCATTTTAGAAGGTTAGTAAGAGTTTAATCAAAAAATTCTCTATATACTGTATACTATATGATGCTTCTTTATTTTGTATATTCAATTATTCATAGTTTTGTTTCAATCGTTGATTTTGTTACAGGTGAGGAAAGGATTTACTTAAGTGCAGATAGTATTGATCCTGCAGATAAAAGGAATAAAGACAATCCTGCATATAGCCCGGATTTCCTAAACTCAGTTAGGATTGCAGGAGTGCCAAACCATGCTCTTCGTTTGAAAATTGGTTGTCCAGTCATGTTGTTACGCAATATTGATGCTCATGGAGGTCTAATGAATAGAACAAGACTACAGATTACACAAATGGCTGATCATGTTATACAAGCAAGAATCATCACAGGTACGAGAGTGGGTAAAATTGTTCTTTTACCAAGGATGGTATTAATACCATCAGATACCCGTTTGCCTTTCAAAATGAGACGTAGACAATTTCCGATAAACGTTGCTTTTGCAATGACTATCAACAAAAGTCAAGGTCAGTCTCTCTCAAATGTTGGTTTATACTTGCCTAGACCGGTTTTCTCTCATGGCCAGCTATATGTAGCCATGTCCCGTGTAAGCAGTAAATCAGGATTGAAAATTCTCATTACTGACCCAAAAAGAAAACCTAAAAAGAAAACAAGGAATGTCGTCTTCAAAGAGGTTTTCCAAAACATTTGATCCACAAAAATGCATAACTTCCAGTCTGATCATAACTTCGTAAGACTCTGTTTTTACTTTGTTTCCATTCTTTTAAATTAAATAGATTTGTTCTTCCATTAAATTATTTGATCATATATTTTTTTTTGGTTTTGCAGGGTTTCTTATTTAATTTCACCTATCAAATAAATTTCTAAATCCTTATTTTTGTTTACGTACTCCACAAATTACTTTTTATCATGCTTATAGACATGTTGAGTTTCGTTTATTTAATTTGATTCACATATTTTTTATCTTTCAAACCCTACTACTATATTTTATTAATTATTTAACCATGAATGAATTATATATAATATCAGAGAAGTTCAATAAATAGGCACATTCATTATATTCGTTAGAAATTTGGTTTAATCCAATTTTCCAAGCTTTAAAATTTATAATTTTTAAAAATATTTACAAATTTCTAATAACAAAATATTAAGACTACATATACTACAACTACTACAGGAGAATGAAGAAAGTTGGTTATTAGATACCCTTGAGGAGAGGATAGAGGCCAGAGTTAATTATATAAGAATGGAAAGAGGTCTATGTCAATGTCAATATCATGATAACTGTAATCAAATGTCAAAAAGAAGTACACACTAATTTGAGGACCTGGTGAAAACGGCAAAAAAATCTGAATTTGACTATAACTTTGTATTAGTAATTTCAAGTCATAATAAACATTATGACCCGTTTGACAAAAAAAAATTAAAAAATAAAAAATAAAAAATAAACATTTTGACTCGTGCTATAGCACGGGTTACTACATAGTATATCAATATAAGTGATTGCAGGATACATCATATGATATGAACTACCACCTATCATTGACACTACAAGAAAATTGGGTTTTAATAGCATCTGAATAACGCTATCTATCAATATCATAGCGTTTTAACAAACGCTATATCTGCGCCCGTCATTATAGGTCAGACACTTTATATAGCGTTTTTTTGTTCTGCTATCGTATTCGCGGCTACCATAGCGTTTGTGCGTCTGCAATTAAATATTCTATAACAGCGTTTTCAAATTGTTGTTTTAAATATTAATATAGCATTTATATAAATGTAATTGTTTACATTTATTTTATTATTATTTATTTTAATTATTTATTTTTTTATTATATTATTTTTTTTAATTGATAAAAATTTTGATTTGTTTAATAGAAATTTAAAATATCCAATAAGATTGAATGTTACAAAGCCACAGACATTCTAAAGATACAAGTTCATAGTACTACATAAAATTCAAATGTGTCAGCCTCAAATGAATATAATCTTGTCATTAGGCCAAGCCACAGTGGTTCCGACTGCATCAGCTATGAATTCAACCTCAGAGTTTGCTCTCCATACTCTAGCACCATCAACCTTTGAAACCTCTACCCATACCTTGCTAGCATTGGGACCTAAAGGGACGAAATGAACCTTCTCTGCTGGATCAGTTGAGGATACACGACCGGTTGCAACTCTCTGCCCAGAGTTATCAATATCCAACAGAATACACTTCTGTTTGGCACATTTGCTGCTACTACCAGTGCTGGGACTAGCACTCTATAACCAAAAATTATAACACATCATCAGATCAACAATTGCAATCAAAGTTTCAACCATTCAGACATGCAAAAAAACTAGTTGCAAAAACTTACCTGACTTGATTTCCTGGTTGATTCATCGGTTGGAAGTGTTTGGATTAGGTTTATCTTATCAATAGGCCATGCTATGGTCTCATTTAGTGCATCACCCATGATTGAGAATTCAGGCATTGGTCTCCATAAATAAGCATCCGGGTTTACCACTAGCTGGACCTTAACAACTACAGCATTTGGTCCCAGTGCAATATCGTTCACCAAATGTTTAGCATCAGTTGACAACAACAGACCCTCAGCAATCAAATCCCCATTTCCATTCCAATAATCAAAGATGTGAACTCTTCCTAGTGATGCATCCGTTTGCTAACGAGTCGCAAAAAATATACAGTCAAATTATAATCTAATTCACATTATTCTAGAGAGAAATACAGCAGTCGTAATTTACCTCTTCACTAACAGTGGTAGGAGGTTGGGATAGGGGATCGTCTAATATTATCTTGTCAGTGGGCCATGCGATTTTACCTCCTACAGCTTGACTAAGGGAGACAATGGTTGGAGTAGGTCTCCAGATATATGCTTCTGGGATTGATGCATACTTCACAATTACAGCTGCTGCATTAGGACCCAATGGAATGCGACCAATCTTATATGTAGGTTCACTGGAACAGTATTCTCCTTCACCAACAACCACATCATTAGCCGAACACCAATCCAGTAGCTGGCACCTAATTCCTCCTTTGGTAGCATCGCTTAAGTCAGACTGCGAAACCGGATCATGACTCTGCAAGGACATGATAACCAAAACATCCATATAAGTTGGTATCTAAATCAAAATTACATCCTAAAATTTCACATCATGACAGAACCAGTTTAAAATAGTTACCTTTTTACCAGCTAAGTTACTGACCACATTCTCCAAATCTGCAATCTTGGTAAGTAATTCTGCTTGAGTAGCTTCAAGCTTCTGGACATGGGAGTCTCTAGTCTGTAAGAATGCCATCTTGGTAACAGTAGCGCCTCTGCCCATGCCCCTAAGTCTTCCTGGTTTGTCTTTTCCAAGTACCTGACTCACAGCATCGTCTCTAACATTATCCGTGGTTGTGGAGTCCATTTCACTATCAATTGTCTTGATCTTTTCCTGAAATAAAAATTGATACACAACATATATAAACTACTTTCAAATAACTTAAAGAACAAACATTATGATTGGTGATTCTTACAATCGTTTCTGCAAATTCTTCCCTCACAGGTCTTCCATCAGAATGTGTATGTCCTGCTATCCACACCTTACTTCTAGTAACTTTCCTAGGATCAGAACTCTTTTTTTTCTACAAGTACAACCAACCAATTCTATAATATCTCAAGTAGTCATACAACCAACCAATTCAATATAGAAGCACACATACCATCTCATGAGCTAAGCGAACCATTCATTTGCGGCTGGTGGTGTGAGGAATTTGACCCTTCCTCATACGTCTGAATTTTTCACTTTTCTCCTATTGACACAAAGAAATGGCCATAAGTAATATACACAAAAAAAAAGTTAAATAATCAATGGGAAGTTTTTTAATAACCTTAGAAGCTCTGCTATTCAATTTATTCACCCAACTGTTCCAAGCTGATGCACATTGGATGTTGCTAGGCTTTAGTTCCTGTAATTTGACCTTGCTTTTAGTAGCTCGAACTTTTCTAGAAAGCGTAGATTTAGAAGCCCTCCACAACCCACCCATTTGCCTTAAAAGTGCTTCTTTTTGCCAATCTTCTTTCAAATTGAACCTTACCTGTTAGACATTGCCAACTTAAAACATTAAAATCATTTACAGATTATTAATAGATAGATATACACTTAGTCAAGCTTACCTGAATTTCTTCCCACATCACGTCTTTTGTCCTTTCATCGAGATGTCTCCAGTCATCTAGCAGTACTGGCACATGCTCTCTCACAAGAGGACCAAGGAAAGAGGAGAGTGTCACTGATCCACTGCCAACATGCTCACCCATAGCATTAAACTCCACATCCACCTTATCGTCATCATGCTTTGCCACTTTGCGCATTCTCGTTGGACCTCTTGACTTCTTCTTTATGTTATCTGATTGTTGTGTTTGTGTTTCAGAGGCGTTAGATTCTTGTACACGGGGTGAGTCTTCTTCTGCTTCAGTCTCATCTCTTTCTCCAACATCTGGTTCCTCTGCGTTCTTATCTCCTTCAGTTACATTTTGCATTATCTCAACACTCTGATCTGGTTCCTCTGCATTATTATCTCCTTCAGTTACATGAGCCTTCTTGTTTTTCTTCGTCCTCAAGGATAATACAAGACTCACATCAACTCCCGCCTGGCGCTTACTGCGACGAACTACTTTATCAGCTACAGGTTTCATCGTCTTTGGTTACCTGAAACACAATCAAGTTTTTAATTAAATCTTATACTAGAACACCTTCACAATCATCCCTAACACAAAAACTGTCATCATCAGTCTCATGATCTCCTAAATCTTCAATTGGCTGGACTGATGATTGTGCAGGAACTAACTCATCTACTGTGTCCATCATGTTGTACCCTCTTGGTGGTGCCCGCATAACAACATACCAAGGTGAGTTCTCATCATCTCTGGAGTAAAAAACTTGTTTAGCTTGCGATGCCAGAATGAAAGGATCATTTAAGAATGATGTCTGATTCATATGGAGATTGACAAGTGTGAACCTGTCTTCCTCTTTCACTCCATTCCCTTTGTTAGCCCAACTACACCTAAATAATGGAACCTGGAACATGTGGTAGTCCATCAATACGATCTCCTTTATCACTCCATAGAATGCTACTATGTCTGCCATTTGTCTCGTATCTTTAGAACTAGCTCTACACATAGAGAATGCTTCATAAGTTACTCCACTATTCTGAGTCTTCCTCTTGACATCATCTGTTTGAAAGCGATGGCCGTTTACTACAAAACCCTTATAAGTTTGAGCGATATGTCTTGGTCCAAAAGCAAGCCATCTCAGCCTACTAGAATGGTCCTTCGAGTTACTTGGTATCTAACAGTTAACAAAAAACAATTATTTGTCATGAACACAACCACAATCAAATTTATAACTAAAAAATTGATATTTGACATTCTTCTAACCTTTTCTTTAATCCACTGTGGGAACCTTTCGTTATGATATTTCCACAATAGAGTTGAATTTTTTGCGCATCTTGCATCTGTAGCTTGCAGTTCTTCCAAATGCAACCTGTTTTACACATAGTTAGACTCATATTTCCTAAAAGTCCAAGATTGTAAATATAAAACTCAATCAAATTTACCCTTACTCAATATATGGTTCCATGACTGCTGTATTCATGAGAATATACCGATGAGCTATGTCTCGCTCTTTATCTGTGAGAATCTTTTCTGTGGCTTTCTGCAGTGGTCGACCTTCAAGGACATGTTCATCTACCTCAACATCTTCATTGCGAGCAAGTGTTTCTTCAACTGGAACAGACTTCTGAAGAAACTCTAAACAAAACGCAAGGCATTCACCAGCCAAGTAGCCTTCAGCCATACAAGCTTCTGGCCTTGCAAAATTCTTCACATATGCCTTTAGTGTCTTCATGTATCTACATGTACATAAGAAAACTCATTATAATTATGGCCATACAAGATTATTTAACATCTTAAATATATAGAACATAGAAATTACCTCTCAAAAGGGTACATCCATCTGAAGTGTACAGGGCCACCCAAGCGTGCTTCTCTTGCTAGGTGTATTGGCAGGTGAAACATAATGTCAAAAAGAGATGGTGGAAAGTATCTCTCCAACTGACACATTGTTTCCACGAACTCTGATTCTAGTGTAATTAGCTTCTCTGGATCAATTACACGTTGGCACAGCCTGTTGAAGTAATTGCATACTCGATTCACTGCTATACGAGGTCCTTTAGGCAGTAAACCTCTCAAAACCACCGGAAACAGGTTCTGCATTATGACATGATGGTCATGTGACTTGAGACCACCAATGCTGGGAGGATCTACTGACACACAATTGGAGATGTTGGCACAATATCCATCAGGACCTCTGAATTTGGATAACCTTCTGCACAATTTACGTTTCTCCTCCTTAGAAAGCCAATACGCAGCTGGAGGTAAGTAGGTTCTCTTCCCACGTATCTCCGCATGTAAGTTGCTTCGAATACCAATGTCTTCTAAATCTTTCCTTGCTTATAACCCATCCTTGGATTTTCCACTATGCATTAGAATAGATAATAGTGCATCAGACATATTCTTTTCCACGTGCATGACATCAATATTATGCCTCACATGCAGATACTGCAATATCCATTCAACAAGTGAAAATCAGAAACACACTATAGTAGTTAAATTTAAGAACCAAATTGAAATTTCATTTATTAATTTCTACTAACCTTCCAATAAGGTAAGTCAAAGAAGATTGATCTTTTTTTCCACCGCCATTGATCATCGCCTTCTTCATATTCATCAGCTGAACTTGCATCATCAACATCTGCCTCAACTCTTTTTCTCTTGCCTTTCTTATCTAAAGGTCTACCAAATTCATTCCTAAAATCTTTAAGGCTCTCAAGTATTTCTGCTCCACTCTGAATTCTATTTGCAGTACCAACCTCCACCGTATTGTCAAACCACCCTTTCTTACGTCTGTAAGGATGCCCAGGTCTCAAACGCTTCCTGTTACCCATATATACATGTTTGCGGCTGAACTTTAACCACCTATGAGGTGTATCCTTCCCACAGACAATACACGCTTGCTTCCCTTTCACTTTACATCCAGATAATGTACCTAATGCTGGATAGTCAGTGATACTCCACAACAATATAGCTCTTAGAGTGAAACTCTCCTGCTTAAACGAGTCATAAACCTCCATACCATCATTCCATAACTCTTTTAGGTCATCTATCAGCGGCTGTAGATATATATCAATATTGTTGCTTGGTGCGGTTGGTCCAGGTATCAACATGATGTTTTCTTCTTTCATACACTCCGTTGGAGCCATATTGTAATTGACTAAGAACACCGGCCATGTGCTGTATTTGGTGTTTTGGATAGCGAACGGATTCATCCCATCAGTAGAAATTCCTAGTCTAAGGTTTCTAGCATCCCCAGCAAACTCTGGCCATTTATCGTTTACCTGGATCCAAGTCAAGGAGTCCACTAGATGCCGCATTGTACCATCTTCACTAGCATTAGTAAAGTGCCAACACAAATCCTCAGCCAACCGTTTTGATCTAAACATCCTCCTAAATCTATCTTTTATTGGAAAGTACCGTAGCACCTTTGCTGGAATCCCTTTCCTCTCCTCACCGGTTATATTATCTGTTTCCCATCTTGATTCAGCACATCTTGGACAGCTTGTTAACTCCGCATATTGCTTTCGATAAAGGATACAATCATTTATGCAGGCGTGAATGGAATCATAACCAAAACCAAAAACCTTCAAAAATCTCTTCATCTCATCCGTAGACGTAGGCAGCACATTCTCTCCAGGTAGCATGTCATGTACTATTGTCAGTAGCTGATCAAAAAAGTTCTCTGACATCCCACTCTTGACCTTTATCCGGTAAAGTGCCATGATTGCAGAAACCTTTGTGTAGTTAGCACACGTCGAGTATAAGGGAGTTTCTGCATCCTCTAACTTCTTTCTAAACTCGATTTCCTCTTTACTGTCAATACCCTCCAACTCTTCTACACTGTGATTCTCAGACAATTTCTTGCCTTCACTCGACTTAAAAGCTGTCCTAATCAACTCAAAAGCCTCGTACTCAGATGTATCAGCATCCGCTGTCTTTTCATTCCTTATCTCCCCATGTTTACTCCAACATTTACTTCTCTTGTACTTTAGATCCATCCCTCTAATAACCAGATGCTCCAACACTGTCTCATTTGACTGATGAACCACATTGCGACAGTCAACGCAAGGACAAAACATATCTGATAGATTACCCAAACATCTTGCTGAATCAAACACAAATTTAGTTGCTCCTAGCTCATACTCAAGACTATTCCTGTAAGTAATAAAGAAACGTACAAAAGTAATCAGAGAAACAAAATCTAAGAAACCCGAATCTGAAATGATATGGATGAAGAACATTCAAGTTAATACCTTGGTAACCAGACCCAAGTTTTATCCATGTTACAACAGCTCCGACCAAATGTGCACACAAGTAATCAGATACACTCACGTTAAGTCACAACAAAAAAGAACGAAATCGACCGACAAAAAAAAAACAAAAAAACGAAATCGACCGATATGTTAGAACAATCAAGTTGGAGTGAAATACCTTCTAGATTGTCTTCACTTTTCCTTGAAATCGACCGACAAAAAAACGAAAGTAACAAATTAGAAACATATCAGAAGAATCAGAACAATAAAACCCTAGATCGAAAGAATGAACAAAACTGAGATTTCGTACAAAAGAGTGAGATTTACCAGAAAAATAAAACCACAATCGATCGAGGGGAAGCTGGAAAGACTCGGGAGACAATCCGATTTGGCAAAGACTTTGAGTAAGATCTGTGTCGGAGAGTGAAATTGTCGGAGATCTGTGTTGGGAGAGTAAAAATTGTGTGGGACACAAGTCGGATTTCGGAAATAGACAGTGAAAATCGAACAAAAAAAGAGAGAGGGAAGAAATGAAATTTTAGGGTTCGTGGGTAATTGGGGATTTTTGTCGAGAAGTGAAAAGATAGCCTCCAAATTTTTCTAAGTGTCGCGGGATCTAATTTTTAGTTTACCGCCTAACACTATCATAGCGTTTAATAATTGGTATTGCTATTAAACAAAGTCCCGAAATAGGCAAAAAATTTATTCATTTTTTAATATAATATAACATAGCGTTTACATATACATAAACGCTATCTAAAAATTAAAGGTCTACTAACGATAGCATTATTGCCAAAAACGCTATACTACTGTGCTATTAAAACCCAATTTTCTTGTAATGTGATAATGGAGAAAAATAGAATATATGTTATCACTGTGCAGTCAACTTGGTGTACTTTGATTCCCAACTCTTAGACCATGTGCATCGCATCGTCCTTCAAGCGTCCCACATAATTAAACCATTTAATTTAAATCGAAATTACATATTATACGAAGAAACGTTTCTTAAAATGGGACAATTTTTATGCATCCCTCAAGACACGTGTGAACCTGTAATTGGATGTTGTTTTATTTGTAGGGTGAAAGGAAAAATAACTCGACGGATCCGTCTCTCTTTATGTGTGTGTGTTTGTGAGCCAAAACAACAAAAACCCATTTTTTTCACAGAGAGAAGAATCATCTTGATTCAATGTTGATACAGAGCATCCTCTGTTAGGGTTTTTTCTAGGGTTTCTTCCTTCTTTCTTTCTTTCAGATTAGTTTCTTATTGGGTTGTCCGTAGAATCAGAATTTGGATTTGGTTCAATCTTCTTTGTGAAAACAATCAGATTTTGATTACTGGGTTTTTTAAAAGACTGTTTTTTTTTCCCTAATTTTGATTTGCTTCTTCTGGGTATTGTTAAAGAGACGAAAGATTTGGGTTTTTGTTAAGAAAGGATGATTTCGTCGTTGATGGTATCAGCTATACAGGTAGCAGAGCTATCAGTTAGCTCTATTGTTCATATGGTATATGGGCTTTACATATTCAGCTCCGCTGTCGCCGGAGATCTTACTCAGACGTTGACTGAATCAATCTTCAAACCCAAAGCCAACATTGAAGTCAAACGAATTGACCAAGAGAAGACGACAGACGTCAATGCTTTGCCTCCTATTGTTTTGGTTCATGGGATTTTCGGATTTGGGAAAGGAGTAAGTTTGAAACATTCTTCTCCTTCTACACACATTGGAAGGGGTTTTGTTTTTTTTTGGTTTGTTGATTGGATTTGTCATTGCAGATTATGTTATGAGATTTTAGTCTTAGGGTGTATTTTGCTGATGAAGGATGTGTTTGGTGTTTTTGTAGGGCAAGAGAATTGTTTTATTATCTGAAAGGTGGATTAGTTGATTATGGAGAAGATCACAGTAAAGCTTGTGGACACTCTCAATTTGGTCGTTTTTATGAAAAAGGTTTGGACTTCTATGTGTTCTCTTTGTTTGATTTTTTGACTAGACTTAAAGATTCACTCTTTAGCTGATGAAATGTTGGTTTTAACTTTAGGGGAATACCAAGAATGGAATGAAGATCATCCTATTCACTTTGTTGGTCACTCTGCTGGTGCTCAAGTTGTTCGTGTGTTGCAGCAAATGCTTGCTGACAAGGTAGATTGCTTATAGACTTTATCAATTGATTGAGCGGGATTTGGTTGTGTTATTGAACTTCTTTGCTTATGTTCTGTTGATTTCAGATGTTTGAGGGTTATGAGAACACGAATGAGAACTGGGTGTTGAGTTTAACATCATTGTCAGGAGCATTAAACGGGACTACTCGAACATATATTGATGGAATACAGTGAGTTTTCTCTTCCTTCTCTTGACCCTCTTAGCTATATATCGAACGATTTGTAATCCAAAATGTGTATATAATTTGTTAGGCCGGAGGATGGGAAGTCCCTGAATCCTATATCTCTGCTTCAGATTTGCAAACTTGGAGTCATAATGTATGACTGGATCGACATATGTGTTCAAGTGTGAGCATCCGATCAAAACTCAGTTTGGGTTTGTATGTTTTGTTTTTTTTTTCAAGTTTTTATAACTTTGTAATTTTTTTATGTTTTTTAATGTCAATGTTATATATTTTATTTTAATTAAAACTTTAATATGTTTTTACTTATAAATTTAAATAATTAATTTTTGAAATTAAAAATATTATTTTTTTTTTTTAGGGGACCAACTATTGAGAGACACCAATGCTCATACCAAAATTAAGAAACTCTGAAAATAAAATTAATATATTTGAGGGACCAAATTTTTGTCCCAACCAATGCACATGCTCTTACCACATCTCAGACTTGTGTTACTGTAATCAATTCAACTTTTGCTAGGATCACATGTCACGGTCACAGTTTATATTACATTAATTACGATATTATCCAAATCCTATGATTATCAGTTAGCAAATATATATATATACATATATATATATGCAATCATTGGTTATATATTTCTTTTGCATTTTCTTATTGGTGCAACTCTTACCTCGGTAGAAGCAATTCTTTGTTATAAGTTAATCGTTTTTACATCATGTTTCTATATTATACAATATTACGATTAGTAATTTATTTTGCTCAATTGTAAAAGTTTAATAAATTAACTATTTGCATGTAATTATTCTCAGGCATTTGATTTTTGCCTCTAACGTATACAAACTTGAAATATGTAGTCGTAAAAGCACACGAACTTAATTAAATTGTGTGGAAGTTAATAGTAGTTTGATACATGAACTTAATTATTTTGTGTGGAAGTTCAACTTGGTTGACCTAGACAGTTCTTTGTATATGTGTGTAGCAGTGTAGGTTGGTTTATAACAAAATTGCATATGTTTGTATACCATGCCCATTGTCTTGTATAGTCGAAACATAAGAAGAGTGTTGAATATTAGGCTTCATTATCGCCTTGCATATTCTAAACTTGGTCTTCTCTTATTGCCTGGACAAAGATGAAATCAGATTCAGCTCCAAATTCTCCGGAAATAGTGGCCCAAGCTGCTGTTTATCAAATCTAGAGGTCACTATACTTCCTTCTGTTATTTTCAAAGAGATACGGAACACAATACCAACCGACCGGTTCGTAAGCTTTTCCGGAACCTTATGGTTCGTTGGATTCGATGATTTTTGTTGATTGACACTCAACAAGTTGGTTGTAAACCTTGTTTTTCATTTTTTTTTTTTTGGCAAGTTTACGCTTATAGGTTAAACACTATTGTAAAACCTCATTTTCATTTTATATGATATTCACATCACATCCCTATCAAAATAATAATAATACTAAAATTGGCTTCAAGGTTAAGGACTCGCGGAATACGGACGATCTTCAAGGTAATTTCCTTCTGAAGGCCGAGGAATACTGTTGGAAGTTGTAGTATCTACTTTCTGAGAAACAGCCAAAATCAACCTCAACTATTTGCCAAACGCTTTTTCATACATAAACTTCAACACCCTGCAAATAACAACCTGAACTGTATTAAAATTTAAATTTGCAACATAAATTATACAAAATATTGCAATTTGAACGTCTCTTCAAACAGTGTTCTGTGAAAGTTTAACGGTGTTGAATCAAACGATACATGACATCCACGTAGAAATAGGACTTACCAAAACTACATCGTTTTGGTCATTTTTGGGTGTGTTGTTGTAAGAAATGGCCAAAAATGAAGTCTCCAACACACTCGAAAACGGACTTTAATACTCCATTTTTTGCCACAACACACCTAAAAATGACCAAATGACTTAGTTTTGGTAAGTCCCAATGCCACATGGATGCCACAAGTCGTCTAACTCAGCACCGTTAAACTCTGACTTAACACCGTTCGAGCATATGTTAAAATTGACAATATTTGATATAGTTCAGGTAGCAAATTTGAATTATAATACAGTTCAGGTTATTATTCACAAGGTGTTGAAGTTTATGTATGAAAAAGCGTTTGGCAAATAGTTGGGATTGATTTTGACTATTTTTTTTTTTTTTTGAATTTAATGTTAAATTATATTCAAAAAAAAAAATAGCTTTGTTACAACAAGTGCAGCTAGTGTTTGAATAGTTGAGCTGAAAGAGATTACATAATCAAAGAGAAAACAAGATCAAAGTCTAGTTTGGAACCAAGCCCGAAGGCCATTGTCAAACCTCCTATCTCCTGTTCACTGGATGGACAGAATCTGATCCCCCACCTGACGATCAATCCATTTGATCAATTGTCCTGAAGTGTTAGCAGGTTGGCCATGCCGTCGTCCGTTGCGTTCTCTCCAGATGGTGTACACCGTAATTTGAAAAGTATAATGTGTTAAAAAGCTGCCCAGTCGATCAAGGCGTGTGTCAGATAAAAAAGTCACCCCCTTTGCCGTCGCATCCCACACTTCAGAAGAGAAAACACAGGGTAAGAATAGATGTGATCTAGTTTCGACACTTTGCTGGCAGAAAACACAGGTCCCAGTAGCCCCAGTGTTTTACCTTAGCATTCGATCCCATCTGGCCAATTTGTCATGAGCCGCTAACCGTGTGCAGAAAGTATACTTTGGAGTGGCATGAGTGAACCACACCGCTCGGTGCCATGAAACCTCAGCATAGGTGGACCGAATATGATTCCAAGTGTCCGCCGTAGAGAACTCCGCATTGTATATGTCGTTCTTCCCTTTCCACAACATGAGATCAGGCTGCTCTGTTCTCTGTTGAAACTGCGACCGTAGTATATCCACTATCGAGAGGAGATGTGGAAGACGAGGTATCCGTCGTCTCCTAGTCGACCAGGCCACTGCCACTGACATTGATCGACTTATCCCCAGATTAATAACCCCTCGAGACCCTGTCACATCCACCAACCTGCCCAAAGAGGACCAGTTATCGAACCAAAAAGATGTCTGCAACCCATTCCCCACCTCCACCTTACAGAACTGTTGGGCAACAGCTCTGTATTTTAAGATCTTCCTCCAAATCCAAGAGCCTGTTCCCGTGTTCTCCTGAACCACCCATAACGACCGTCCCCGCAGCAAATAACGTTCAACACGTTGGACCCAGAGAGACCGACCATGAGAGAGTATCCGCCAGACCAACTTTAGGCAACACACATCATTTGCCTCTCGCAAGCTACGAAGACCAAGCCCTCCCTCCCAGCATGGCTTACAGACCGCTTCCCACTACAGTTTGGCCTTTTTTTGGATTCAGATTAGAACCCGACCACAAGAAAACATAGCAAAGCTTCTCCAATTTTGGGCTAGTTTATATATTTGTATCTTTGGAAAAATTCTTTCAAATAGGTTAAACACCAAAAAGATATGTAATTGCATCACTATCGTGTTATCTTCTTTTTTAAAATAACTACGAGCTTATGGGGCTAGTTCCGTAAATCTCCTCAGACTCGAGACCATAGCAGGTTATAAGGTATCGTCCCAAGAACCACTTGAACCGGGGACCTCTAAGATTTTGCTCAAAATCTTTACCAGTTGAGTTATTTACTCTTGATCACTATCGTGTTATCATTCATAATATTAACCAATCGAGTCTCTACCAAAAATCACATCTCACACATACTCAAATTACTATCACACTTGAATTGTATTGCCATTTGGGACCTAAGAGTCAGAGGACCATCTTTCCCAGTTACATTTATTAATGGTCCAAAGAGGTCCATATTAGTGAAGAGTAATTCCAATAGCCGTTACTTCAACCATTTTCAACTTAGCTTGTTGAAAGCGTAGCTCGTAATCTCAGTTTTAGGTTACATTGCCGACACAATAATTACAATAAGTCTAGATATACTTCTTTTTCCAAGCAATAACCAGTAGTTGGTAGATATCTCATCTGACTTTGCCAAAACGAGGCAGAAAAAAGGAAACCCCTGATCTTGTTGACAACACTACGATTTGGGAGCCATGGTGAAATATTTTGTGAAAAACAAGTTCCTCAGGAAACCTTGTATGACACAAGGAAGCATCAAGTTGTTACTCAACTGGTTCAAGAGAGTGTAGTTGCAAACCCATTGTTATAGAGCTTTGAAAGTATTTGTTAGAAAAAGACGTACGGACATGGCGATTTTTAATGCTAAGTGTAGAGAAGAATCCATAGAATTTGTCGATTGTCTTATGATGAAAATGATGATACTATGGGATGTATTTGGAACTGTGCAAATGCATGCTTCCACATTAGTACAACTTCTTGATGTTTTTCCATTACTATATTATTCTAAAAGCAAGTAGCAAGCTCTTGAAAAAAACATGAAAAAATTAGAATACATACCTCAATCTTAATAGGTAATTTGAATTCTATACTAAATCTTTTAAGTCTTTGAAATGTACCCTTATGGGCTGAACTAAATGACTATTTTGTCCTTGGTTACAAATTAAATTAAACTAAATACAATATAATTAAATTAATTTTCAAATATAGTATAGTTTTCAAATTGTCCCAAAAAACATTGTCAGGAACAAGGGTAAGAATTTTGTAGTGTCGGATCCAAAAACACTTCAGATGCCCTCAGATAGTTAAAATATTAAATTAGGAAAGAATAGTCTTCTTTAATAAGAGAATTTTATATCCATTTTTGTTTCTCTTATTTGGAAATTAGAATTTCATAATCAATTTCCTCAATCTTTTAAACTAAACATGTATTATTGTCATATACTACTAGGTTACAAATTTTTTTATTTGTATTTTAGTAATATTCAATTTATTGTATTAGGTTTTAAAATTCTCGATTATTTAATTTTGTTACTAATTAATTTATCATTTTGTTTTTTGACCCATGCTACAATACAGAATAATATTTTTTTTTTTGTCAAAAACAGAATAATATTTTTTTCTTCTTATAATTTCTACACTTTATAATTTAAATGTCTTTTTTTATTGGATAATATATAAAATATTTGATTGTTTGTTTTGTTTTGTAGAATAATATAGAACTAGGTAATACCCCGTGCTACAGCACGGGATGATACATGTTGTAATTAATTTATGTATATTTTGAATGCATAAAATATTTTGGCTTATGTGTTTTTTATAATTTCGAAATTTTAAATAGTGTTAAGTAGTATATTTTGTTTACTTACATGGTAAATGTTAAAAGATATTTAGATAAGTACGTTGTTTAGAGATTGTTGAACCATTGCATGACAACAGATATACAATGATCGTTTTGCAGTTTTAAGTGATAGCGGTATGCTTAAAGGTGTTAAATCCAAATATCAGATTTTAATTTGGTTTTAGTTTGGACTATTGCATGTATATAACCTACACATAACTATTTTAGAATGGCAAAGATATCTCGTCTCATCTTGTCTTGTCCTGTCCCGTCTTGTTTCATCTTGTCCTTACCCGTAAAATTTTTTATAACCCATAACTGTTATCTTTAAAATAATTAACTATTAGAAAATTTTTATCGTCCAAAATTTTTAGGTAAGAACATAACTAAATTTTATGCTTTTCTCACATTTTTTTTAAAAATAATCTATTACCTTCTCCAATAGAAGATTTGTTCATAGTAAATATATTAATAACTACTTATTAATATTTAATTTTGCATAAATATATAGTAATACAATATAGTCAACCAATTGTAATTATTGAATTTTAGAGTTTTAAATACTTATTTTAGGGTAATTACTATTTAGAAATACAAATATAAATTGAAATTTCTTTGTTTCTTTTTTTGTTTTTTAAAAATTATTTTTTATAATTATTCTTAAACAACAAATGTAATCCATGAAATATTTTATTTTCATAAATATATATTACTTTTATTTATGATTACAAAATATATTAGTTACATAAGATTTTTTGTTTTGTCAACAACAATTGGGTGGGAGTTACATAAGATCTTTTTAAAGATATTTCTTGCATATCTTGTGTTTTAGTGAGTATTTACAAGTAAGTTGATTATAGATATATTTTATATATCCATTAAAATATATTTGAATTGATTTTTATTAATTTCACATATCTTATATATTAATTAACTGTATATTATTAAGGAAATAATAAATACTTTACTATTTTAAAATACATTTTAAAGTAATTTAATTTTTTTTTCAAAATTAAACTGGATTTATTTATTTGTGCCTAAAACTCTGAGTAAAAATATGCACAAATATTAACTTTATTTTCCTTTTCTTTTCTTTTTCTTTTTTTCCTAAAATATTTTTAAAGAATAAGATTTGATTTGATTTATTATGTATTTAAACTTTTTCCTTATTTAATTCTTATATATATGTTTTCTTAATTAAATATTCTAACCGATTAAGGTTTAGGCAAAAATATGGTGGATTTAATACATAATAAATATATTTGAAGAGATAATCGGGTCAAGTAATCGGGTATTAAACGATCCGCGCGTATTCGACTTAATTTGAAAGGTTAGAGAATTTTATTTCAATGATATACTAATGTATGAATAATTATTGATTACTAAATTTTTTATTTAAAAACTACCAAAACAAAGTCATGGTCCAAAAGTTGGTCCATGAGTACTTCTACTTTAATAGTACATACTAGGTACTAACCCGCAGAAAATCGCGGGCTGAGTTTTTTTTTGATGAAAATTTGTAACAATTTAATTTGTTATTATGTTATTTATATTAAAATTTTGAATTTTAAAAATGTTTATTGAAAACCTGTCAATAAAACATTTGCATGTAATGAACAAAATTGTTTAAACCTTTGTCAATTAAACGCAATTCTTGCTATAGTTGTGAAGTAAGTAAAACGATATAACTGACATGTAAAAAGAGCAACTAAATATAGTTAGTGAAGATTCTGAAAAACTTTTTTGAAAACAACATTCATTGTTTTTTTTTCTGTGGCTT
>NC_025696.1:22556019-22565663 GCF_000633955.1 Camelina sativa
CCCCCCCCCCCCCCTCCTTTTGTCTATAATAAGCACTTTCAAGCATTGAATTTATTTAACTCTCAACTTAGTTTTATTTTTCTAAAGAACTGTGACTAAAAGAAAAATATAACTTTTTAAAATAGATAAGATACTATATCTGTATATATTTTATTTTTTGTTTATTAATTTTTAAAATCTAAGCAAACTGTTATATATTTTATTTGATTAGATTTTAATTTGATAAAAATCTTAACCTGTGCTGGAAAGGTTTTTTTGTTAATAAAAATTGTGGTTATATAGATTTTATTCGATTAGATTTTTAAAATATTTAGCTGTTAATTTTTTTTAAGGACGGATTAGTTTTGATTCTAATAGATTTTTTTTTTACGTTTCTATAATTTATTTTATTTTATGTGTCCCCAATTAATCTTAATTAAGTTTTTCTAATGGTAATTGAATGTAATTTTTACACATTTTAAGGTTAGTTTCATATTTGTACTTCTCAATTAATATAGTAGGATATATGAAAGGTTAGTTACTAATACTAAATTTGACAAAAAAAAAGTTACTAATACTAAATTATTAATAAAATAAAACTAAGTTCATATTTATCATTTTGTTAAGCCTAAAACAACTTTGCATAAAGAAAAATCATATTTATTATTATTTTTCTATTGTAAATTATTATTCTTGAATCAAAATCTATGGGAAAGTGTCACATGTAAGAAGGTGGGTCACCTGACCTGGGTAAACTAAATAAATAGTATTTTTACATGTAATTACGTAAAAGTTCATTAGCAAAGAAGGTAAATTCTGCACTGTTGACCTCCCCATATCCAAGTTTGAACTACCAATATGAAAAATTAATATTTTTTCCCTGTAATTGACCTCCCTAAATTTTTATCTTGGGTCTGCCACCGCATGTACGAAAGATGGTAGATGAAGTTGAGTATGGGCCCACATGTACAACTCTCCTAGCCAATAGCGGAGGCAGAAAAGTAATTCATTGGTGTCATCACTCAAAATATTTTTTTCAAAAAACATATTTATTATATTAAAAAAATGTTATTACAAAAGTTCATTCTAAAGATGAGTCTTACGCTCACTCATGCATTGGAAACACTTAATCACTGTTTCGTTTGTCACAGTGTCAAATACTTGTTTTTCAATAAAGCAAACTAGACAATCACTAAAAAATGTATCACAAATATGATTACGCGATGTTGTCTTCACAATGTTCATTGCAGAAAAACATCTTTCAACAATTGCAGTTGCAACAGGTAGAATCAAGGCTACCTTCAAAAGTCGATAAACCAAAGAATGAGAAATATGTTTCTTTGTCTCCACCATCACACGAACTAGATCACCAAGACCTTTGAGATTAGAAAACCTTTCATCTCTTTGCACATTAACAAGATAGATGTCAAGTTGATGATCAAGAGATACACGCTCCGCAAAACTAAAGTCATCTGGATAAAGCTTAGCCATTCTCACCAACATTGATTTATTAAATTGACCAAAAGAATCCACCGGACTTAAGGATGCAATGCAAACAAGTATTTCAAAACTTACCTCGTCAAATCGATCATTGAACTCTTGAAGTTTCATATCTAAGACAGTGTAGAAACTATCTACCTTATAGTGATGCAAGTTGCTTATGTTGGTCTTTTTCGTTGGCCTTCTTGAATCAACAAACTCTTCGTCCATATTAAGCACTTCAGTATTGTTTTTCTCACTAAAAGAACTTACTTTAGTAAGATAATCATCCCATCCATCATCTCAAAGCTTGTGCAGTTGTCGCTTAGTAGATGCCACCAATGAAATAGCATTCATGATATCTTGATCTCTTCTCTGTAAAACCTTGGATAAGCTATCAGTGAGCCCCAAAATATGCAACGTTAACTGGAGATAGAATGCAAAATCAAAGGTGTGAAAGTATTTAAGGAGGCCATATGCTTGTCTCCTTTTGGTTGTGTCTATGCCTTCATCCTGAATATATTCAAGAACCTCAATAATACAAGAAAACAAATCAACAAGCCGTAGTAAATTCCTATAATGTAAACCCCAGCGAGTATTTGTAGGCCGTTGAAGTGAAAGCTCCTGATTTAACCCAGTTCCAGTCTTAATTTTACCATTAATAATCCTTTTTTCAATTCTTTTGCAATATCTTTCCGGGAGCATATCTTTTCTTTTGCAAGAAGCCCCAACCACATTCAACAAGAGAGAAACCATATCAAAGAAGTCTCCAACTACAAAATGTTTTTTTTGCTACTGCCATGACAACTAATTGCAATTGATGGGCAAAGCAATGAACATAATACGCTGAACTACTTTCTTTCAAAATCAATGATCTCAATCCATTGAATTCTCCTTTCATGTTGCTAGCTCCATCTTAACCTTGTCCTTTCACCCTTATCAAACTCAATCCATGTTTGGCAAACAAAGAATCAATAGCAATCTTCAAAGATAAAGAAGATTGATATATCATGGTTTTTGTGGTTTTTAACCATGATATAAGGAGTCTTTTAGAGTCTTTTGATTTGTTTTCTATGATGTTTTTGAGTCTTTACAGGTTTTCTAGGATTTTGGCATGAAAGGAGCAAAGTGGAGCAATTTGGATTGTTTTGGAGCATTAATCCCGAAGAAACGAACTTGGAGTCAGAACAGAGAGGGAGTGTCGATCGACACTGCCTTAACATCGATCGACACCCTCTTTAGCCGATGAAGAATCACAAATTTGGAAGTTTTACAAAGTTGCCCAAAGTTTTCCAAAATTGCAAGACTAGTCCCTGACGTGTTTTAGGACATATAAATAGTATTTTTAGGTTTTACAAACCCTTAAGTTATTTTCTAGCAAGTTTTATTTTTCTGGAACCCTGTGAGATTTTGAGAGCTTTTAGGAGAGAGTGGTCTGAAGTCCTTTGTAGAGAGAAGAATTTCTAAACTCTTTCTTTACTCTTTTAATTTCAGTTGCTTATTATTCAAAATTATGTCTTGTTCTTCATTGAATATGTCTGAGTAGTTTGCTTGTTAGGTTCAGGGTTTTTCATAGGGTTTTTATGAATTATTAGATCTGTTCTTAATTGCTTGAATCCTATTTATTTGTTGGTAAAGTTTCTATGGATGGGATAGATGCTTTTGTGTTCTTGATCGGTTAGGATGTCTTAGTTTGATTGTATATGTTCAATAGATTCCCTTCTAGATTGGTGTTCTTAATGCTGTCAACAAACTGAGAGGGTAAGATTAGATCTAGGGTGTTTTACCACCAAGAGGTGTAGATGAAATACTTGAATCAATCAATGCTAGAGGTTTAGTCACTTAGCCTAAGAGATTAGATGAGTAAGGGGTTTACTGACAATAATGAATCGGTTCTTATTGCATGTTTGGTCATGTTTCTCCAACGAGAGTTGGGTAGGGGAGTGATCAAGGTTGATTGTTTCTATCACGAGAGTTTTTTAACAAGATTTTAGAGATTCATTGTCTAGGGAATATTTGCTTGAGGCATGTTAGACATATGTATTGGTCAGGAACACTTGGATTTGATTACCCCATCCTTAGAAGCTTTCGTATTTTAATTGTTTGCATTTTTATTTCATCACTCTATCCCTTACCCGAATAGGTACACACTACAAGAAAACAGCTTAGATCTGACAGGCATATCTGTCAGATAGCCGTCGGAAACACGCATTACTGACCAAAAACCGACAGAAAAGTCCGTCGGATCTAGATTGTCGGAAAAATTATTCTGTCGGAAATCCGTGGAATACCGACGGATTATAAATATAATATTAAAAAAAAAATCAAAAGTTTGGAAAAATAAAATTAGCATAATTATACAATTTTAATTAAATACTAAAAATATTTATTATCTAAATGCTTAAATATTTAAATTCAGAAGTTTAAAAGTTTTAGAAAATATATTCTAAAAACCCAAAACAAGAAATTGTTAAAAAAACACTAAAAATTGTTCCAAAAATAACAATATATACTTAACAATATTAAAAATTCATAATATACAATATATACCTAACTGAAAATAAATAAAAGCAAAATTAATAAAATGTATAAAATAAATACTAACAATATTAGAAACCATTGTAAAAAACAAACAAAATATATCAAAAATTGTAAAATGTATAAAAATCTTATACCCATCCCTAAAAAAACTAAACAAATTCATCAAATCCAATTAATCAAAACCAAATCATCAAATCCAATAAAACCCAATTCTAACAAATNAAAAATTCATAATATACAATATATACTTAACTGAAAATAAATAAAATGTATAAAATAAATACTAACAATATTAGAAACCATTGTAAAAAACAAACAAAATATATCAAAAATTATAAAATGTATAAAAATCTTATACCCATCCCTAAAAAAACTAAACAAATTCATCAAATCCAATTAATCAAAACCAAATCATCAAATCCAATAAAACCCAATTCTAACAAATCTAACACACATCTCTTACAAACCAATTCATCAAATCAATAACACCCAAATAGAACAAACTATCAAACCTAACAAATCTATCTTATTCCTAAGAAATCTAAGAGAACTAAGAAAAAATTTAAAACAGATAAAAAGAGAACTTATCTTATAAGAAGTTGGAGAGAGTGGTAGGAGAGACTAGCCATATTGGAAGGAAGTAATCTATGGAGGTCAGCCATGGAGAGAGGATTTGAGAAAGATTTTCGGAAAATTAAAAACAATATGGGGAGAAGAACATGAAGTGCTTTGGTAATATCGACGGTACTGACGGAATAACTGACGGATGTCTTAATTTTTACATTTCCCGCATCTCGAAAATTTGACTTTATTTAGCTCGCGGGCAAAAAAATCGATATCCGTCAGTTTTCCGTCAGTTATTTCCGACAGATTACCGACAGATACCAAAATTTTGTCAATATTATATTTGTTGCATTACTGACGGATTACTGACGGATTTAAGATTAAAACTCTTAATTTCATAAATTTTATTGACAAATATGTATATAATATGTATTATATACTAACCATGAAATCATTTGGGAAAATAAACATCTATATGATTAAATTAGAGAAAAAATAATTTCAAAGAAAAATATGTATATAATATGTATTATATACCACACCATAAGTCTTTTAAGTAAACAACTTATTTTTCTATAAAAACAGAAATTTTGAAGAATGTTGTTTAAAAGAAGATTAGTTAGGCATTGAAACTCATCTTTTATACATTGCTTATAAAATAATGCATTATGGAGCTAAGTTAGAAAGATTTTACACTATCCACATATAAACCGTCAGTTATCCGTCGGTTATTACTGACGGATTACCGACAGATCGAAAAAAAACAGACCAAATTTTGACACACCCGACGAAAAGTTAATATCCGTCAGTTTTCCGTCGGTTATTCTGATAGATTACCGACAGATCAAAAATCACCGACCCAAATTTGACACACGCGAAGAAAATTATATATCCGTCAGTAATCAGTAAGAAAAACTAACGGATTACCGACGGATTTTGTCCGTCAGTAAATTTCTGACGAACAACCGACAAATTAATCTCCTGTCAGATATTCGTCGGTAAGCTGTCTGTAATTACCGACAGATTAGTACCGTCAGTAATCGCCTTGTTTTCTTGTAGTGACACGATCACCTGCTTCGAGTAACCCCTCGAGTTGTTCATGCATCATTTGTTAACTCGATCACCCCACCCGATCTTGTACTCGAATGCTTGTATCAAGTGCTTAGATCATGTGGTTTCTTGTTTATATTATTTTCTTTTATTATTTTAGGATTGTTAGAAAAAAACCCACTATTGCTTGGCTTGACTTGCATTGTTCTGATTGCATCCTATCTGCTAGCATAAACAACCATTTGGATTGATAACCCTTTGTACTACAAGTGCATAGGGAATTGATACCCTGGGTGAAAATACCGCTTATCAATTTGGCGTCATTGCCATTTGGTTGTTTCTTGTTACATTTAGGATTTCAGCACTTGCTAGATCAAGTTCTTTTTATTATTTTCTCGGTAATGACTGTTTGCTTGTCTGTTTTGGATCTCAAGGGAACCTACGCGACCCCTTACCTGATCCATCACCCGAACCCCTACCTGATCCCCCACCTGAACCCCTACCCGAACCTGTCTACTCGAGCACCTGCTCGTGTGACCATTTGGATACTTGATTGGGTACTTGTATACACCAACCGTTTGCCAAGAGAACCAAGACATCAAAGGACGGTATCTGAGTAGAACAAGAAGAAGTGGGAATGGAAAACACACATGATCAAACTAAACCTCAAAGGAGAAGGAAGATTGGTGATAGTGATGCTCCCACTACTCATACTCAGAGGAATGGGATAGTGCCTCCTGCTGTCCACAACACAACCTTCACAATCAAGAGTAGTCTGATCTCAATGGTTCAGAGCAACATATTTCATGGACTGCCTACTGAAGATCCCATTGCACGTCTTGATGAATTTGACAGGCTCTGTAGTCTCACCAATATAAATGGAGTTAGTGAGGATGCCTTGAAGCTGAGATTGTTTCGATTTTCTCTAGGAGATAAAACCCATCAGTGGGAGAAGACTTTACCTTCTGAAAAAATCACCTCTTTGATTGATTGTAAGAAGGTCTTCCTTGCAAAGTTCTTCTCTAGTTCAAGGACTGCACGTTTGAGGAACAAAATTTCAAGATTTCTCCAACAGAATGGCGAGTCTTTCACTGAAGCTTGGGATCGCCTCAAAGGCTACCAGAGACAATGCCCACATCATGGATTCAACAATGCATCTTTGTTGAGTACTTTGTATAGAGGTATTATTCCCAGTATCAGAATACTTCTAGACACAGCCTCCAATGGAAGTTTCATGAACAGAGATGTCGCTGAAGGTTGGGAATTAGTAGAGAATCTTGCTCATTGCAATGGAAATTACAGTGAGGAATATGATCCAAGCTTAAGGGGAGGTGTTGATTCTGAGGAAGGGCATATAAAGGAACTAAAAGCCTTAAATGAGAAGCTTGAGAAGCTGGATAAACTCCTTCTAACCCAACAGAAGCAAGTTAATGTTGTTTGTGAAGATGAGCATTTTATGGTCCCAAACTATCCTCCACAACAAGCCACGCAGGCTCCTACTCAAGATCCGGAGATGAAAAGTATGCTTATGCAAATCCTACAAGGTCAAGCTATAGAAGCTATGGAAACAAGTAAAAAGCTCACAGAGATGAATAACAAGATAGACTGCACATATGGTGCCCTTAATATCAAGATTGAAGCTTTAACCTGCATAATGCTTCACCTAGAGAGAAAGAGTGCATCTCTTTCTTCTGAACTATTCAATAGGACAGCAATTACCAATCTCAAAGAGTTTGCCACTGCCCAAGCTGTATCTCTCAAAGAACCACCTACAAAGCTCACTGTGGACAGTGACAACCAAGATGGGGAGGATTTTCTCCAACCAGAAGTGCAGAATGAGAAGAGAACTGAGCTTGAGCCACCACTCGACCATACACATGGTCGAGCACATGGTCGAGTGCTTGATCGAGTCATTGCTCAAGATCCTGAAAATCCAGTTCGGTTCATTCTTCCTCCCTATCAGCCACCTTTGCCATTTCCAAGACGGTTTAAAGAGCAGATGCTGAAAAAGAACAAGGCTTATATTAATAAGCAAACAGTGATGGTCTTGAGTTATGAACCTTTGTTAGAACATGATGAAATGAAGTATAAGCCACAAGTTAAAGAGCTTGAGCGGAAGAAGCCAACTATTCATGGACAGACATTCCGGATTAAGGAGAAAGGTAATGAAACTGAGTCTGAAATCTTTGAGGGTGTAAATGGGCCAAAAATAGAGATTTTTGTAGCATGTGAGGAAGCTCCAAGGAGAGCACGACCCCATAACTCGACCCCATGGTCGGGTTCATGTTCGGATCCATGGTCGGGTCACACTCCAGCTCTTCCAGAATGCTCAGATTCAATCTCCAAGCTTCCCCAACAGCTAGAGTCAAGAAATCCCGTATCTAATGAGTTGTCAGTACTTCAAACTACTAACATTCTCAAGGATTCTGTGAGGGAGTTGACAACTACAGTGAAGAAGATCAGTGGGAAAATCAAGAAACTTCAAGAGAAAGTCAGTGGTTCTTCCTCAAAGAAAGCAAAGCAAGGGCTGCATATAACGATGAGGAATAACACTTTTAGCATTGATCCTGGAAAAAGAAGAAAAATGAAATCTCAGGGATTAGAAAGGACTTCATCTCCTCTCTATAAATCTTCCAAAGCATGAGAAGGGTGAAAAGTCAAGCTTAGTGACTTTAAACAAGCTCACTTGGGAGGAAGTCCCAAAGATATCCTTCTAAATATGGCTTAAGTTTTTTGTTGTTTTGATTTCTTTTCTTTAGTGTCTTTGAATTCTAGGAATAAAAGACATTAAGTGTTAAAGGGATATTTGAATGAGCTAGAGCCTATTTGATGCCCTACCCGATGCATGATTCGGATGCTGGTCCGAGCAACAGGTCCGCACACATCAACGAACTCACTGATGAGCCAAATCCATCAACCACTGGAGCTGAGAACAAGCTCAAATGTATATTGGGAAGCATGGAAGCTGTTGTGACGTCTTTCTTCACCAACCCATGAGGTACCACATTCATCCAACCTTTGTAAATAACATTGCATAGTTTGTTCCATTATGTGATTCTTGGATTCTTTTTCAGACTTTTATTTACACAGAGACTGTGTAATTTAAGTTTGGGAGAGGGTCTGAGAATGTATATACATTGTGTTTTTTTTTCTTTTTTTCTTATTTCAAATTTTTGCATACTAGTTTTATTCATTTGAGTCTGCATCTATTTGCATAAAAAACCCAAAAAAATTTGAAAAATTAAAAAAAAAAAAAAAGAAAAGAGTTTTCATGTAGTTGCATTCACATATTAGAATTGAGTCTAGTTTGTTTCATATAGGATTGTTGCATATGCATTTTAGGGGACAATGATTAAAACTACCTTGTTTAAAATCAAACCTTAGGATTGAAGCTATAGCCCTTAATCACAGTTCATTGTTGCTAGATCAATCTTTGGAAAAAAATGAAAAATCTTTGCTTAGAACCTTATGTCTTTTGAATGCTTCCTCCACTTACTTGAACATTGGAATATCTCTATATTATTGGACTTTGAACTTAAATTGTCTTGCTTATGGAATTTGAATACTTGCTCAATGTAACTCTAAACTCGGGTTAGCACTCCATTTTTACCAATCTTTTCGTTTAACCCGATTTGTTTGTCCTACCCATTAACCCAAACCTTTCTTTCAAACTTTGTTGTGAATTGTTGAGTGAGGCCTCTTTCATTGTGCTATAGGTTGTGAAACCTTGAGAGTATTGAGAACGACAAAGAACTGCATCTTGATATAGCTAAGTTAGAATTTGAACTAGCTAATAGAATCGGCTCTGAAAGATAGGTGGTTAGCATGCTTATTTGGGGTTGGGTTGAGGAATAAAGAAAAAAAAAGAAAAGAAGTCCCTAAGGTTATAATCAATTAGTTCTAAGTCTCTAAGAAAAAAAAAAAAAAGATCTTTCTATAGTCTCCTAGAAAGAAAGAAAAAAAAAATATATATATATATATATATATTAGGAGTATAACAAAGAAATAAAAGCAAAAAAAAAAAAAAAAAA
>NC_025696.1:22565768-22572977 GCF_000633955.1 Camelina sativa
AAAGTGAATGAGAAAATGGTAGATCATCAAGAGTTAAGCTTTGTATGCCCAAATTGTTCTCAATCTTAGATAGTTTTCACAACTGTCTAGCATTCCTTCTTTTGAGAGAAAACCACGCAAAGAATTTGTTTAAAACCACCTTACTAAAAAGCCTTACCATTGAAACTGATTGAGCTTGATTCACCTTCTATTTGCAAGAATTCGCCAAACACTTAATTGAATGTGAAAGATATGTTCTTTACTTTTAGTTGGAGGTTGAACTAGATCGATGCATGGTAATAAGCATAGAAAAATATTTGTAAGTATGTTCATTGATCTTAGCACCATTAAACTATCTTTAAGGACTATAGCTTGAATCCTTCGCTTAGCATATAAAGGTTATGAGTCCCCGTTTTTAAACTGCACCCTCCTACTTCCTTGCTAGAGGACTAGCAAGTTTTAAGTTTGGGGGTCTGATAACTCTCTAATTTATATGTTTTTAGCATCCCTTTTTGTCCATATTTTCCATTGTTTATACCCTTAACTTAGCATTTTTAGGTCATTAACTGTAGGAATTCACTTTTAGGCCATTTAGGGTGTTGCATTATTGCATTTGCATACTTTGGATGAAAACATGTGCTTAAGAGCCTAAAATGAGGAAAAACAAGGACAAACCCGAGCATGTACCCGAAGGAGCCATCGAGCTGCAAGAACAGTCCGAACCCCAACACGATCGAGGAGGATCCAAGAGCTGGACGAAAAACCCAAAGATATACCCGAGGAGTAACCCGACCTTATCCTCGTGTACCCCATCGAGTAGACCCTCGGGCAGTGAAACAACCCTTCTTTTTTTATATATATATAATATAATTCACTAGTGGTCCCATACCCACTAACATCCTAACAACAATCAACAACCGCAGATAACCAATTAAACCATTCCATTAATCCAATAAGAAATCTAACATAAATAAACCAATAATCAATAATGCAATAATCCAACCAACAATGAAATAGCAAGGTTCCAACATCCTACAATGCTCTATCCTCTCAAAACTAGCAACCTAACAATAGCTAGACCACAATCAATCAAGCCTCTAGAACATCCTCCTCCTCATCACCTTTGATTCTACGATCACACTTTTCCTTTACCTGCACACCACAAACAACAATTGAGATGCGTAAGTATTATCATAAATACTTAGTGAGGCCATCCTCCCATCTACTAGGTTATACACACAAGCATATGAGACCCTCAAGTTAAGCAAGCAAACAAAACACAAGCAATACATCAAACCAGGAAAAACAAGTCTCGGTTGAGACTGGTGTCGACCGATGCTACAAGAGAGTGTCGACCGATGCTCAACCAAAAGGTGTCGTCCGATGCCACAAGGGTGTCGACCAATGCTCCACCAAATGGTGTCGACCGATGCTCCTTGAGTGTCGATCGATACCTCTTCTGCAGACACGATCTGCGCGAACCCGAACGTCGAACTCTCCTTCCAAATCATCTTCAATCCGTCCCAAACTCACCCAATTACCTCGGAAATCAATGGGATTTGGAAATCACTGAGATCTGTTGCGGGATTTGGGAATCACAAAAGCAACGAACCCAAGCAACAAAACAACACAAACAACAAAGAAAACACCCAAACAAGAGAGATCTCATGCTTAGATCAACCATGGTCAAGTACTCACCTCAAGAACAGAAGATTGGGGTCGAGGAATCGATGGAACAACACCTCCAGGAGCTTCTTCTTTNGTAACCCGACCTTATCCTCGTGTACCCCATCGAGTAGACCCTCGGGCAGTGAAACAACCCTTCTTTTTTTATATATATATAATATAATTCACTAGTGGTCCCATACCCACTAACATCCTAACAACAATCAACAACCGCAGATAACCAATTAAACCATTCCATTAATCCAATAAGAAATCTAACATAAATAAACCAATAATCAATAATGCAATAATCCAACCAACAATGAAATAGCAAGGTTCCAACATCCTACAATGTTCTATCCTCTCAAAACTAGCAACCTAACAATAGCTAGACCACAATCAATCAAGCCTCTAGAATATCCTCCTCCTCATCGCCTTTGATTCCACGATCACACTTTTCCTTTACCTGCACANTAGACCACAATCAATCAAGCCTCTAGAACATCCTCCTCCTCATCACCTTTGATTCTACGATCACACTTTTCCTTTACCTGCACACCACAAACAACAATTGAGATGCGTAAGTATTATCATAAATACTTAGTGAGGCCATCCTCCCATCTACTAGGTTATACACACAAGCATATGAGACCCTCAAGTTAAGCAAGCAAACAAAACACAAGCAATACATCAAACCAGGAAAAACAAGTCTCGGTTTAGACTGGTGTCGACCGATGCTACAAGAGAGTGTCGACCGATGCTCAACCAAAAGGTGTTGACCGATGCCACAAGGGTGTCGACCGATGCTCCACCTGTCGACCGATGCTACTAGAGTGACGATCGATGCCTCTTCTGCATACACGATCTGCGCGAACCCAAACGTCGAACTCTCCTTCCAAATCATCTCGAATCCGTCCCAAACTCACCCAATTACCTAGGAAATCACTGGGAATCACAATAGCAACGAACCCAAACAACAAAACAACACAAACAACAAAGAAAACACCCAAACAAGAGAGATCTCATGCTTAGATCAACCATGGTCAAGTACTCACCTCAAGAACAGAAGATTGGGGTCGAGGAATCGATGGAACAACACCTCCAGGAGCTTCTTCTTTGTTCCCAGCAACAGCTATCCCTTCTACAGCCTCAGATCTCTCCCAAAACACCAAGAACAACCGTAGAAATTCACAGAAACGATTTCTCTCCTTTTTCTCTCTTTTCTCACTCAACGGCGACACAACTCTTTCCCAAAACCCTCAATTTGTCGTTTAGCACTTATAAACACGATTAGGGATTTTAATTGAACCAAACCGAACCAAACAGCAATTAAAACAAACCGGACCAAACCGGAAAACATGGTGTTGATCGATACACCAAGGGTGTCGATCGACACCCACACCAAAACCATAAAAAATTGGTTCGCGGATGTTACAATTCTCCCCCACCAACAAGGATTCATCCTCGAATCCCACAACACCGTCCATCCATCAAGGACCCCTGTGCCACCGTCAACACGGCCCGCACGTCCCCGACCGGACTAAATACCGTCAACCAAGGTTTCCCGTGCACTGTCGCAACAGCCCGCACACCTCCGACTGAACCATGAGGTCTCCCTCTGGCCAATATACTCGCATAAAAAACACTATTTGCTCACAACTCAGTGCTTCCCCCGTCCGTGGTCGTAACCAACGAATCATGCCGGCTCGCNAGCCGCGGCTCACAGCTATGGTATCCAGGGAGTCTCAAATATCCCGCTCTTGGGTCGTCATCCTTAAGCGCACTCTCGGATCGTCATCCGAAGCANGAAGTTCCTTGACTCTCCTCCCGAGTACCCTCAACGGCCTCGCCTCCAACGTCATGTTGGGCTGAAGATCCTCAGGAATCTTAGGCAACAACCGGTCACCCTCGTGAAGACACTTCCTCAGCATCGACACATGAAATACCTTGTGGAACGCACGCATAACCTCACGTAACTCCAGCCGGTATGCCACTGGTCCCACCCGCTCAACCATTCTGAACGGACCCATGTACCTCAGACTCAACTTAGTCTCTATCAATGACCTGTTCGGATCCCANAAAATTCCCTTTTTAGAAACTTTCTAATTCTGGAAACCTTCCTTTTGTGAAAACTTTTTATTTATGGAAACTTCCAAAAATAGAAACCCGAGCTATTTCTCTTCTTCCCATGACAACAACAGTCAACANGATCGATACACCAAGGGTGTCGATCGACACCCACACCAAAACCATAAAAAATTGGTTCGCGGATGTTACAATTCTCCCCCACCAACAAGGATTCATCCTCGAATCCCACAACACCGTCCATCCATCAAGGACCCCTGTGCCACCGTCAACACGGCCCGCACGTCCCCGACCGGACTAAATACCGTCAACCAAGGTTTCCCGTGCACTGTCGCAACAGCCCGCACACCTCCGACTGAACCATGAGGTCTCCCTCTGGCCAATATACTCGCATAAAAAACACTATTTGCTCACAACTCAGTGCTTCCCCCGTCCGTGGTCGTAACCAACGAATCATGCCGGCTCGCTATCAGGCCATCCGCCTTAAGCTACGGCATCCAGGAAGTCACTCACACACACTCCCCCCGCTCTCGGGTCGCAACCCTCGAGACATACCGGCTCACTGCCAAGCCGCGGCTCACAGCTACGGTATCCAGGGAGTCTCAAATATCCCGCTCTTGGGTCGTCACCCTCGAGCGCGCTCTCGGATCGTCATCCGAAGCCTCATACAACTCCCACTCTCTGGCCACAAAGTCCATCGAGCTATCGGTATCACATGAGTTGGGCCCACACGGCCTTGAGCAAAACAAATCTGATGCCATCGAGTATCTCCCGGCTAGATCTACCTCAACACTTCCCACAAAAATTCCCTTTTTAGAAACTTTCTAATTCTGGAAACCTTCCTTTTGTGGAAACTTTCTATTTATGGAAACTTCCAAAAATAGAAACCCGAGCTATTTCTCTTCTTCCCATGACAACAACAGTCAACATAAAGAAAAATACTCATCTTATTAATCTCAAAAATGTCATAATCGTTACAACCTCAACGAAAATACAATAGAAAAATAAGATACCACAATCCAATTCATCAACCCGCATCCCGAGCACCACCTCATCTTGGTACCTAGTCGCACAACAACCCACCCCTAAGAGACCAAGTATCAAGAAAGATGGGCTGGAATACTCCGTACCCGCTCCAGCCACGGACTACAACTCGGACCCGTCTAGACAAGCTCAAGTCGCGGTCTGCTTCTCAAACCACTTCTTAAACCTTGCCTTCATCCTCGCCTCGGGCTCCCAAGTCTGCTCCTCTAATCCATCACAGTCCCACAGGACTCTCATCAAAGGAATCTTCTTCTTCCAAAGTTCCTTGACTCTCCTCCCGAGTACCCTCAATGGCCTCGCCTCCAACGTCATGTTTGGCTGAAGATCCTCAGGAATCTTAGGCAACAACCGATCACCCTCGTGAAGACACTTCCTCAGCATCGACACATGAAATACCTTGTGGAACGCACGCATAACCTCACGTAACTCCAGCCGGTATGCCACTGGTCCCACCCGCTCAACCATTCTGAACGGACCCATGTACCTCAGACTCAACTTAGTCTCTATCAATGACCTGTTCGGATCCCACAACATGGCCATCTTGAGATACACTCTATCACCAACCTGAAACTCAAGATCCTTTCTCCTCCTATCAGCATAACTCTTCTGCCGATCCTGAGCCTCCTTCATGTTCAGCCTCAGAACTCGAATCTTCTCCGAGGTCTCCTGAACAAAATCTGCACCATATATGCTCCTCTCCCCCACCTGAGTCCAACATAACGGTGTATGACACGGCCTCCCATACAAAGCCTCATAAGGAGCCATTCCAATACTAGCCTGGTAGCTGTTGTTGTAAGCAAACTCCACCAAGCTCAAATGATCTGACAAATGACCACCCCAGTCCAACACACACATCCTCAGTAAATCCTCCAGAATCTTGATCGTCCTCTCTGACTGACCATCCGTCTGAGGATGGTAGGCTGTACTCATATGCACCTTCGTGCCCATCTCTGCCTGAAACGCCCTCCAGAACACCGAAGTGAACTTGGAATCTCTATCAGACACAATACTAGCAGGCACCCCATGCAATTTGACTATCTCCCTCACGTACTTCCTGGCCAAAACCGCTGCTCCATCAGTTTTCTTGATGGCCAGAAAATGCGCAGACTTAGTCAAACGGTCCACAATGACCCATATTGCATCAAACGTCCTCGACACAGGCAAACCCACCACGAAGTCCATCGTGATCAAATCCCACTTCCACTCTGGAATAGGCAAACTCTGTAATAAACTACCAGGAACTTGATGCTCCGCCTTCACGAACTGGCAAGTATCACACTTCGCCACCCAGTCAGCTACGTCCTTCTTCATCCCGACCCAGTGATAATACCGCTTGAGGTCACGGTACATCTTGGTCGCCCCTGGATGAATAGAGAACTTGCTCGAATGAGCCTCTCTCAGTATTTCCTGCCTCAAATCCTCACCCTTGGGCACACAAACCCGACCATGCACAAGGATAGTACCATTAGCAGAAACCTGATACTCTGAACCCGCAGCCTTAGAGGCATTCACCAGCCCCTCATCGCTCCCCTGAGCTAACCGCACTCTGCTCAACAAATCCGCTCGATCAGCTGCCTCCAAACCCAAAGGTTCCTGTGAGATAGCACACAAACGCAATGCACTAATCTCACCTACCAACGCCTCCATATCCTGCTCCTGAGCCGAAGCCGCCCGCTTTCGACTCAAGGCATCTGCAACTAGGTTAGCTTTACCAGGATGGTAAGCTATGTCCAAATCATAATCCGCTACTAACTCCATCCAACGCCTCTGCCTCAAATTCAGCTCAGGCTGAGTAAAAATGTACTTCAGACTCTTGTGATCTGTAAATACCTGTACCTTCCCACCATACAGATAGGATCTCCAAATCTTAAGAGCAAAGATCACTGCTGCCATCTCCAAATCATGAGTAGGATAATTAGCTTCATGCTTCCGCAACTGCCGCGAAGCATAAGCTATAACCTTCCCCTGCTGCATAAGTACACAACCCAACCCCACTCTAGAAGCATCTGTATACACAACATAAGGCTCGTCCTGCTCAGGCAATGCTAACACCGGCGTGGTAGTCAACATCTGCTTGAGACTTGCAAAACTTGCCTCACACTCTGGTGACCACACAAACGGGACATCCTTCCCTGTAAGCTTAGTCATCGGCTGAGCCATACTCGCAAAACCCCGAACAAACCTCCTGTAGTAACCTGCTAACCCCAGGAAACTCCGAATCTCAGTGGCACTCTGCGGCCTCGGCCACTCCCTGATGGACTGAATCTTCTCTGGATCCACTGAAACTCCCTCAGCTGAAACAATATGACCCAAGAACCCCATCTCACGCTCCCAGAAACTGCACTATCTCAGCTTAGCAAACAACTTCTGCTCCCGCAGCTTCTCCAACACTGCTCTCAGATGTACTGCATGCTCCTCAGGACTCTTAGAATATAC
>NC_025696.1:22572987-22574857 GCF_000633955.1 Camelina sativa
ATGTCGTCGATGAAAATGATGACTGACTCGTCCAGAAACTCCTGAAACACGCTGTTCATCAATCTCATAAACGCAGCTGGTGCGTTCGTCAACCCGAAAGGCATCACTACAAACTCATAATGCCCATATCTCGTCTTAAAAGCCGTCTTCCTCACATCTGCCTCATGTATCGGAATCTGATGATAACCTGATGCTAAGTCGATCTTGGAGAACAAAGTAGCACCCCTCAACTGATCAAACAACTCATCAATCCTCGGGAGAGGGTACTTGTTCTTCACAGTAACTCGGTTCAAACCCCGGTAGTCAATACACAACCGAAAACTCCCATCCTTCTTCTTAACAAACAACACCGGAGCTCCCCACGGTGAACAACTAGGACGGATAAAACCCTTGCCCAACAAATCCTCCAGCTGCTTCTTCAGCTCTGCCATCTCTGCTGGAGCCATCCTGTAAGGAGCCTTGGATAACGGCATCGTCCCCGGTTCCAGCTCAATGGTAAAAGGATCCGACCGAGATGGTGGTAATCCCTGCAATGACTGGAACACATCCTCAAAGTCCTCCACAACCGGAATACCGCTAACCGTAGACTTCCCCACTGACTCTGGCATAGATATAGTAACCAGATAGGCCTCACGGCCCTTCTCGATCATCTTCCCTGCCTGAACGGCTGAGATCACGAGACTCCCCGAAGTCGGTCTAATACCCTGAAAAACCAACTTCCCTCCTGGACGCTCAAACTCCACTCTACCCCGATAGCAATCCAAATGCACCTTATACCGATGCAACCAATCCATACCAAGAATGACGTCATACAACTCCACTGGACTGATAAGCAAATCCGCTGGCCACGACTCTCCTGCGATCTGGATATCAACCCCTCCAGCTCGTCCAATGACTCTCAGGAACTTACCTCCCGCAACTCTGACAACTCCTGTACGCTTTCCAGGATCCCAACTGATCCCCACACTCTCGGCACACTCCGGAGTAATGAAGCTATGAGAAGCTCCAGAATCAAACATGACATGGGACTTAAACCCGCCCACCAACAAGGTCCCTACACAACCCTCATGTGTTGAGAACCTAACACTTGACCACAAGCAAAAAAACAAATATAATCTGAACTATTGAATTGACCAAGTTCGAATCTCAGAAGTTATACCTGTGATCGCTCTTGCACTAGTGCCACCGGGCTCCCTAGTCGAGTACACCTGTGACGTTGGCTCGATCCAACCCACCGGCTGCACACCCTGCTGCACTCCTGGCTGACCACCAGCCTGCACCGCTACTACTGCCATCTACTGCAACTTGGGACAACGAGGCTTGATATGCCCCGTCTCTCTGCAGTAATAACACACACGAGTATCTCTTCGCGGCTCCGACACCGCCCGCTGCTCTGTCATTGCCCGCTGCTCACCTCTCTGTGGACAGTTGGTCACCTTGTGGTCCCTGCTACCACACCCAAAGCATCTCGCAACCCCGTGCCTCGATTTCTGCATCATCAAACTTCCGCTTCTGCCCATGCGCAGGCTTGCCGCCCTTGCTAGGAACAAAATGCGGCTGAGACCGCTGTGGCTGCACCGAAGAACTGACCACAACCACCTGTGTCCTCAAGTCATCCTCTATCCCAGCTGCAACCTCAACCAGCTCTGCTCTCGTAGCATAGCTCCTCACTCTGCACCGAGTCCTCAGATCATCCCGCAGAGCCAATAAGAACCTCCGCACCTGAGCCGACTCTGGCTCCCATGCCCGGCCTGCATACCCCACAAGCCTACTGAACTCTGCATCCAGCTCCCGCACTGTACGGTCCCCCTGAGTCAAACCCAAGAACCGTGCCTCCATACGATCAAGAGCCTCCTGAGGAAAATACTTG
>NC_025696.1:22576804-22603259 GCF_000633955.1 Camelina sativa
TAGATCCACCCTGAACTGGTCGGGACACCTAAGCGAAAGGAAAAGATCCTCCATCCGCTCTCTCCACTCATCCGCTACACTTGGATCAGTACCTCCTGAGAAATACCCCGCTCCCACTCGCCGCAGCTGCTCCATCATCTGCACATACTGATCATCCACTACCTCAGCCCCCGGCTGCACACCTGCCTGCAAACTCGCCACAGGCTGCACAGCTGGAACCTGCCCACCAACCACTGGCGGCACTACTGGAACCTGCCCACCATCCACTGGCGGCACTACTGGAACCTGCCCACCACCCACTGGCGGCACTACTGGATCTTGCCCACCAACCACTGGCGGCACTACTGCTAGAAGTCCCGTGTCTCCGGGGCACAGTTGAATGTAGATATCATTAACGCTCGCTGCAAAACCTGAGCTAGCAAGTCCATCAAGACATCCTCCCTGCCTGGAGCACCCTCTGCTGCAACCCTCACACCCGGGGCAACACCGTGACCGACACCGAGCCCATCCGCCCTGGCGTCACCCAAACCAGCCTGGTCTCCAGACACACTAGGATGAACCTGTGACTCCGCTACCTCCTCACTGGCCATGCTCTGGGTCACACTCACACTGGCCTCAGGAACCTGACCTCGTCCCCGACCACGACCACAACCACGCCCACGACCACGACCACGACCACGACCAACAGCATCCTCACCTCTAACCATCTCAGNGCCCACCATCCACTGGCGGCACTACTGGAACCTGCCCACCACCCACTGGCGGCACTACTGGATCTTGCCCACCAACCACTGGCGGCACTACTGCTAGAAGTCCCGTGTCTCCGGGGCACAGTTGAATGTAGATATCATTAACGCTCGCTGCAAAACCTGAGCTAGCAAGTCCATCAAGACATCCTCCCTGCCTGGAGCACCTCCCGCTGCAACCCCCACACCCGGGGCAACACCGTGACCGACACCGGGCCCATCCGCCCTGCCGTCACCCAAACCAGCCTGGTCTCCAGACACACTAGGATGAACCTGTGACTCCGCCACCTCCTCACTGGCCATGCTCTGGGTCACACTCACACTGGCCTCAGGAACCTGACCTCGTCCCCGACCCCGACCACGACCACGCCCACGACCACGACCGCGACCAACAGCATCCTCACCCCTAACCATCTGTATCATCCAAGAACAGAAGGCTAAGCAAACAATAATTCTAATACACAAAAACCACAACTTACCGTGGAATCACAACACAGGCTCGAAGAGGATGTTCTAGGACTTCATGCCACACTCAATTGACCGACTCACACAATCAATCATAGCATGGAATCCTAAACATCAACAGCAAAAGCATAATGAACCCCTAGACCTAGAAGCGTAAGGGCTCTGATACCAAAATGAAACAACCCTTCTTTTTANACCCTCTGCTGCAACCCTCACACCCGGGGCAACACCGTGACCGACACCGAGCCCATCCGCCCTGGCGTCACCCAAACCAGCCTGGTCTCCAGACACACTAGGATGAACCTGTGACTCCGCNGGTTATACACACAAGCATATGAGACCCTCAAGTTAAGCAAGCAAACAAAACACAAGCAATACATCAAACCAGGAAAAACAAGTCTCGGTTGAGACTGGTGTCGACCGATGCTACAAGAGAGTGTCGACCGATGCTCAACCAAAAGGTGTCGACCGATGCCACAAGGGTGTCGACCGATGCTCCACCAAATGGTGTCGATCGATGCTCCTAGAGTGTCGATCGATGCCTCTTCTGTAGACACAATCTGCGCGAACCCGAACGTCAAACTCTCCTTCCAAATCATCTCGAATCCGTCCCAAACTCACCCAATTACCTCGGAAATCACTGGGAATCACAAAAGCAACGAACCCAAGCAACAAAACAACACAAACAACAAAGAAAACACCCAAACAAGAGAGATCTCATGCTTAGATCAACCATGGTCAAGCACTCACCTCAAGAACAGAAGATTGGGGTTGAGGAATCGATGGAACAACACCTCAAGGAGCTTCTTCTTCGTTCCCAGCAACAGATATCCCTTCTACAGCCTCAGATCTCTCCCAAAACACCAAGAACAAGCCCATAAATTCACAGAAACGATTTCTCTCCTTTTTCTCTCTTTTCTCACTCAACGGCGACACAACTCTTTCCCAAAACCCTCAATTTGTCGTTTAGCACTTATAAACACGATTAGGGATTTTAATTGAACCAAACCGAACCAAACATCAATTAAAACAAACCGGACCAAACCGGAAAACATGGTGTCGATCGATACACCAAGGGTGTCGATCGACACCCACACCAAAACCATAAAAAATTGGTTCGCGGTTGTTACAGGCAGGACTGGGAAGCTAGGTCAAAGGGGTTTCCATATATAAACCCCTCCTCTCCTTCCTCGCAAACGAGCACGCCGCAGACCCTCAAACCACAGAGCGAGAGCTTCTGAGAGAGAACTGAGCGACCCAAAACACTTTTCACTTTCTGTTAGGATTTATTTCATATCTTTTTATCATTTCTTTAGATTTCTACTTTGTACTCTTTACTCACTACTCTATCTTTTAATATAATGCAATTTTCATCCATCTTTACTTTTGTGTTTCTTGCAATGATTTTCGAGTAGTGTAGTAAAGTTTCTAGGGATGGGATAGATGATTTTGTGTTCTTGATCGGTTATGATGTCTTAGTTTGATTATATATGTTTTATAGATTCCCTTCTAGATTGGTGTTCTTAATGTTGTCAACAAACCGAGAGGGTGAGATTAGATCAAGGGTGTTTTACCACCGAGAGGTGTAGATAAAATGCTTGAATCAACCAATGTTAGAGGTTTACTCACTTAGCCTAAGAGATTAGATGAGTAAGGGGTTTACTGACAATAATGAATCGGTTCTTATTGCCTGCTTGGTCATGTTTCTCCAACGAGAGTTGGGTAGGAGAGTGATCAAGGTTGATTGTGTCTATCACGAGAGTGTTTTAACAAGATTTTTAGAGATTCATTGTCNCGACACAACTCTTTCCCAAAACCCTCAATTTGTCGTTTAGCACTTATAAACACGATTAGGGATTTTAATTGAACCAAACCGAACCAAACAGCAATTAAAACAAACCGGACCAAACCGGAAAACATGGTGTCGATCGATACACCAAGGGTGTCGATCGACACCCACACCAAAACCATAAAAAATTGGTTCGCGGTTGTTACAGGCAGGACTGGGAAGCTAGGTCAAAGGGGTTTCCATATATAAACCCCTCCTCTCCTTCCTCGCAAACGAGCACGCCGCAGACCCTCAAACCACAGAGCGAGAGCTTCTGAGAGAGAACTGAGCGACCCAAAACACTTTTCACTTTCTGTTAGGATTTATTTCATATCTTTTTATCATTTCTTTAGATTTCTACTTTGTACTCTTTACTCACTACTCTATCTTTTAATATAATGCAATTTTCATCCATCTTTACTTTTGTGTTTCTTGCAATGATTTTCGAGTAGTGTAGTAAAGTTTCTAGGGATGGGATAGATGATTTTGTGTTCTTGATCGGTTATGATGTCTTAGTTTGATTATATATGTTTTATAGATTCCCTTCTAGATTGGTGTTCTTAATGTTGTCAACAAACCGAGAGGGTGAGATTAGATCAAGGGTGTTTTACCACCGAGAGGTGTAGATAAAATGCTTGAATCAACCAATGTTAGAGGTTTACTCACTTAGCCTAAGAGATTAGATGAGTAAGGGGTTTACTGACAATAATGAATCGGTTCTTATTGCCTGCTTGGTCATGTTTCTCCAACGAGAGTTGGGTAGGAGAGTGATCAAGGTTGATTGTGTCTATCACGAGAGTGTTTTAACAAGATTTTTAGAGATTCATTGTCTAGGGAATATTTGCTTGAGGCATGTAAGACATCTGTATTGGTCAGGAACACTTAGTATTCAATTACCCCATCCTTAGAAGCTTTCGTATTTTAATTGTTTGCATTTTTATTTCATGACTCAATCCCTTACCCGAACAGGTACACGATCACCTATTTCGAATAACCCCTCGATGTTCATACATCATTTGTTAACTCGATCACCCCACCCGATCCTGTACCCAAATGCTTGCAGAGTGCTTAGGTCGTGTGGTTTCTTGTTTATATTATTTTCTTTTATTATTTTAGGATTGTTAGACAAAACCCACTATTGCTTGGCTTGACTTGCATTATTCTGATTGCATCCTACCTGCTAGCATAAACAACCATTTGGATTGATAACCCTTTGTACTACAACTGCATAGGGAATTGATACCCTGGGTGAAAATCCACTTATCAGTAATTTCCTGAGAAATTTCCTAGGCCTAGCTTTTTGATCCATTGAATTTACAACAGTTTTATTTAATATTTTGCATTGCTTTCCTTTATTTAAATAAATTTGATTAACATAATTATAAAACTCTATAATTTATTGTGTAGACTTGAGTCCTTGTGGAATTCGACCCCTAAGTACTACATTGATCTCTAAATTTGAGAGAGTAGCTCTAGGGATTAATTTGAGCATATCAAATTTTGGCGCCGTTGTCGGGGGCTCTTTGATCTACCATTAGATTTGAGTTTTTGATTTTGTCTAAATTTTTCTTTTTATTTGAAACTTACACGCTTTTGTTTTCTTTTCTCTTGTGTGTTTCAGGTGTATGCCTAATAAGCCTAACATAAAGAGCAACAAGACTGGTCCAATGCTGAAGCTTTCAAATCAAGAGTTGGGAAAACTTGAGTGTGAGAACCGAAAAGCAGCCAAATATTTGAAGATGGTTAACACAATCATTCTGATGCGTGATGTAGATGGTGCTTTGAGGGATCAAGAGGGCCACTTGTGCAATGAGCTGGGCCAAAAACTTGATGCAGAAGAGAATGTGATTGCTGAACCTGTTGTTGTCAACGAGCAAGCTGGTGTTGGCGACGAGCAGGCTGTTGTTGTAGATCGACACCCCCTTCCAGCAGACGTACGTGGAGCTGCCAACCACATCCTAAACCCAGTTCAAAGACAGGATCAGAACCGAGACTTGATCAGGACCATTGCTGACTACAATCAGGCTAATCTTGTGTATGAGAACCGGTCTGCTATTGTTCCTCTTCCATTCCAAAGGAATGACTTTGAGCGGAAGCCTACTTACTTCCAGCTAGTTGGGCAGAGACCTTTCTCTAACCTGCCCCATGAGAAGCCTTTGGACTACATTGAGCACTTTGAGGATCTTGTGACAAGTATCAAGGCTAATGGAGTGACTGAGGATTACATATTCTGCAAGCTCTTTCCATACTCACTTGCAGGAGAAGCATCTCAATGGTTAAAACAGTTGCAAGCTGGATCTTTGACAACTTGGCATCATATTAAGGTGGCTTTCCTAAACTACTTTTATGATGATGCAATGTCTGATGAGCTGAGAGTCAATATCTCTTCATTCAAGCAAGGACAAGATGAAGCTTTCAAGGCAGCTTGGGTGAGATTCAAAGCTTATCAGAGGGACTGTCCACACCATGGTTTTTCAAGGGTTCAACTGTTGAGTATCTTTTTCAGAGGGTGTGACTGGAAGTATCAGTTAGCTTTGGATACTGCAAGTCATGGGAATTTCAAAACAAGATTTCCAGAAGATGCTGAAGTTTTGATTGAGAATTTGGCCTCTAGCAATAGCACTAAGGGAGCAGATGCTGAAAGGAGGAGATTGCATGGAGGATTTGATTCAAACCAGTTAGCTTCTGTTAATGCTCAGCTGGATTCAGTGCACAATCTCCTTGTGGGCAAGAAGTCAGTCCAATTTGTTGCTGAGGTTGAGACATTTGAGCCAGAGCCAGAGAATACAGAGGAGAATGTCAACTATGTGTATGGAGCTGGGCATCAGGGACAACGATTTGGTAATCAGCAAGGAAACATGCCTTACAGTGGGAACGCTTCAGGCTACACTTCCAAGCCAGAGTATCAGCAGCAACAACAGAATACCGATTATACCAGAACCTATGAGAACTCATCCTATCAGTCTCCTCCTCCTAAGCATTCTTCTGAGAGTCGAATGGAAGCCATGCTTGAGCAACTTCTTCAGGGTCAGGAGCAGTTAATTGTGACATTCAATGGAAAGATCGATAATGTCTATACTGAGCTTAATGGAAATATTGATGAATTGAACATTCATGTCAAGAAGCTAGAAAATCAAGTTATTCAGACTGCTGGGTCTGTCAACCGACAAGAAGGTTTTCTTCCTGGAAGAACTGAGTCAAACCCCAAGCATGCTTGCAATGCTATATCAGTGAGAGATGAAGATGATGGTGAATGTGCTTCTGCGGAACAGGGAGAAAATTCGATAAATCTGTCGGACCCAGATGATGGTGTCGATCGACACCACCAGGGTGTCGGTCGACACTCATCTCAGACGAATCCAGAACCTGCAAAATCTCAGGTTCTAGCAGTAGAGAGGGTGTACCAACCTATGGTTCCTTTTCCTAAGCCAAGAAAGTCCAAGCATGAGATGGAGGAAGCTAGATGCAAGGCAATGATGGACAAGGTGATGATTGAGATGCTTGCATCAAGTTTTCTCCTGGACTTAAGCGGTATGTGAAGGAATGGTATCAAATGGTTTCAGCCCTGAGGAAGGAGCATTACTTACAAAAGATGTCAGTGCAATTCTGTTAAACCAGCCTGTTCAAAGGAGGAAAGAGAGGAAGCAAGAGGTGGTTGTCTCTTAGGAAGTGAGTGCAATAATTCAATGTAGGAATGCTGAGAAATTACCAGATTCTGGAAGCTTTGTACTAGATTGCTCTATCTCCACAGGAAGGTTTGCTCACTCACTTTGTGATCTTGGCTCTAGCATCAACTTGATGCCACATTTTGTTGCTGTGAGACGTGGGATGACATAATTCAAGCCAACTCAGATTTCTCTAATCCTAGCTGATCGCTCCCGACAAATTCTTGAAGGTGTTTTAGAGGATATTCCAGTTAAGGTTGGAAACTTCATGATTCCCACTGACTTTGTGGTTCTAAAGTATGATACAGAGCCTAAAGATCCTCTCATCTTAAGAAGATATTTCTTGGCTACAGCTGGTGCCATCATAGATGTGAAGAAGGAACACATAGCACTGAATGTGGATGGTTTGAGTATGAACTTTGAGATGGATAATCTGAGGAGAGCTCCTACCATTGATGGACATACATTTTCTGTTGAGAAGATTGCTCAGATAAGCTGTAGAAAAGCAAATACACGGGCATCAGACTCAGTGTCGATCGACACAACATTAGTGTCGGTCGACACCCCTCCACGACCAAGACAACACTTGTCCAAAGTTGATGCTCCAAGTCGGAAACCTGTTCCCAAACAGAAGAGTCACCACTCCACACTCCAGAGTCCTCAGGTAAGGCAAAGGTACACCTCTTCTTCACCTAATCCTCCTCAGATCATTAATAAGAATTTCAAAGTTACAAAAACTGTTTTGCAGTTAACCAAGCCACGAGATTATCGTAGAGCGATTGTTTCTTCTGTTGATGATTTTGCAGGACAGAAAAGAAACCCTCCCACCTAAGTCTAGCCCTGGTCTTGTTCCTCACATTCTTGGCAAACCTCATGCACCTAAAGCTTATACACCACCTTGGATGAAGAGGTCATTCTTTCAGAAGCATTCAATGCCACGTTCTGATCCACCAGATGTCTGAGCTTCAGCACAGTCAAGCTAATGACTGAAAACAAGCGCTTAGTGGGAGGCAACCCACTCATAGGTTTTTCATTTCCATCTTGAGTCATTTTTATTCTTGCTTTGAGTCAGTTTGAATTAGTGTTGAATTATGAACTTCTATCTATCATGTTGCGTTTAATCTTGTGTTTGAGTGATTATTAGCAGTGCTAACATCCAAGGATTGAGAGGGACACAAATTAACTGCAACTAACTATGGATTTCTGGGCAAACACTCTGCACACGCAGAGAGTGTCGATCGATACCACTATTGGTGTCGCTGGACACCACCATCACAGATGAGTTAATCCGATTTTGGTTCATACTTTCAATACTCATTCAGTTTTATTTTATTTTTCTTTTGCCAATCTTAGGCTTGATAACACTGGGGACAGTGTTGTTTAAGTCTGGAGGAGGTTAGTTACTAACTATGTTTTTGTTTTTGAGTTTCAGTTGTGTCAGTTAAAACCATAAAGTTTGAGTCAAAATTTTCAAAATTTTTCTTTTTGTCTTTGGGAATTATGATCTTGACTAATGATTTCTCTTATTTAGCTAACACTCTAATGATTATTTTACTATTCTTGATCTCAGAACTGAAGCTTAGAAAGACTATGACCCTTATCAACAATCATGAAAGCCCTTATTCAATGGATATCTGATTGATCTAACGTTGTCTCAATTTTTATCAGAATTTTTAATTGGACTTAATCTCTTACTTTGGGGTTGGAAATCAGTGGATTAGACTTCTTTTTCGGGCCATACAAGACAATGCAATTTTTCAAAGTTTTTCAAAGTATGTCTCCCCTCTCTCTTCCCTTTCGTGGTTTAAAAAACAAAAAAAGAATAAAAGATGAGATGATTTTGATCAATTTAGAGAGGTAGGTAAATTACTTGTGACCTCATTATTCTACTCTTGAGTCAAATGATCACACAAAGCTTGGAAACGAGGGGTAGGTAAATTACCAATGACCCCGGTATTCGCTTACACCTTTGATTAAATAAAAAGAAAAAAAAAATTGGAAGTGAGAAAAGGGAGAGGAAAGGAGATGTATGAAGAATGTCTTGGCCTGAAGAGAGTCTATATGTCACTGATCAATACATCCAAGGTAAGAACTCGCCTATATTTGCTTAAATTTATATAATGAGATGACAATGGAGATTTCAGAGATTCCAAAGGATTGTGGAATTTGAGTAAGGAATGTTGATGCTTATCATGGTTAAGTATAAGAAGTAAGTTCTTGAGTCAGGTAAATGAAGAGTGTGAATATGAATCATCATGCAGTTGAGTGAGTTCTCTGTTTTCAAACCTCTTTCACAGGTCTAAGTTTATGTTTTGCTTGAGGGCAAGCAAAGGCTAAGTCTGGGGGAGTTGATATATAATGGTTTTTGTGGTTTTTAACCATGATATAAGGAGTCTTTTAGAGTCTTTTGATTTGTTTTCTAGGATGTTTTTGAGTCTTTACAGATTTTCTAGGATTTTGGCATGAAAGGAGAAAAGTGGAGCAATTTGGATCGTTTTGAAGCATTAATCCCGAAGAAACGAACTTGGAGTCAGAACAGAGAGGGAGTGTCGATCAACACTGCCTTAGCATCGATCGACACCCTCTTTAGCCGATGAAGGATCACAAATTTGGAAGTTTAACAAAGTTGCCCAAAGTTTTCCAAAATTGCAAGACTAGTCCCTGTCGTGTTTTAGGACATATAAATAGTATTTTTAGGTTTTACAAACCCTTAAGTTATTTTCTAGCAAGTTTTATTTTTCTGTAATCCTGTGAGATTTTGAGAGTTTTTGGGAGAGAGAGATCTGAACTCCTTTGTAGAGAGAAGAATTTCTAAACTCCTTCTTTACTCTTTTAATTTCAATTGCTTATTATTCAGAATTATGTCTTGTTCTTCATTGAATATGTCTGACTAGTTTGCTTGTTAGGTTGAGGGTTTTTCATAGGGTTTTTAGTGAATTATTAGATTTGTTCTTAATTGCTTGAATCCTATTTATTTGTTGATTTAATAATTTGTAATTTCCTGAGAAATTCCCTAGGCCTAGCTTTTTGATCCATTGAATTTACAACAGCTTTATTTAATATTTTACATTGCTTTCCTTTATTTAAATCAATTTCTTTAGCATAATTATAAAACTCTATAATTTATTGTGTACACTTGAGTCTTTGTGGAATTCGACCTCTAAGTACTGCATTGATCTCTTAATTTGAGAGAGTAGCTCTAGGGATTAATTTGAACATATCAAAGATGTCTCCTTCACATGACTAGTGCCAATGAATCTTTCTTTTACTATTCCATACATATCAACAAAGCGAAAAACCACGGCCATCTGCTCTTTGTCTGAAACATCAGCTGATTCATCTACCAATAAGCCAAAGACATTGTTACCAATTTCTTGGATAACAGATTTAGTTACTTCTGCTGCAAAGCAGTTCACAATATCTTTTTGAACCGGAGGTGATGTCATCTGACTATTTTTAGGAGCATTCTTCAACACAACTTTTCTCACAATCTCATTCTGACCAGCAATATATTGGAGAAGCTCCACAAATTTACCTTTATTTGTTGAATCTTCTAACTCATCATGGCCATGAAAAGGTAACCATTAATGTAACAAATGTCTAGAAACATCAATTGAAGCACTCAGCCGAACTTGATACTCATCTTTTATAACATCAGTTTGCTTCTGTAAAGCATGTTTGATAGACTGACCTTGTCTCATCAAAGCATCACATTCTTTCTTTTTTTGCAATGATGTGAAAACTAGTATGATCACCTTTATGCTTAGTAAACCCAGAGGTTTTATTCCACCCAAAATAACCAATCAAAACAAAAGCATCACTCCCACCTTGTTTCTCAGCTTGATCTCTGAATAAATAACAACACAAGCAAAAAGCTTTTTCTTTTTCTACACTATACTCTAACCAATCACATCCATACTGATCATATTATTGTGGATTAAAATGTCGTAATATACCTCCTACAATAATTTGTTTTAAAATTATGATCACGAGTGATGTACATATATTTTACCCTGTTTAAGCATAGTTTATCCTTCTATTTTGCCATGTTTACTAGCTAGTTTTGTCATTTTTGTGTAGTTTAGCCTCTGTTTGTGCATTAGGCTAGAAATTGCATGGCATTTGCATGTTTGCTTGCATAAATAGGTGATTTAGGTCCTTTGGAGCATGGAAGTGAGCTGAGGAAGAAGAAAATACATCCAGTGGAGCAGATCAAGGTTGGAATGGAAGAAAGCCAAAGTCTCGAAGTCACTCGACCAACCCACTCGACCAGACACTCGACCGAGCAGGGAGAGGGACTCAACCAAGAGGCAACAAGAAGCAGAAGGCACTCGACCATGCACTCGACTGAGCACATGGTCGAGCACTTCCAGCCGACTTTGTATTTTGTCTGCTAGCTAAGTAGGGCTACCCCTTCCTCCTATAAAAGGACAATGTACCCTGCAGCCATCAGAGAGAGATTTAGACCCCAAAAATCACTTGAAAACCTAGTTTTTACCTTAGTTAGCATAGCTTGTTCCTTTTGCATCTTTTAGTACTTTTAGCACTTTGTAATTTTCATAACTTTGGATCTGTTGAGAATTTTCTCTTGCTTCTTTGTATCAAGTTGTAGATCTCATCATCATCTATCTATTTATGTCTATTACATCATTTTTGGTTTTGTGTTCTTCATCATCATATGTAGATCTGAGTAGTGAACTAGGATCTTAGAGATGGGTTAGGCTGGTACAGAGTTATGATTATATAAAATGTTCAAGCTTGTTTGTCTATAAATCTCTTCCAGATTAGGAGATCTATATGCTCTCTTTGTTCTGAGAAGTTAAGAATAGATCTCAGGTTTCCTTTCATTCAAAAGATGTTTAGGATGCTAGAATAGACTAATGCTGGAGATTACTGTACCTAGCCTAAGAGATTAGTTATCTAGGGTATTTTTGACAAAGAATGATCTGGATCTTTAATGCCTGTTTATCCATGTCATAGCTAGTGAGAACTAGGTCTAAGAGTGTTTAAACCTGATTACTATTGTCATGAGAGTGTATTAGTAAGTACTATAGGTCAATGTCTAGAGATATCTCATATTGATTGAGTTTTGTTGATCAGTCTAGGTAGTTATATCTTGATACCAGCCCATGAATCCCATCTCTAGGACCTGTTTTATATATTGATTGTATGTTTTATTGTTCATATCTGCTTTCTGTCTTGTTTCATTGCATTATGGGTTGTTTAAGTTGTTAAGATAGGCACTGTTCTTCATTTTAAGACACTCGACCTTGTCACTCGACCACACTCTTACTAAGCTCAGTCGAGTGCTTGATCGAGCACCATCTTGTTTACTCTGTTTATGCTTTGAATCATTCTAGTTTCATTTCCTTGCACCTGTTTAGTACGTACTTGCTTCTATTTAGTATAGTTTCTACATTGTTCATCTTAGTTTTTATTGCATCTAGTATTGTTAAGTTGTTAGTTCATTGCATTTACATTTCTGTCATTAGGATTGTTAGTAACAAAGCCCTCATTCATATTTGGCTTAACTTGGATAAGTGTTCACATCTTGATTGTTTGCATATCACCCTTTATGGATTGACATTTCTTATATTACAACAACATAAGGAATTGAAACACCTTACATACACTCTGATCATCCATGCTATGTATATGTTGATTGATTGCATCATTGCATAAGTCATTGATTTACATTCATACATGCAAAAATCCTAGTTTCAACGAGGTTGATAAGGTTCTCTTATCAAAAATATGCGTCGTATCTCCTCTCTTTGATTAGGATGATAACTTAGAATGCTTTTTCTTTTATCTGGATCCCATGGCAAGTCATCCGAATCAATATTGGGTGGTGTGGATTTTCTTTTCAAAAATCTATCAATTTTATTGCCTACAAAAAAAATACACAAAATAACGAATAATATATTCATGTTTGCATAATTATTTGTAGAAAAATCTAACATACAAGTAATGAAATATTTTTTTTTACGTTCCAACTAGGTAACAAACTAACAATAATAAATAATAATCCATGATTCCATTCCCACGGAGATATCCAAGTAAGAGAAAAACTATTCAGCAATCCTTTCAATTTTCACAAATCCAAAACCGTGTATAGTATTTTAATTACTTAAACTTAAAAAAAAAATTTTAAACAACAAATGAATTAACTTACGGTTCATATTTTTCAATCTGCTTAAACCAAGAAGATGGTGGAAATTGGAAGAGGAAGAATATGCAAAGACGACGATGGAAGGAAGAGGAAGAGTTAGGGGCAAAAGACTAATAAAAACCACGAGGTGGTGGGCTAGTGGTTCTAGCCTTGGTGGAAGAGTCGCCTTGGTTGTCTAGGCCAGGGATCGATTCTCTTCAAGCGCAAGAATTACTCAGCATTATCTCTTTGGCCACATGGGTACAGGCCCATTGCTTACAGCCCATTTGCATAATCAGGGGGATCCTACCCGTGGGATGCCCTTCCTCCAGAGAGATTAGTCTTGGACCCCTCCATAGGTCTGAGGATTTACTCTCTGAGTTAACAAAAAAAAAAAAAAAAGGAAGAGGAACAGTCCAAATTGTTTATAAATTAAGTTTTTTTTAATTCAACTTACATTTATGTTTAGCCATACAAATATACAATATACAATTTTGTTAAAGGCTAAGTCCAACAGTTTTTCAAAAAGCCCAATGACCATATGTTAATATTTATTGAAGGGGTGTCAACAAAATTTCAGAAGGGTGTCAAACATTGCTTAAATATATGCTAATTAATTATTTTATAAAAGCTAATCTAAAATTTATAATTTCATGGGTTTCATTCTTCACTACTTCTGCCAGCTCATAGTATGGAAATTTAAAGTCGTACCAAAAGTTAAACATTTTCTTTAGAAAATTACATCTGGTTCTCTCCCTCTGCTGGACTAGCTTGTTCACAAAGATGTTCAATACGACCCTCAGTGTAAGAGGTGTAACTCTGCTGTTGAGATAATTAATCATGCATTCTTTGAGTGCTCACGTTTGTGTGAAATTTGGGATTTATCTCCGGCTCTGGTCTTGGCAAGGGGCTTCCTTTATGAATCAGTGTATTCGAATTTGGATTTTATCTCTAGAAGGGGATTCCTCAACCAGGGAATCTAGGACAACCTTAACAGTTACCATGGATTTTATGGTCGATCTCGAAGATTAGAAATAAAAAAAGTTTTTCAAGGTGAAACGACTCTACCCATTTTTTTCTTATTTTAAATACAATATTAAAACTACTGATCTCAAACTCACTATCATCCTAACCCCAATCAATACAACAGCGGAGATAACCAACAACATCAAACTAGCAATTATTCAACAAATGAAACCAATAAATTAAATATCCAATTAAACTGATTATCTGTCTTACATAAACCAATAGTAATCATTCAACAATGTCAACAGAATAACATAAACAAAGGAACCTACATTCTTAAGCAACATTCTAAGACCCAACTCTAGCAACCTAGCAGAAGCCAGCCGTCAACCAATCGAACCACTAGATCATCCTCCTCTTCATTTTCTTGACTCCAAGATCATACTTTGCCTTTACTTGCATCACAAACAATAATTGAGACGCATGAGTATTATCACAAATACTCAATAAGGCAATCCTCCCATCTACTGGGCTATACACACATGCAGTTAAACCAAGCAACAAACAAAGTTCAGCCGCTGCTGAAGATTGGTGTCGACCAACACCCTCCTAGTGTCGATTGACACTGACACCTGGCAAAGGTTGGTGTCGACCAAAACATGCTTGACATCCACCGAAAACCCTAGTTGTGTCGACCGACACCTCCACATGGTGTCAACTGACACTCACTAGAACCCTGGTGTCGATTGACACTGATGTCGAGCATCGTTTTCCTGCGATCTATAACGTGAATTTCCGTCTAAAAACGCCTCCCACTCGATCAAGGCATCCACATAAGCGAATCCAAGCGACAAAGACAAAAAAGACACACAAACATTTAAGGAAAATCAATCACACAATTCATAGAAATGTAAAACAGAGAATCTCAAGCTTAGATCAGCCATGGTCATGCGCTCACCTTTCCAACAAGAAGATTCTGACCAAAAAATGATGAATCCAACACCTTTATAAACAAATTTCTGCATATTACATATATTTGGTAGGTGTTGGTTGAAGTGACTCAATATAGATATATATACGGTACCAAAATCTATTGTGACTTTACATAAGTGAGTATAGGGAAGCAATGGGCAGGACCCCGAGGTGATTTGAAATATGTATATTCCTTTGAATTTTAGTATTCCTATATATGTCGGGTTGAGATCTATAAATAAAAGTGTATTTAAGTAAGGTAGTACTTAAGGTAAGTAATTCATTATTCAGACATTAAGACAAGTAACAAAAGAAAAACTCCATACTTAAAATGGTATTGCCTTAAAGGTACTCATATCATCATTTTATGGGACTCATAGTAATTCATTATGAAATTAAGCGGTTTGTGAGGAATATGGGGAGATATAAGGCGCCGGGGCCTGATGGCTTCTAACCAGTCTTTTATCAACAGTGTTGGGAGGTCGTTGGTCCATCGCTCATCCGCTTTGTTTTGGAGTTTTTTGAAACAGGTGTGTTACCTAAGGAAACAAATGATGCTTTTGTGGTCCTGATAGCTAAAGTGCTCAAGCCAGAGAGAATGTCGCAGTTTCATCCTATCAGCTTGTGCAACGTCTTGTTTAAGACAATCACTAAAACAATGGTGATGAGACTGCAGAAAGTAATGCCTAATCTTATCGGACCCGCCCAAGCAAGCTTTATACCAGATAGATTGAGTACAGACAACATTGTAGTGGTTCAAGAAGCAGTCCATTCCATGAGACGTAAGAAAGGTAGAAAGGGGTGGATGTTGCTCAAGCTGGACCTAGAAAAAGCATATGATCGTGTGTGATGGGATCTTTTGGAGGATACGCTTATGGTGGCTGGTTTACCGGAGAACTGGAGGAGATGGATCATGCAATGTGTTTCTGGTCCCTCATTGACAGTGCTTTGGAATGGAGAAAAGACGGAGCCGTTTACACCAGCTAGAGGCTTGAGTCAAGGTGACCCATTGTCGCCGTATCTGTTTGTACTCTGCCTTGAGCGGTTATGTCACCTAATTGATCTGGCGGTTGATTCAAAGGAGTGGAAACCGATCAGTATTTCTAGAGGAGGATCTAAACTGTCTCACATTTTTTTTGCGGATGACCTTATCCTTTTCGTTGAAGCTTCGGTGGCGCAAGTACGAGTTATTTGATGGGTTTTGGAGAGATTTTGCATTGCTTCGGGTCAAAAGGTGAGTTTGGAGAAGTCTAAGATCTTTTTCAAATAATGTGAGCCAAGACTTGGAGAAGTTGATAAGTGATGAGAGTGACATTAAGTCGACGTGGGACTTGGGAAAATATCTTGGGATGCCAGTTCTCCACATATTTGCTAATATGCCTAAATGATTCTACTTGCCGAAAAAAAAAATTCAAGAGAAAAATATGGGTTTAATTCAACTTTGAGCTAACCATATGGGCTACAACTATTTTAATCAACTCAGAGAATAGTTTACGGCTAACTAATATAGAATTGAAAACTGTACAACGAAGTTGATATGGCCGAGTTGGTCTAAGGCGCCAGATTAAGGTTCTGGTCCGAAAGGGCGTGGGTTCAAATCCCACTGTCAACAACATATCTTTTTTTTTTTTAATTTTTTTTCCACTCTTAACGCTTTCAAAGTAAATCTTACACCGTAGATCTCAGACAACGGTTCTCACCGCTCCACGTATAAAGAACATTATAAAAAGTCTTGTGCTCTATAAAAATCAAAATTTCTCACGAAAAACCCCATAATTTTCTAAAATCAACATTTATACCCTCCCAAAACCCATCTTGTTCGTTTGAAACGATAATGGCGTCGTCGAAGCATCAAGACTATGGCATCCCTTACACACCTCTTCCTTCATCACAACCTTCTCAAACCGTGATCCTTCTAACTCCTTATCGCCGTCACCGCCGTCCATCATTCCTCCGTAACCTCCGTTGCTCTCTCCTCTTCGCCGCCGCAATCCTCCTCCTCTCCGCCGCCGTGTACTTCCTCTACCCTTCAGATCCAGACATCACTGTCTCTCGAATCAATCTAAACCACATAAGCGTCCTCGATTCGCATAAAATCGCCTTAGACCTCTCTTTCTCGCTCACGATCAAAGTCCGGAACCGCGACTTCTTCTCTCTCGATTACGATTCGCTCGTCGTTTCGATTGGGTATAGAGGGAGAGAGTTGGGTGTTGTGAAGTCTAAAGGTGGACACCTTCGTGCTCGTGATAGCTCTTATATTGATGCCACGCTTGAGCTTGATGGTCTTGAGGTTGTTCATGATGTGATTTATTTGATTGGTGATTTGGCTAAAGGTGTTGTTCCTTTTGATACGGTTGCTCAGGTTAAAGGTGATCTTGGTGTACTCTTGTTTCAAATCCCTATTCAGGTATAGACTCTATTTCTTCTAGAGCTGAATTCAGGGTTCTTGATACTTTGCTTTATTCAGATTTTGATTGGAAAGGTTTTAGATTTGAGTTTAGTTTCTACTAAGGGTTTTTGGGGGTTTTAATGGTGAACGAACAAGTGGGTTTTGGCGACTTGGATCAATGGTTCTAGTCTTATTGTCTCTAATTATATTTGAATGATTAGCCCTTATAATGTTTGACTTTATTATTTGGAAATTGGACGAGTAAGAGTGACATTATTATTTACAACTTCCTGACTCCAGAACCTATACTTAGTTGAAAGAGTAAACAATATCAAGAGTTCCTAATTTTGTATAGTTTTTTTTTTTTTGAATAACTTATTTTGATATTTGTATGGCATGAACTTAGGTTATTCTGTGCCCGTTGTAGTTTCCTTGTTATAATTTAAAAGCTGATGATTAAAGTTGTTTCTTTCGACAGGGTAAAGTGTCGTGTGAGGTGTATGTTAATGTTAACAACCAGAAAATTTCACACCAAGATTGTCATAGTAAGGTAACCATGATTCTTTTCTTCCTCGTGCAATCTTGTTGGAATTGTATGAAACTATGTGTTTTGGTTACAGTCTGATTCTTCTATAAGACTATCCTTAGGTTGGTGAACAGGATCAAGTAATAGAATTTCACATAGTTTTTTTTTTTCATCTCCTAATCCCAGAGATGAGCTTTGTTAAAGTGATTAAGTCACTCATAAGATTGTTGTGAAAGCTAATCTCAAGTTTCCACATTGGTTGGTTTTTAAATGTGCAGTGATACAGTTTCCTGAGCTGGATACAAGATGAAGAGACCAAAGATGTTTTTAATGTTTACATGTTTTTGGTTTCTGGAGAATTGATTTGTAAGATTTTGTATAGATAAATACTCTTAATGTTAAAACTGACAGAGAGAGAGAGAGAGAGAGAGAGAGAGAGAGAGAGAGAGAGAGAGAGAGAGAGAGAGAGAGAGAGAGAGAGAGAGAGAGAGAGAGAGAGAGAGAGAGAGAGAGAGAGAGAGAGAGAGAGAGAGAGAGAGAGAGAGAGAGAGAGAGAGAGAGAGAGAGAGAGAGAGAGAGAGAGAGAGAGAGAGAGAGAGAGAGAGAGAGAGAGAGAGAGAGAGAGAGAGAGAGAGAGAGAGAGAGAGAGAGAGAGAGAGAGAGAGAGAGAGAGAGAGAGAGAGAGAGAGAGAGAGAGAGAGAGAGAGAGAGAGAGAGAGAGAGAGAACTATTTACTTTCTTATTAGTTCCTCAAATGAGTACAAGTGTTTACTTTTGTGGACATGAATAGACCAACTCAATAAACGCACCTAATTTATGCAGTCGTTTTGTTGGTTGCTTCTTCTTTACATGTACGTAGTTTTGTTGCCCGCTCATTCACCTTGCTTTGCTTGTCTTCATATGGTGGGATTGTAACATCTTCGATCGGCTTTGTCTTTGGTATCAGTGCATCAGATACCAACAGTCTGGAAGATAGTATTGAATCAGAGGGTTATGGGTAAAGACTCACAAAGAACTTGGTGTTCACCAATAATTGCAAAATCAAATATTTTAAACTCTTTCGATCTTGTATGGAACGTTTTCAGCTCCGTTTGGCTGCTACTCCACTGGATGTTGTAAATGTTAAGAATACTATATTTTTTCTAAATGATGAACAAATTTGATATAAAATTATATAGTCTAACGTTTTCATAACTTCTTTATTGTAATACATCTCTTAAGATGATGTTATCCGACAGTAACCAACATGAAAAACCATCTTCTTAAATCATAAGACATGTAATTTAAAGTCTTCAAATACGTATTGGATCTATGAGAAGAGTTACCATATACTCCTTGAGTTTTCCGTCACTACAATTGTATATATCATCGGACTTGGTGTAGAGGAGTTCCAATAAGCGTCCAAAATTGTGTGCTTGCTTGAGAACTCGACGTGGCATGTCAGATGTCTTGAGTAGTTCCTCATTTATGGTCTTATTGATGTCCCAGATCATTCTTTGACAATCTAGAATAGCCTCTTCCTTGGTAACTAAACATTCCTTCATATAATAGTTGATCGCATTCGCAGCAAAACCGTTACTCATGTCGTTCTGACAATACCATTTACCTAAGTTATAGGAAAAACAAAACTAACTCAAAGCAAACAAGCAAAAATCATTACTTCTCACCTCAAAATCAGTCATATCGTCCATTAAACGACCCTTTGCTGCTAGAGATTTGATTAGTCTTGGCCTCGATCTTACCCACTCATAAGCTTCCTTCCCAACAGTCTCTCCCATTCCAACAAAAGAATACATTAATGTTGCATATGTGGTAAGTGCTATTCCACCAACCTCTACATGTTCTTCAAAGCTAGGCACCTGAATTTCTCGTGCCCATTTGACAAGATCAAGATTTGCTCTCACAAGTGTCTTGAGCTATTAAAAAAAAAAAAATTATATAGTTTTCATTGATAAACGATATATATAAGTATCTATTTTTTTCTCAAAGATATGCATAAGTATATTTTTACAAGCTATATATATTTATATAATGTATGTTGTTATCAACACTGATGTATTTGTTTATATTGATCACCTCTTCTAACATTTCCCTCAAGTGGTAGGAACTTCCTTTAGACCTCACTCCTCTTTCGATATCGTCGAAAACATCCAACATAAGTTTGAAGACAATTCGTGATATACCTTCTAGTGTGTCAACGCCATCAGGACTCCATCTACACATAATACCCGCAAACGCTGTACATATATATATGTGGATAAAATACTGATGGCATTCAAAAAGTAGTATAGGTAAAAAGTTAGCTTATACCTTTCCACACAATCTACGAGTCTTGTAAGCTCAGGGATAGAGAAATAATGATCGCAAGCATGATCGCAAGCATCATCTAAAATTGTAAGAAGGTAGTTGAACTTAGCGGCAATTACCCTCCCACCTGAAAATTGTGGTTCGTAATACATCATCAATCCTGCTAGCCACGCTTCCACGATCCTCTCTCTAAATTGACTTGGCCACTTAGAAGTAAGGTCTAGCTCCATCCACCATCTTCAAATCAAACCAAAACAAACAAAAAACCAAAAAGAAACTAATTAATGAAGTTGGAGTTGTCAAATTTCACAAGAATGACCATTGTACTTTTTTCCTACGTACTTGATAAAGGTTTTTAGTTCTTTAATGTAATGCAGTTGCAATGACTTGAAACTGAGTTTGGCTAATTTGAGTAACATCTTGTCGTGATCTTCTTCTTGTTCGTAAAACGAAATGTATTCCCTTGCAATTACTGCTTCCATATTCCACCGCTGAGGTAAATAAAGTGTGTTCCTTATAAGCCTTAAGAAATGAGGCCGACATGCCCCACCTGCCAATAAAGACTTTAAGTGGCTCGATGTGAAACTCAATGCCTCCTCCAATATATAATCTGTTGTTGTTCCCAAGTGAGCGGCTTCATACAAGCTCAGTATACCTTTGGCATCTCCCGTAAGAGACTGCTCAAACTTTCCATCATCCCCTGTAAATCTTTTGAATACATCTACATATATACAGACAAGGAAGAGATGATGCACCACAAAACAAACAACTATTAATATATATGGTAAGACTTCGTTACAAAACTTTATATACATCATACAATTTGTAGCAGCATCCACTATAAAAGAACTAGTTTCTATTTATAAACTCTTCTCTTTCTAGCTAGATTCTCTTATATACCAAAACAAAAGCTAAAATTTTACTATCACGTCCAATTAAACTGGTGTTTAATGTTTGCTTGAATGAACTTGCTAATATATGTCAAAACAAAATCTAACCTTTCAATATATATTAAAAAAAGAAAACTAACGGCAAGAATTAGTTCTTTAGTGAATATCTATTGAAAATTGAAATGGTTTTGTAGTTCGTTACAAAAGAAAGAAAACTAACGGCAAGAATAGGTGTTTTAAGTACTATATGTCGTAAGTTATGTTCGACAAGAATAGGTGTTTTAACTATTATATGTCGTAAGTTATGTTTTTAAGTTGCATATATATAGATTTTACATTGTTAGGTTATTTGCAGTTTGGCACATGCATGAATGTTTTTTAAAAATTGTTTGTTTGTTTATATGTTATACATCTGTTTGAATTCAAACCCGAAATACTTGATTTGGACCTGATTCAAATCCGAAATCTAGAAATATCTGAACGGATCTGTGACATCCCGGTTTTAGAGACTTGCACAGAGGTTTGAAAGAATTGATTTGGCCACCTATGTCACCAGAGTACTCTTATCTTTTCGGTCAAAGGTCATAAGAGAACTCCAAAATTAGGCATGCTTGAGCTGGAGTCAGGGGCGGACCCAGGGGAAAAAATTACCCAGGTCAATTATTATTTTTATTAAGCTAGTTAAATATATGAAAGAGGAAAAAAGAGAAAATTGGTGTAGTTTGGAAGGGTCGAACTTGGGTCTGAAGTCGCAACTAACTGACAAATGACCAACTTTGCTCCAGGAACTTCCACATTTTTTATGCAAAAAACCATGTTTTGATATTTTATCCCGGTCAGTTGACCTGCCTAACTTCAATGTGGGTCCGCCCCTGGCTGGAGTAGTCTCAAGATGGGTGACCTTCCGGGAAGTGATTGTCGGAACTGTGTGAGTGAGGACAAAACACAGGGAAAGATGATGTGGTGATTTGTAGAAACGGTAAACAAGTCTTTAAAGTTTCACAAACGTAGCAAACCGACCGTCGGATATGTAAGGGTTCACGGGCGTAGTGAAAAGACGTGAGACTCATTAAGAAAGGTGGGCCCATGGATTGGGAGTGTACATGGGACCCACCGAGAGGTGGCGGTCAGGGTGCTACAAGATCCTATACCTCTAGACCTGAAAACCCAAAAATCTGAAATACCCGATCTAAACCCGAACGGATACCCGAACCCGCAAGCCTAACATAATGTGTAAACTCAATTTCTTTGTATAAACTTATTGATCAGGGAACGTGTTGATTAAACAACTAGAATGACTTTAAAAGAGTTTAAGCTGATGAAGATTTGAAACTATGTGAATGAGTTTACTATATTGATCTTAAAGATTAATTCAGCATGGTTAAGGTGAAGGAAGACATTGGTATTTAATAGTTCACCGACGAAACATGTCCAAAAAGAAGGAGTAGCATGCGGATAAGATCCAATCAGGAAAAGATGTTACGAAGCCAAATTACTCTCGGACGTTGATACCAAAGCAAACCAATGAATGATAAAAGAAAAAATGAGTAGACGACCTAAGAAGAAAATTTTAGACACTGTTAAACCCGTGAAATTTTATCTTTTTATCAAACAACTTATTTTGTTGTTGTTCCATTATTCTATCTCGTTGGATGACGAAGGTTACTTAAACGAAATCAAACGTTCTATACAGTTCAGGTTAACTTCTTATACAAGAATAAAACTCGTCATACTGTGCATATATTAATTAAGAGTCAATGTGTTGCACATAAAAACTAGGAGTCCATGTCAGGTCGGTTTACTAACTTCTTATATGACTCATCGTTGTTAAACATATATATATATATATATATATATATATATATATATATATATATTTTAAACATAAACCCTAAGATCTTAAACATCTATATTAATCACATAATAAAATCATACAGAGAATTAAAGTAATATCTCCACTCATTGTAGAAATGATGCTTCCTTGCATGGTTTCTTCTTCTTCAATGGTTTGAAGGCTTGAAAATAAACTCTTAGATGATCTTTAGGTAGAAGATAAGGTTTCTCTCCCCTTTCCTATAAACTCTTTTTTTTATGTGTTGTTTTGTTCTTGTGATGATTTGTGATGGTAGGACCTTACTCCTCATAAGGGTTTTGTCTTCTATTTTAATCTCAACCATCCATCATAGTAGAGATGAAGACAGTGGTGACAAGTGTGAGAACAAGTGTCTAGCATTGCTTCAAACACAACATGCAACTTCACACTTGTTCTCTTATGAGCTTTAGCATGACATGTAGCTTAGCACTTGTCCTTATAAGCATAAGCATGACATGTAACTTAGCACTTGTCCTTATAAGCATAAGCATGACATGTAGCTTAACACATGTCCTTTTGGTTCCCAAATGATTAAACAACATATAACAAACCCAATTGAATAACCTACTAACTATAAGACCACATACATGGGTAAGAAATAATTATTTTCTTACATTCTCCCACTTGGTCGTTAGTATAATGGTTTTATTCAGGAATCATAAGGCTGGCATAATATGTTATAGTTTTCATTTGGTCTTTCATAAGTGTAACAACCGCAAACCAATTTTTGGTGAATTGGTGGGGGTGTCGATCGACACCACATGAGGTGTCGATCGACACTGTTTGTTTCGGGTTCGACCGGTTCGATTTAATTATCTATTTCTGGCCGGTTTGGTTTAAGGAAACCATTGAACCGAGGTTTAAAAGGGGGAAAACCATTGAACCAGAAGGTTGCTGAGAGTGTTGGATTCGTTTCTTTTGGTCTGAATCTTCCTGCAAAGAGGTGAGTGCATGACCATGGCTTATCTAAGCTAAGATCTCTAGTTTTTATGTGATTTGGTGCTTATGTGGTTGTTTCCTTGAGTTCTCTATGGTATTTCGTCGCTGCTTTGGCTGGGTTTGGCTTCTGGGAAGGCATGGATCGGATTGGAGAAGATTGGAGGCAAAATTCGGAGTTTTTGATCGACGAAAATCGCTGCTCAGCATCGGTGTCGGTTGACGCCAACGCGAGGACGGCTCGAGACTTTGGCGAGTGTCGATCGACACCATGTGGACGTGTCGGTCGACACAAACTAGGGTTTTCGGGAGTGTCGGGCAAGGTGTTGGTCGACACCAGTATGGTGTCGGTCGACACCAGTTTGTCAGTGTCGATCGACACCATCTGGTGTCGGTCGGCACCCTTCCTTCAGATACGACGGATATTGCATGCTTTGTATATTGCCTGGTTTGTTTTATTGATTGTTGATTGTGGCATGTAAAGATCTTATTGCTTGTGTGTATAGCCTAGTAGATGGGAGGATTGCCGCACTGAGTGTTTATCAAATACTCATGCATCTCAATTTGTGTTTGTGGTGCAGGTAAAAGCAAAGTGTGACCGTGGGATCTAGGCAATGAAGAGGATGATGTTCTAGGGACTCGATTGGATGTTTTCTGGCGTTGCTAGGTGGCTAGATTTGAGTCAATAGAGACATTGCTAGGTTGCTGGTTTCATGTTTCTTGTTGTTTGGTATTTGGATCTTTAGTTTATGATTTTGGAATTATTACGGTTTATTTGATCTTAATTATTGGTTTTATTATTTCCGCTGTTTGGTGTGATTGTGGTTAGGTGGCTAGTGGGTATGGGACCACTAGCTTAGTCGTTTGTTATTATATTGTATTAATATATTTATTATTTATTATTTAAAAAATAAAACGGGTCGGGTCATTTCAGTTTGGGATCAGAGCCCTTACGGTTCTAGGTTTGGGTTCACTAGGTTTCTGTTGTGATGTTTGGGATTACATGTCTTGATTGATTATGTGAGTTAATCAATTGTGTGTGGCATGGAGTCTTAGAACATCCTCTTCGAGCCGACAGTGTCATTCCACGGTGAGTTTGTGTTTTTGTGTTTTTGTGTTATGTTAAGATTGCTTGTTAGCCTCTGTTCTTGGAAGTGCAGTGGTTAAAGGTGTTTGAGTTGTTGGTCGTGGATGGGACGTGGTCGTGGTCATGTTCGGGCGGGTCCCGAGGCCAGCGAGTGTGGGGTCCAGAGTTCCACGAGGAGGTACGTCAGAGGGTCGCAAGCGTATCAGGAGGGACCAGAGGGGATTAGCCGGTGAGCGTGCCGGGGGTGCTGGGAACCCAGGTGTGGGGTTGCAGCAGGTGGAGCCCAGGGTCGAGATGATCGCTTGGCGGATCTGTTGGCGTGCTGTTGGAGCGGTTACCGAGAGGGGTACCAGTGTAGGCTCCAGTTGTACCGCATGTGGCGGGGTGCAGCCGAGGGCTGCGGATGTTGAGGAGTTTTCATCCTATGTTAATAGGATGAAGCAGTTGTAGATGACCGGTATGAGATTATTGTCAAGAGGTATCGGGCCTAGAGAGGCGGATAGGTGGATGTATGCAATTGGAGCAGATATTTTCTCTGTTTGGTGGGTAATCCAGTCGGATATTATAATGTTATACTCTGAGCATAGGAAGTACTTTTGGCCGGGAGATGTTTATAGTGGTTAAGGATTGTTGCTCCTGAGGGGATGGTGATTCTCCTGAATACCGATAGCTCGAGGGGTTGGGGGCTCCGAGAGTGGCAGAGGGGATTATGTTCCCCTGAGTGGATGAGTAGTTCCTCTAATACCGAGCTCTTGAGGATTATGTTCAAAGAGTGAGACGGTATAACTCGAAGACGCTGGTCTGAGAGTGAGATCGGTAGGGCTCGAAGGTTGCGACCTAAGGGTGGTGGATTTGGGAGCAAGCAATACCTAGGACGTGAGTATAAACAACCTGATTGAATATAGATCTCGAGAGATTGACGGTGGTTTGATCTCGGGTTTTAGACATGTTGACAAACGGATCAGGGTTTTATGAACCAGAGCGGTAGTGCTGGAGTCCCGGGAAGGGGAGTTACAGCAGGTCTGAGCCAGGAAAGGCATGTTTGCCAGATTCATAAGTTCACGAGAAGCCTTCATGGCAGTATAATCTAATCGTTACGACGATGTTGGATTACGTTCATTGGAGATGGACAGGGTTGCAAGATTCAAGGTTTTGGTAAGCTTGCTGAGGGAGACAAGGCAAGAGGTTTGAGTTGGCGGCTTGCAAAGCATTTGATGTGGTGAATCGGAATGTGCGAACGTATGGTACTTGTTTGCTTTACTACGTTCGTATTGATGATTTGCTATGGAGAATTGCTAAGCGAAAAGCTAACTTTGTATTAAGCTATCTTGTGGAAGTTTCCCTAAGAAACAAGTTACTAGAGGTTCTTCGATGGACAAGAGATGTTGATATCCGAGTGGTGGTGAGTTGATGTCGGCTTACTTGATTTTTGTTTAGTAGAGCTGAAGACGCAGCTAGAAGATTTGTTGAGCAGGGGACTCTTTCGTCTTATCATTTCACTGTGGGGAGCGTCGGTGTTCGTCAAGAAGAAGGACGAGGTTTGGATTTATGAGTTTGTGGCGATGTCGTTCGGGTTGACTAACGCGCCAGCAGCGTTTATGAGATTGATGAACAGCGTGTTTCAGGAGTTTCTGGACGTGTCTGTCATCATTTT
>NC_025696.1:22603652-22630232 GCF_000633955.1 Camelina sativa
CGGGAGATGTTTATAGTGGTTAAGGATTGTTGCTCCTGAGGGGATGGTGATTCTCCTGAATACCGATAGCTCGAGGGGTTGGGGGCTCCGAGAGTGGCAGAGGGGATTATGTTCCCCTGAGTGGATGAGTAGTTCCTCTAATACCGAGCTCTTGAGGATTATGTTCAAAGAGTGAGACGGTATAACTCGAAGACGCTGGTCTGAGAGTGAGATCGGTAGGGCTCGAACGTTGCGACCTAAGGGTGGTGGATTTGGGAGCAAGCAATACCTAGGACGTGAGTATAAACAACCTGATTGAATATAGATCTCGAGAGATTGACGGTGGTTTGATCTCGGGTTTTAGACATGTTGACAAACGGATCAGGGTTTTATGAACCAGAGCGGTAGTGCTGGAGTCCCGGGAAGGGGAGTTACAGCAGGTCTGAGCCAGGAAAGGCATGTTTGCCAGATTCATAAGTTCACGAGAAGCCTTCATGGCAGTATAATCTAATCGTTACGACGATGTTGGATTACGTTCATTGGAGATGGACAGGGTTGCAAGATTCAAGGTTTTGGTAAGCTTGCTGAGGGAGACAAGGCAAGAGGTTTGAGTTGGCGGCTTGCAAAGCATTTGATGTGGTGAATCGGAATGTGCGAACGTATGGTACTTGTTTGCTTTACTACGTTCGTATTGATGATTTGCTATGGAGAATTGCTAAGCGAAAAGCTAACTTTGTATTAAGCTATCTTGTGGAAGTTTCCCTAAGAAACAAGTTACTAGAGGTTCTTCGATGGACAAGAGATGTTGATATCCGAGTGGTGGTGAGTTGATGTCGGCTTACTTGATTTTTGTTTAGTAGAGCTGAAGACGCAGCTAGAAGATTTGTTGAGCAGGGGACTCTTTCGTCTTATCATTTCACTGTGGGGAGCGTCGGTGTTCGTCAAGAAGAAGGACGAGGTTTGGATTTATGAGTTTGTGGCGATGTCGTTCGGGTTGACTAACGCGCCAGCAGCGTTTATGAGATTGATGAACAGCGTGTTTCAGGAGTTTCTGGACGTGTCTGTCATCATTTTTATCGACGCTATCCTGGTATTTTCTAAGAGTGCTGAATAGCATGCAGTGCATTTGAGAGCAATACTAGAGAAGCTGTGGGAGCAGAAGTTGTTTTCTATGTTGAGCAAGTGTAGTTTTTGGCAGCATGAGATGGGTTTATAGGTCACATTGTTTCTGTAGAGGGAATTTCTGTAGATCCGGAGAAGATTCAGGCTATCAGAGATTGGCCTAGACCACAGAATGCCACAAAGATAAGGAGTTTCCTTGGGTTGGCAGGTTCTACAGGAGAGTTGTGCAGGGTTTTGTAAGCAAGACACGTCTGATGACTAAGTTGATAGGGAAGGATGTTCCTTTTGTTTGGTTACAGGAGTGTGAGGAGGGCTTTGAAAGCCTCAAAGAGATGTTGACTACTACGCCAGTGTTGGCTTTGCCTGAGCAGGAAGAACCTATGTGGTTTATACTGATGCATCTAGAGTTGGTTTGGGGTGTGTGATAATGCAGCATGGGAAGGTGATTGCCTATGCTTCGCGGCAGTTGCGGAAGCATGAGGGCAACTATCCTACTCATGATTTGGAGATGGCTGCTGTAATTTTTGCCCTGAAGATTTGGAGATCATATCTTTATGGTGCAAAAGTACAGGTGTTTACAGTTCATAAGAGCCTGAAGTATATATTCACTCAGCCTGAATTTGAGACAGAGGCGGTGGATGGAGCTTGTGGCGGATTATGATTTGGAGATAGCCTATCACCCTGGTAAGGCTAACACAGTTGCAGATGCTCTGAGTCGGAAGAGGGTAGCTTTGGCTCAGGAGCAGGATATGGAGTCTCTGGTAGGAGAGATTAGTGCTTTGAGCTTGTGTGCTGTTTCACAGGAACCGTTGGGTTTGGAAGCAGTTGATAGAGCAGATCTTCTGAGTAGGGTGCGGTTGGCTCAGGAGAAGGATTTGGGGCTGGTGAATGCCTCAAAAGAAGTGGATTCAGAGTATCAGGTCTCAGATAATGGTACTATCTTGGTGCACGGTTGGGTTTGTGTGCCCAAGGATGAGGAGTTGAGACAAGAGATTCTGAGAGAGGCTCATGCGAGCAGGTTTTCTATTCATCCAGTTGCGACTAAGATGTACCGTGATCTCAAGAGGTACTATCACTGGGTCGGGATAAAGAAGGATGTAGCTAGTTGGGTCACGAGGTGTGATGTGTGTCAGCTAGTGAAGGATGAGCATCAGGTTCCTGGCGGTCTACTGAAGAGTTTACCCATTCCTGAGTGGAAGTGGGATATGATCACCATGGATTTTGTGGTAGGATTGCCAGTGTCACGGACCTTTGATGCTATTTGGGTCATTGTGGATCGGTTGACTAAGTCAGCACATTTTCTGGCCATTAAGAAAACTGATGGAGCAGCGGTCTTGGCTAAGAAGTATGTGAGAGAGATAGTCAGATTGCATGGGGTGCCAGCGAGCATTGTGTCTGATAGGGATTCTAAGTTCACTTCAGTGTTCTGGAGAGCATTTTAGGCAGAGATTGGCACTAAGGTGCATATAAGTACAGCTTATCATCCCCAGAAAGATGGACAGTCTGAGAGAACGATCCAGAGGCTGGAGGATTTGCTGAGGATGTGTGTGTTGTATTGGGGTGGCCATTGGGCAGATCACCTGAACCTGGTAGAGTTTGCTTACAACAACAGTTATCAGGCGAGTATTAAGATGGCTCCTTATGAGGCTTTGTATGGGAGACCATGTCGTACACCGTTATGATGGACTCAGGTGGGGGAGAGGAGCATGTTTGGTGCTAGTTTTATTCAGGAGACCTCAGAAAAGATTGGGGTTCTCAAGATGAACATGAAGGAGGCTCAGGATAGGTAGAGGAGTTATGCTGATAGGAGGAGGAGACATCTTGAGTTTCAAGTAGGAGACAGAGTGTACCTCAAGATGGCCATGTTGCGGGGTCCGAACAGGTCATTGTTAGAGACTAAGTTGAGTCCGAGGTATATGGGACCGTTCAGAGTGATTGAGCGGGTTGGACCAGTGGCATCTAGACTGGAGTTACCTGAGGTTATGCGTGCATTCCATAAGGTTTTCCATGTGTCTATGTTGCGGAAGTGTCTCCGTGAGGGTGAGCAGGTGTTGGCTAAGATTCCGGAGGATCTTCAGCCTAACATGACATTGGAGGCGAGACCAGTGAGGGTTCTCGAGAGGAGGATCAAGGAACTTCGGAAGAAGAAGATTCCTTTGATGAGAGTCCTGTGGGACTGTGATGGTGTTGAGGAGCAGACTTGGGAGCCTGAGGCAAAGATGAAGGCAAGGTTCAAGAAGTGGTATGAGAAGCAAGCCGCGACTTGAGCTTGTTTAGCCTGGTCCCATCTGTAATCCGTGGCTGGAGCGGGAATGGAGTATTCCAGCCCATCTCTCTTGTTACTCGGTCGCTTGGGGTGGTTGGTTGTGCGACTCAGTAACAAGATGAGGTGGTGTTCGGGGTACAAAGTTTCCGTGAGGCGGGGTTTTGGAAGAAAGTTTCCTGAAATAGAAGTTTCCAAAAGTGGAAAGTTTCCAAAAATGGAAAGTGCTAAATATGGAAAGTTTTACGGGAGGTAGAATTTGTCCATTTTTGCTGTGGAGAGCCTTGGAGGGGCTTGCGTGGCCTTAGCGGCGGACTTTCACGTCAGTGTGCCCGTGTGTGGCGGTCTTTTTAGACATTGTGTGGTCTTTGTGACGGTCCTTCGGGACAGATGGTCTTTGTAACGGTCCTTCGGGACAGATGGTCTTTGTTACGGTCCATTGGGACAAATGGTCTTTGTGACGGTCCTTCGAGACAGATGGTCTTTGTGACGGTCCTTTGGGACAGATGGTCTTTGTGACGGTCCTTCGGGACAGATGGTCTTTGTGACGGTCCTGTTTAGGACATTTGTTTTGTCTTTGTGACGGTCCTGTTTAGGACATTTGTTTGGTCTTTGTGATGGTTCTGTTTAGGACATTTGTTTGGTCTTTGTGACGGTCATGTTTAGGACATTTGTTTGGCCTTGTGGCAGTGAGATGATCCATGTGAGGTCATGAGGTATTCCAGTGAGGGCATATGTGGTTGGTAGGACATTGAGATGTTTTACGTGAGCCACGGTAAGGAAACCTGGATAGGGATAGGACTCAGACGTGTTCAAAATTGTTTGCTCGCGGCTCTTGGAGGACTTAGGTTCTTCTAGTACTGCCATATTCAGAGACTTTGTGGCTTGGAAATATGGTTGTATATCGACTTCGGATGACGATCCGGGGGCGCGCTGTAGGGTGGCAACCCGAGAGACGAGTTGGATTTCTCCTTATACATTATGGCGTGCGGGTTTAGGCCCGATGAGGAGCCAACATTATGGCATGCAGACTTAGGTCTGATGAGGAGCCAATAAAAACTCAAGGTTTAGGCCTATGAGTCAAGGGAAATCCAAAAGTCAAGAGCAAATGACGCCTGGAGCATGAGCCTATCGCCTAGAGGTAACCTTCTGTAGATCGGTCGGAGGAGTGCAGGCCGTGGAGACGGTTGCACGAGAGTCCTTGGCTGATGGTCGTATGAGATTCGAGGACGAATCTAGATTGGTGGGGGAGAATTGTAACACCCGCAAACCAATTTTTGGTAAATTGGTGGGGGTGTCGATAGACACCACAGGAGGTGTCGATCGACACTGTTTGTTTCGGGTTTGACCGGTTCGATTTAATTATCGATTTCTGGCCGGTTTGGTTTAAGGAAACCATTGAACCGAGGTTTAAAAGGGGGAAAACGACCTAGGGTCGTGTTTTTGATGTTTTACGCTGCTTGAGAGAAAGAGAAAAGGAGAAAACAGTTCCTAAAGGTTCTTGAGTGAGTTTGTGAGATTTCAAGGTGTTTTTGGTGAGATCATGCTGTGGGAGTGAAGATCCAGGGCTAGGAACGTGTTAGAAGGTTGCTGAGAGTGTTGGATTCGTTGAATCTTCCTGCAAAGAGGTGAGTGCATGACCATGACTTATCTAAGCTAAGATCTCTAGTTTTTATGTGATTTGGTGCTTATGTGGTTGTTTCCTTGAGTTCTCTATGGTACTTCGTCGATGCTTTGGCTGGGTTTGGCTTCTGGGAAGGCATGAAGCGGATTGGAGAAGATTGGAGGCAAAATTTGGAGTTTTTTATCGAAGGAAATCGCTGCTCGGTATCAGTGTCGGTCGACACCAGTTGGGTTGTCGGTCGACACCAACGCGAGGACGGCTCGAGACTTTGGCGAGTGTCGATCGACACCATGTGGAGGTGTCGGTCGACACAAACTAGGGTTTTCGGGAGTGTCGGGCAAGGTGTCGGTCGACACCAGTATGGTGTCAGTCGACACTAGATTGTCAGTGTCGATCGACACCATCTGGTGTCGGTCGACACCCTTCCTTCAGCTACGACGGATGTTGCATGCTTTGTATATTGCCTGGTTTGTTTTATTGATTGTTGATTACTGCATGTAGAGATCTTATTGCTTGTGTAGTTGTGTGTATAGCCCAGTAGATGGGAGGATTGCCTCACTGAGTGTTTATCAAATACTCATGCATCTCAATTTGTGTTTGTGGTGTAGGTAAAGGCAAAGTGTGACCGTGGGATCCAGGCAATGAAGAGGAGGATGTTCTAGGGACTCGATTGGATGTTGTCTAGCATTGCTAGGTGGCTAGAGTTGAGTCAATAGACACATTGCTAGGTTGCTGGTTTCATGTTTCTTGTTGTTTGGTATTTGGATATTTAGTTTTTGATTTTTGAATTATTACGGTTTATTTGATATTAATTATTGGTTTATTAGTTATTTATTGGTTTTATTATTTCCGCTGTTTGGTATGATTGTGGTTAGGTGGCTTATGGGTATGGGACCACTAGCTTAGTCGTTTGTTATTATATTGTATTAATATATTTATTATTTATGATTTAAAAAAAAAAACGGGTCGGATCGTTTCAATAAGTGTCTTAGCTAATCTTGGAACCAGTGAGAGTCATGGCAGTCACACATCATTTTGCAACATGATTCCTTCCATGTACTACTACATTGACTACTTTTCATAGCTAGACCATAAACATTATTCCATAAGTAGGAGTTATCTTTAATGGTCGTTTTGATGTCTTTTAAGACGTATTCTGTTATCAATAATTCTAACAAACAATAATGTGTGCGCACATTGGAAACAGAATAGAAGATGTAAAAGTCATAAGAGAGCTCTTATAAATGTCAAACATAGGCTAAAACATTAACAGACAACATAATTAAGTGCTATCCTCCAGACCCATACTTTCTGCATGCTTCATAAATGTCTTTGGAGGTAATGCTTTCGTAAATATGTCTGCGACCATTAGCTCAGTGCCTATGTGTTCAATGACAAACTTTTCTCTTTTAACATCTTGCTTTAATGATAGATATTTGAGTTACATATGCTTGGCTCCTTTAGATATCCTATCATGCTTAGAGAAAAAGATTGTGGCTTGATTGTCACAGTAAAGAGTTAGAGGTTTGTCAACAAAATTCAAAACCCCAAACTCTGACACGAAATTCCGTAACCATGTTCCTTGAATAGAAGCCTCATAACATGCTACATACTCAGCCTCCATGGTGGATGTATAAATCAATTCTAACTTCTGGCTTTTCCATGAAATGGCACCTCCACCAAGGAGATACACATAGCCGAGAGTACAGTGCCTAAAATCTTCACAACCATCAAAATCTGAGTCTGAAAATCCAACCATTTGTGGATGTGTTGATTTTTGATATGTCAACATGTAGTTTCTTGTTCCTTTTAGGTATCTCAAAACTTTCTTTGCAGCTTTCCAATGAGCAAGTCCTGGGTTACTCTGAAATCTACCCAACATTCCGACTGCATGACTAATATCAGGTCGAGTGCAAACCTGTGCGTACATCAAACTTCCCACAAGAGATGCGTAAGGGTACTTTTGCATTTCATTATGTTCCATTTCGTTCTGCGGACATTGCTTAAGGTTAAGCTTGTCACCCTTTTGCATAGGAACATTATTAGAAGAACACATCATCATACCAAACCTCTCAAGAACTTTATCAATATATGCTTTCTAAGACAATCCTAAAATTCCTAGTGATCTATCACATAATATTTCAATTCCTATCACATAAGATGCCTCACCCATATCTTTCATATCAAAGTTCTTAGAGAGATAACTCTTAGTCTCATGTAGTAGACCAAGATCATTATTGGCTCATAAGATATCATCAACATACAATACCAAAAATATGAACTTACTCCCACTGATCTTGAGGTATATACATGGATCCACAATGTTTTCTTTGAAACCGAATTTCGTGATGGTTTCATCAAACTTTAGATACCATTGCCTCGAAGCTTGTTTCAGTCCATATATTGATTTCTTCAATTTGCAAACCATATCTTCCTGACCTTCGATTATGAAGCTTTCAGGTTGGCGCATATAGACTTCTTCTTGCAAGTCTCCATTAAGAAAGGCAGTTTTCACATCCATTTGATGTAACTCGAGATCATATTGAGCTACTAACGCCATGATAATTCTGAGAGAGTCTTTTCTAGACACAGGTGAAAAAGTCTCACTATAATTGATGCCTTCCTTTTGACTAAACCCTTTTGCTACAAGTCTGGCTTTATATCGTTCTACATTGCCATTACAGTCGAGCTTGGTCTTAAAAATCCACTTACACCCGACTGCTTTGTGTCCATCAGTCAATGGAACGATGTCCCAAACTTCATTCTTAACCATCGAGTCTATTTCATCTCTATTGGCATCAATCCATTTATCAGAATTAACATCTTTCATGGCTTGTGAATAAGAAACTGGATCTTTAATGTTTTCTTCTCCAGATTCTATTTGATAAATCACAAAGTCATCGGAAATAGCATATCTCCTCGTACGATTTGATCTTCTTAATGCTGGTTCCTCTTGTGCTTCATGATCATTATTGGCAAGATTTTCATTATTGAGTGTGTGATCATTCAATGGGTTTCCTCATTGTTTAACGGTTCAACAATGCTAGGAACCCCAACATTTGGAACTAAGGGTAATGGAATATCAACCCTAGTTTCCTGAATAGTTATATCACGGACTGTATCACTCCCACTAATCTCACCATTCTAAAAAAATTTTGGCATTATTGGTTTCTACTATTCTTGACTATGGGATGGACAATAAAATCTATATCCTTTAGACTTCTCTGGGTAACCTATAAAGAAACCACTGATCCTTCTGAAGTCTAATATCTTTTCCTATGGATTGTATATTCTTACTTCAGCTGAACACCCCCAAACTTGGAGATGTGACAGACTAGGTTTCCAGCCTTTCCACAGTTCAAAAGGGGTTTTGAAACTGCTTTTCTAGGTACCCTATTCAAAATATAGACCGCAGTACGTAATGTGTCCATCCACAAGGATATAGATAGGTTAGCATGACTCATCATAGATCTAACCATTTCCATATAAGTACGATTACGCCTTTCAGCTACACCATTCTGCCATGGAGAACCAGGCGTTGTGTACTGCGCAATAATTCCTAATTTTTGAAGGAATATGGCAAATAGTCCAAGATGTTGTCCTGTTTCATTATATCTACCATAAAATTATGATCTGGATCGTAAGAAATCCTTGTACGGAATTTGTTACATGTACATTAGCACCACTATCAATCCACCAAGTTTTGGAAGAAACATAAGTAAGATTAGATTCGAAAAAGCTTACGGAACCCATAGGATTACCTTTCTTTTCGAACCATTCTCTTCTTTTAGGGCAATCTTTCTGAAAGTGTCCAATCTTTTTACTAAATTTGCACATGTAATCTTTATTTGCCTTTTTCTTCGGATTAACTTAAACAGAATCGTTCATTGTGGGTTGTGCTCTTTGATGGCTCTTTTTATGCCTAAACCCAACTTTAGGTCCAGCTCCTTGAACATGATGGGAAACTTTAATTCTTTCACGACCAAGTCTAGCCTCCTCTTGGACTAGTTTATTAGCCAATTCATTAGATGTCCACCTTTCATCAATTGCATTATAATTGATCTGAAAGGGTCCATACTAAGGAGGTAGTGAATTTAGGATAAATTGGACAAGAAATGAATCGTTCACACTCATTCCTAAATTCTTTAGTTTAGCCGCAAGGTTGGTCATTTCAATGCAATGTTCCTGCATAGACCTTGTCTCATCATACTTAATAGTTGTAATATCTGCCATAAGTTTCCCTGCAAAGAATTTGTCTGTAGTCTTAAACTGTTTTTCTATAGCTGCTAGATAATCTATAGTTTTATTTGCATCTGGAAGGGAAGTTTTGATGTTGCTAGCTATGATCATTTTTAAAAACATCATGCTTAATCTTTTGCTTTCTCTCAAGCTTTATGGAGGGCCTTTTTTTCCTTAGTACTAATTATAGTTAAGGGATCTGCCTCTTCTTCACGAAGTGCCAAATCCATATCTAGTACTCCTAATGTAAACTCAACTTTCTCTTTCCATTCTGAGAAGTTGGTTCCAGTGAGGATCGGAAAAGTAGAGACCATAGATGGCAAATTAGCAGGAAATGACGCTGCGATTTAGAGATATAACAAGCTTTAATTGAGGTTCAAAATTTAAACAACACATTAATAAAAAATAATTGAATGCATATGACTTCAAATTATAATGCTCTTGTGGGTAGTCATTATAATATATTCTAAGGTCATAGCTTTCAGAGACTTTTCTCGAATGATGTATCAGATCAATTAAGTTATCTGTGGATATACTTAATTAACTCACATACAAACATTCTAATAAATTATTGATCATGTTTTATATCAATAGCCTACCTGTGGGTAGCTAATTAATACATAAACATATCAAAATTTAAATATTTTGGTTTTTTCTATTTGCAAATCATTATAAGATAAAACCATTATGGTGATATCAATTTCTTAATTATGCACATTAAGAGAAACCAATCTTTTATCACTTAATTTTTTTTTTAAACAAAGATTGTAACTTGAAACTTAAATCAAACAAAATTCAAGTGTACAAACATCATAACTTAAAGCTTTATTTTTTAGTTCTTTAAACCATAAATCTAATATTTTTAATGGATTAATTAGATGTTCATAACCACAAGTTCTGATACCACATGTTAAACATATTTTTTTGTTTTTAACATGAACCCCAAGATCTTAAACATCTATATTACTCACATATTTTTAACATATTTTTTTGCTATTAAAGTAGGTCGAATGGTAACTGCGGATTTAGTGGTGCGGGACAAACGATTTGATAATACGATACGGTTTAACTGCGGTACGTGCAAGACCAATTTTTTTACGGGACAACTGCGGTTACTGTAAAATAAGCAGTACAAAATAATGTTTGATTAGTGACAAAAATTTGCGGTGCGGATTTTATATTATTTTATTAATAACTGGTATTTAAAATTTTCATTTGTATAATTATACATATATTCATTTATTTTGTATTAATAAATAGATATTTTTATTTATGAATTTTAAATAATAAAAATATTTAAAATTAAATTTTCATTGGTAAAAAAATATTTTGCGGTTCACAATAAATATTTAAATGGTAAAAAGCAAAAACCGATGTAAATTACCATCGATAAAAAAAATTAAAAATATATTTATAATAATTATAGTTGTAAATCATTTTTGTTTTGTTTTAATGAAGAATTTTTTCATACAATTTTGAAGCTTATATACCTAAATTATTATAAAAAAATAAATATTTCTAATTGAATTTAAAAATACATGTTGCTAATTGAATTCAAATATTCAATCATAAAAAATAAAACACAATAAAATAATCAAAATATATGGTTTGACCTATTTTAAGTTGTTGTAAAAGTTCCATTGTAAAACAAGGACATAATTAGATGCTATATGTTTAATCTATATATCGTAAATGCTGGTAACTTAAACAAAAACTAAAAATTTCAAAAAAGTAAAAAAAAAAAAAAAAAAAAATAAATATTATACAGTGGGACATAGGCATTTTTGTGCAAATACACTNAAAAAAAAAAAAAAAAAAAAAAAAAAAAAGTAAATATTATACAGTGGGACATAGGCATTTTTGTGCAAATACACTGGACAATAGAGTGTTTGATCTGAAACTGCGGTTCAATGTATTATACAGCATCAAAATCCGCGAATCTCACATTTTTTTTTCTTTTTCTAAAACCACAAATTGCTTATTTTTTGTTGATTGGTAACAAAATGTGTATTTAATAGCAGTACGTTTGCTAGTGCGGGACAAACGATTAGTGGTGCGGAACAAACGATTTATGGGTCCGAATATTTGACTTAGTGGTGTGGGACAAAATGTCTTATATGGGTAACAAAATGAGAGTTCCTACTTTAATAGCAATATTTTAGCAAAAGATGGTATATTAGTGCGTTTGAAGCCAATGTTTATAGCCATATATAGTAATGTCACATCAATTAAGATTTACATGATCAAGCTAAAATATATACATTTTTAATGTATTATCATTAGACAGTAAAATAATAGATTTAAGTTTATTATTTTGTTTGGTTGTGAGTCTTTTGAGTTGTGACTTCCACTTCTAATATAATATTCCTTTTTAAAATGAATTATTGTGAAAAGCAAGTGCTATGTATGTGGTAGGATTTACATCACAATCAACTGTTGTAAGATATATTATATTCAATATTTTTAAAAAAAAACATTACAGCAGAAAATATTTGTTGTGGCTCAAATTATATGAATAGCCTCCAAGTTATGTAAATATAAATCATATCAAGCAAAAAAATTATAACTTGATTTTAAGGGATTTGGATGAGCAGGTGTGTGTAACTTTGTTAGGATTTGATCTTAAAGCATAGTAAAACGTATATGTAAACATATTTAAAGAATAGATATATGTGATAAATATTGAAACCGAGACTTTATTAGAACCTAACTGATTGTTAAAAGTGCCAAAGATTACCATATCATTTCAAAACTGTAACCTTATATATCCTAATCTCAAATATATGTTAATTCACTTCCGAAGGTCCATCGTTGAATTTTCGAGATATTTTCATGATATATATCATCTATCAATCTTATCCGGTTATTGATCGTTTTCTTCAATTATAACGAGTGAGAGCTTCTTGGCAAAAAAATATCTTACTTGTTTGTTGTAGTTCGACGTTATGAAATAATGATTTACATATTTCTAAAATTAATTCTTCATAATTATCTAATTTGTTCTTATAGTATTATAATTAAATTGATCTTATATATATCAAAGATAATCTAATCAAAAAGAGTTATCTTTATTTCATGAAAAGAGTTAGATGAGCAATGCTTCCTTTATCCAGTTAGAAATCGATGTTAGGTAGAATTGTAAAGTTATCAAAATCAATTGTACTGCTTCTTTACCATCTTCATTTCGAACTATGGTAGTTTGCTAATGTCAAAATCCTTTCTGAATATGCCATTAACATGCACCTCTTCACCCCAAGATTAACACTAGTCTTAATATTAATGGGATTATTACACAAAATGTCATTTATTTGGTTTGATATTTCATTTCTGTCATTTATGTGCCTGGTTTTTGAATTTGCCATTATGGCAAACAAAAAAAGACGAATCTACTCTTCAGATTTTGTCAAGCTCCCTTTCTTTCTTGAGTAAGAGCTACTGTGTGTCACAGTTCAAATCCTACAAATAGAGACCACCGTACCGAATCATAAATTTCCTTTGACACAAGACCAACCTTTGTTTATTAAATTCATTAAAAAAGTATGTGGTTTAGAAATTTTGATAATCAGGTTACAAAATAAGCTAATAAGAACATATCCACTATACACAAGAACAAACACAAAACATAAGATGGTATACTAAACCCTAACCACCATTACCGAGGGGAACCAAAACCAAAGATGAAAAGAACATACCGACTATAACACAACAACCAGATAAACATGGTCTAAAAGAGGGATACTAAACCCTAAGCACTAGCTACCGAGCTAAACTCAAAAGTCTGTCTCTAGGGTAGGCAAAAAACTAGGGTCCAAAATTTTTTTTGACTAAAACTCTTAAAGAAAAAAAGTCCAAAAAAAAACCATAAATTTTTTTGAGTGTATAAAAGGTAGTTTGAGACGGGAACCATGTATCATAAAAACACTAAGAGACATGAACTGTAAAACCTAATCAGAGATCAACAATAACGCAACAAATTTGGCATACCTAGGGTGTAATTGATTGTAAATGGGTAATTGTACTTACCATGGATTATTACTTTCGTCCATGCTTAGCTCTTTCTTATGATCAACCTCTTCAATTCCCCTGCATTAATAAAGAAACATCTTAATTCCAAAAGTAATAACACATGTGATACCCTGACTTGCGGAGAGGTTTAAAAAAATTGATTTGGCCACTTATGTCATCAAAATGCATTTATCTTTTTAGTCATGGGGCCTGAGAGAACTCCAGAGTTAAGCGTGCTTGAGCTGGAGTAGTCTCAGAATGGGTGACCTTCTGGGAAGTGACTGTCGGAACTGTGTGAGTGAGGAAAAAATACAGGAAAAGATCATGTGGTGATTTGTAGGAACGGTAACAAGTCTTTAAAACCTCCCGGACGTAGCAAACCGACCGTCGGATATGGATGGGCTCATGGGCCTAGTGAGAGGACGTGAGGCCCATTAAGGAAAGTGGGCCCATGGACTGGGATTGGACATAAGGCCCACTAAGAGGTGGCGGTCGGGCATTACAAGTGGTATCAGAGTCGAACCCAGACGAGTGTGGAGTCAAGTGGGCTCACACCATCGGGGGTGACAGTTTTGGTACTCAACGAGGACGTTGGGATCTGTTAGTGGGGTAAATTGTGACACCCTGTCTTGCGGAGAAGTTTAAAAGAATTGATCTGGCCAACTTATGTCATCAAAGTGCTCTTATCTTTTCAGTCAAGGGGCCTGAGAGAACTCCAGAATTAAGCGTGTTTGAGCTGGAGTAGTCTCAGGATGGGTGACCTTCCGGAAAGTGACTGTCGGAACTGTGTGAGTGAGGACAAAACACAGGGAAAGATCATGTGGTGATTTGTAGGGATGGTAACAAGTCTTTAAAACCTCCCGAACATAGCAAACCGACCGTCGGATATGGATGGGCTCACGGGCCTAGTGAGAGGATGTGAGGCCCATTAAAGAAAGTGAGCGTATGGACTTGGATTGGACATGGGATCCACTAAGAGGTGGCGGTCAGGGTGTTACAACACCAAAGAAGTGATGATAGAATTCAATCAACAAAGAGCAGAGGAATAAGTATTTTTCAAGCTAAACCCTAACATCAATCAAAACCCCCCACTATAATTCTCGATTTTGTTTTAGAAATTAAGCTTAGTTTTAACTAGATTAGTCTTGCGAAATCTGTAGAAGCAATCAATTAAAGACAAACTCAATTTTAATATCTCGAGATGACTGCTCTGGGACGGATTCGGAGGGGAAGTGGCGATGGAGGTGTTAGGGCTGATCTTTAGAGCTCGCGCCCATCTAATTTAGGGTTCAATTAGATCCCGAAAACAGAATAACATAGGAGGAGATAAGATTTTATCATTTTAGCCAAACCAAAAAAAATCAGCGAGGAATGGGAGAAAAGAAAAACTACAATTGTTTTTGGCAAGTTAAGAGTTTCGTGGGCATAGCAGTTTTGTTTTTTCTATGGGCTGAGAATGGGAAATTAACAAGAGATTTTGAAAATCCCTCGTCCGACAAATGCCATTGTAAAAAGTCCTTATCCAGTTATTAACTCTAATATTTTTTTCGGTAAGGACTTTAATATTAACATTACCATTTAAGTTTCCAGTGAAGAATAAACCCAACTTGGCTGAGTATTAAAAGTATTACAACTTTAAGAATAACATAAGTCTTTTTTTTTGTCAAACAACATTAGTGTGAATTGATATATCATGGTCTTTAGGTGTTTTTAGCCATGATATAAGTCATTATATAGTCTTTTTCATGTCTTTAGAGTCTTTTTAAATATCTGCAGGTTTAGGTACGTCTTGGACTTATTTGTAGATATTGGAGCATCAGGAGGAACAACGCTGAGGAATGAACTCATAGAGCAAAACTGGTGTGATGCATCGATCGATGCAGTCCCTGAACCGAGCGACACGTCATTCTGATGGCAATTGAATTTCCCATCTTTTTGAAGTTCAGAAGATTCCCAAATTTGGTCCCGAAATACTCCTTATCAGAAATTAAGACTCAAGACGTATTTTACACTATATATAGGATTTTTAGGTCTCATTATTTAGACATATGCTTTATTTTTGCAAAACCCTGAGAGATTTTTACAGATATCTTGGAGAGAGATTCAGAATTTCTTTTTTTTTTTTTAATTTCTTAATGCTATCTATTTTATTCATGATTTGTGTTTCATTGATCCTGTCTGAGTAGATCTTCTTGTTAGGATTAGGGTTTCTCATTAGGGATTTCATGGATTGTTAGATTGATTTATTAATTGGATTCATTATCTTTCTTGTTCTTCATAATAGGTTGTTCTTAAAGCTAGATTTTTGATTAGTCATCTCGATTTAGATATTATGATTATTAATTGATATGAGAATATAATTTATTTTCGTGACAAAACCTTTGACAAGCAAAACTACTTTTTACAAAGAGACTTGATTTAGTAATTTTGTGAACAAACTAAACTTGTTTTCAAAGCTGGTTTTTAACTTAGATTTTGCAAAGATATTTATTTTACAATTGAGAACTGATTTATTTAACAATTGTGTTTAGAGTTTAAGAAAGGTGTTTAATTGTTGAATCATGCTTGCTTAATTAATTGATCTGATTTTTTATGATTTCCTGAAAAATTCTCTAAGCCTAGCATTTAATCATTTGAATTTACAACTCTTTTATTTTTTGTTTCATCTTGCAACTTTAGTATATCTTCTTGTTTAGCATAATTAAAATATTATTAAATTGATTGTGTGAGTCTATAGTTATTATGGATTCAATCTCTAAATACTGCAGTGATCTCTTAATTTGAGAGAATATTTTGAGATAAATATGAACATATCATAAATATTTAAAAGAAACATGTGCATCACGATTCAATGTAAAAATGGATGTATGGGAGAAGTGATTGATTGTCCTACCTCCACTTCCATTTCTACCTGATGTTTGAAATTTTCAATATTTTAAATTTAAATTAATATGATAGAGTAGGAAGGAGATCAAAGACACCTTTAAATTATTGCTGTGAATGAAATATTTTAATTCATACTTTACAAGTTCCAAAAGTAAATCTTTTTTTTTTTTTTTGACAACAGTTCCAAAAGTAAATCGTTTGGCATAAAATTGTCTAACTTTATTTACAAAATGATAAAGACACAAGAATAATTGTTTAACTTTGTTTCCTGAAATGACAATATGACCATAGGAGGAAAGTATTCTGTATTTCCTGAAATGACAATATACAATAAAACTTTACTTTCTGAAATTGCCATTAACATTATGATTAATTTTTATGTTAATTTATTGATAAATTATTTGTTATTAATTTATAAAGAGATTATTATTTTATTTGTTTCAGCAACATAAATAAAAATTTTCAACTTTATAGTATATTAGAAATTTATATAAAAATTAGCTTTTTGTTATTATGATAAAATGTGTCAAACTACGTGGACTATAATATTAATAGAATAATTATTATAAATTAGAATTCGATTCGTGTGAAGTAATTGTGTATTAATATTTACACAATTTTAAAAAAATATTAATCTTGCCACTAAATATGAGCAATGTTATAATATATACACCAAAATTTAATGCATTTAAATTACAATAAATACTTTACTTTTTTTTGGGCAAACATTTGTTTTCATTACATTTAAGAAGAGAACAAATAGAGAGAGAAGAGGATTCTGAAAATCCATTGTTTAAAAGTTAAAACACAAATGAAAAGGGCATTCCCCAATGCCAAAATAACATAGAAACAAAGATAGATAAGGTTAATCGACAATAAATTCTTGAGAGCTTTGAGCCAAAAGCTAGAAAGCATTTTGGTACATGGGGGATAAAGATTATTGACACTTCTTCCATGAACGATTCAATGGATGAGGAGATGACCATTGTCATAAGAACAAAACAAAGTGGCGCTGATGAAGGGCCAAAGCTGTGATTCTCGCCGGCATGAGAAGATCTACACAAGGTAGCGGTTTGACAAGGGTTCGAGCAAGGGTGAAGTTGCTCTGATGCTTGAAGTTGTTTGCTAGAATTGCCAAGAAATGAGAACTGGACTTGGACAAGCCATAGCCGTAACAAAGATCTGACAACTTGGAATCAGGATTCACAGATCATAAAACTTCAAAAAAATAAGGTTCATAAATCAAAGCCTTAGAAATATTTTTACCAGGATTCTCAGGAGATGAAAGCTATGCCATAGTAGCAACAGTGAATTACTTCTCAAATGGATTACATAGAGTTTGTAATATAGACCACACCATCGACTAGGGTTTGACTTTGGCAATTGAAATAATGGACCATACCAAGAATTAAAAGGATTTGGACTTGAGGCACACCTAACTAATCAAGATTTTGCTATCTGATAACATCATTATTTTACTCATATTAGCTTTAGTTTTAATATGCATTTAGGAAGAGTTTGATGAGATTTCAGGTATAAAAAGTTCATTATCAAGTATTTCAGGTTTCAAAAAAGTATTACAGGTTTTATAGCAAATTGGACCAAAAGACAAGCAAAACATGTTTTAGGACAGATTAAGAACTTTACAGTACGGGCCAATTTTGAAGAACTTTCAGAGCTCAAATTATATCATTCTTTGTGTCTATGGAAATCTGGAAGAGTCATCTTTCTCCTCAAAGTGGAATCAAGTCAATCCATCCTACCATCCGGAAGATATGCCCGATTTACCGAGATGTGTTATAAACCGACGTAAGGAGAACCATCCAGCCGATGGGCTTTTATTGAAGGCCTGACCAGCAACCATCATGGCGGCCCAGTCCAAGCCTCCTCCACGGTCCAGAAACCCCTTTTGCCGCCCCTTGTCCTGCACTCAAGAAGAAAATACGTTTTTACCCCTACAAACCCTAATCTAAGACAAAACCCTATAAATACTCATAAAGACCTAGGGTTTCAAGGTGTGCTTCCTTTGTGCCTCCTAGTTCTTCATCCACGCCACCAGCAGCTGACCTAGTGTGACACCCCCATTCAGGAACATGCGGAGAGGTTAAAAAAAATTGATTTGGCCACCCATATCACCAAAGTGCACTTATCTTTTTGGTCAAAGTTCCTGAGAGAACTCCAGAGTTAAGCATGCTTGAGCTGGAGCAGTTTCAGGATGGGTGACCTTCCGGTAAGTGGTTGCGAAACTGTGCGAGTGAGGACAAAACACAGGGAAAGATTATCTGGTAATTTGTAGGGATGGTAACAAGTCTTTAAAGCCTTCCGGACGTAGCAAACCAGCCGTCGCATATAGGTGGGCCCTTGGACTGGGATTGGACATGGGGCCCACTAAGAGGTGGCGGTCGGGGCGTTACACCTAAAGAAGACCAGAGACTCCTCTTAAGCCGTCAAAGCTCGTCCTCTCTCAGCTCCTCTTAGAAGCCATCGCCGAAGTCACCATCTCTCTTTCTACTCCTTCTAGTTCTTTCATACTTTCATTGCTTTTGGGATCAATTTACTTTTGTGACAACTAGAGAAGTTTCCTTTGAACCGCTTTTTGTTATTTGATTCGTTTTTGATGCTATACTTTATAATATCAATGTCGTTTCTTTGCATCATGAGCGAGTAGTTTTATTTGCTGGGTTTTATGGGGTGATTCAAGGGGAATTCATGGTTAGTTTCAATTAGGTTGTTAGATCTTATTTTCGGTTCTATATTAGAGTTCTTTTGGGACATCTTAATCTTAATGCATGTGCTTGGATTGATCACCAAGTGCTGATCTAGAGAACGAGAGCGTTAATCGCGTTATCCTACTTCTCCGAACTAGTGTTATACCGAAACCTCGGTCGTAACCTGCGTAAGTTGAGTTGCGGAGTTTTGTGAATGTATCGAACTTGTTTTACTAGCGGGTTGACATGCGTCGTTGCCTGCGTGAGTTGAGTAACGGAGTATGAAGACTTTAGACTTTCATTCTATGAAAATAGCTTGTTAGTGTTTCGTTAGTGTTTCGTAGTTGAGAACATAGACCGAAAATTAGTATTTACTTGTTAGATCTTGACACTTAATATTGCTTAGAACCATGAAAACCCTGAGATGACTCCCAAAACGCCCAACGCCTTAGTCTTATAGTTTTAAACCACTTTTATTTACATTTTCTTTATTTGCAATAGATATTAGGAAAACCAAACCCCAATCTTTTATTTAGTCTTAGTCATAGTTCTTTCTCTTTTAATTCAATTTGTGTTAGCTATTACTCTCTGTGGGATCGATCCTAAAATACTACATTGATTAACTGTGCTCTATCATTCGTCGTGTGGTCTTTTCAACTAAAATATTTGGAGTGAAATTCCACATACATCACTATCTATGGATAGAGATCATGGCGGCTGAACGGGGAGGGTTGAAGGTTTTTGTAACATCCGCAAACCAAAATCCCGGTTTAGGGGTTGCATCAGTTGATGCAATATGTGCATCGGTCGATGCAAGGTTGGTTTTCTCGGACGAGTTTTAAGTTAAACGCTACGTTTTGGGTTAGGAAACCCTTAAGTCGTGTTTAATTGAGCAGTTTGTCGTCATTAGTGTTTTTAGCCGCTTTTGAGAAAAAATAAGAGAGAAAAGGTGTTCTTGTGGATTTTGGGAGATTGGAGGCTGTTCCTGTAGAGATCTGTAGCTGGGATTGTTGTAGGAGCTTCCTAGGAGCGTTGTTTTGCTTGTTTAAGGTTCTTAATCTTCTTGGAAAAGGTGAGTGCATGACCATGGCTTATCTGAGCTTGAGATTCTCTAATCTGCTTGTTTATGTGTTGTTTTGGCTTGTTAGAACATTATTAGAGGCTTTGGTAAGCTATCTGTTGGCTTGGGAACGAGTTTGACGTTTGTAGGAACGAAGATCCGGCGAGAAGCTTCGGGGAAAAAGATGTTCGGCATGTGCATCGGTCGATGCACTTTGTGCGTCGGTCGATGCAATGCGACGATGGCGCGATTTGACCTAGGAACATTGGTCGATGCCATGTGGAGGCGTCGGTCGATGCAACTAGGGTTTTTCGTGAAATGTCAAGCATGCGTCGGTCGATGCAATGTGAGTATCGGTCGATGCAAGTGAACCTTGCATCGGTCGATGCAGATCATGCATTGGTCGACGCAATCCTCTGTTGGTGTCGTTCGATGCAAGTTTGGTGTCGGTCGACGTAATTCCTGGTTTGTTTGTTGATTGTTGTTTGATGCTTAGAGTATTTCAATTGCTTGTGTGTATAGACCAGTAGATGGGAGGATTGCCTCACTGAGTGTTTATAAAATACTCATGCATCTCAATTTGTATTTGTGGTGCAAGTAAAGGCAAAGTGTGATCGTGGAATCAAGGAAATGAAGAGGAGGATGTTCTAGGGACTCGATTGGATGTTGTCTGGCTTTGCTAGGTTGCTAGAGTTGAGTCATTAGAATGTTGTTTAGGTTGCTGGTTCTATGATTCATGTTGTTTGGAGTATTAGTTTATGGATTTGGAGTTGATACTGTCATTTAATATTGGTTAGTATTGGTATTGATTTATTTGTTATTTATCGGTATGATTATTTCCGCTGTTTGATGTGTTCGTGGTTAGGTGGCTAGTGGGTATGGGACCAAAAGCTTGGCTATTTATTTTATTTTTTTATTATTATTATTTATTATCTAAAAAAAAAACGGGTCAGGTTGTTTCAGGTTTTCCGTGAAAACAGGCTTATCGGAAGTAATAGATGTGACAATGGCTCAAGATGAGGTTGGTTCGATGGTGAGGCAGGGATGCAAGAAGACTTAACAGTTTCAGATTGTAAAGCTACCGCTAGAAGAGAATTGTCATGCGCAGTCGACGTCTCCCCTAAACATGGTGCATATGCCGTCCAAGAGGGATACCTCCTGCCAGATCGAGAAAGTTTCAGATCCAATATTAGATCCAATTTTTGTTTGTAACTTGCTGACTTTTAGATGCTTCTGTTTTGGTGCTGCGAATAAAGTTTGAGGGAGGGAGTTCGTCGGAAACCATCTCCATCTTTTAACTGGTAAACAGCCATCGGGATATAAACGGTTCAAAAGAGCTTAAAAAGTTTGAATGTAGGAATAAAAAACTGGAAAAAAAAATAAATAAAAAGAGAACAAGAGTTGATTCTCAAACCAAAAAGAGGTTAAAGTGGTTTTACCTCGACGCCGGCGAACAGAAGCTCCACCGGCGGCAAGCAGGTTGAAAGCGGGAGTTTTTTCAATAATGTTGCCTGAGAGAGTTTTTTTTTTTTGTCGTACAGTATCGAAAGGAGCGTCAAAAAAAAAATCAAAAAACACTTTACTAAATAGGTTATACATTAAATATAGGTTGGTTACAAAAATAAGTAAAATACTATATTACTATCATAAAACACTTTACTAAAATTAAATTTTCTTGCAAAAAGTATAGAAAATAAAATCGATAAAATTAATTTTAATAATCTTCTTCTAATTAAAGATAAAATGAAACAATATTGTAATTTATATAACAATCAAAATTTTCAAAATTAGAAATTTTATATGATGAAACCAAACATAACAACTTTGTAAGTTGCAAGCGTATTAAAAATTCATAATAACTTAGTCAAATATATATTCAAATATATAAAAATACTAAAATTAAATAACATAAAATCCACCCGTTCATAAGACAAGTTCTTACATAGTAATATAGTATGTTACTAAAAACAAAGCTTTCTCTTTTAAAGATTATACATTAAATATAGGTTGGTTACAAAATATGTTATACATTAAATATAGGTTGGTTACAAAAAAAGATTATAGATTAATTTGTCAATCTATAGCTATATAAATACACTTAAAAATATCTCAAATAATCCTGTTAAAGAGAATATTCTAATTATTTATAAAATAAAATCTTTAGTGTTTCATGTATTGTTATAGAATATATACTATTAGGCATAAAAATATATCGTTAGGCGTAAAAAGAAATACAATATTGGCAATTTATCACACGTTATCATGATTTTCAAGATCTTATTGTGCAGTTGAAAATAAAATCTTATCTAAGTACGGATCATATTAAGAAAAATTCACCAAACATGTTCAAAAATTAAAATAAAAACAAACAACAAACATAACCATTTCTCATACATAAAATTACAAAATTAACAATACAAAACTTACAAAATAGGTATTTTTTTCAAACCATTATATTTAGCATATGATTTTATTGCATAATATTTTATCAAAAAAAAAAATTTTAAACTATCATATAGATTATATTTTCTTCTAAAATTATAATTTAAATAAAAATAATTTCAATCCGTGCTCTAGCACGGATCTAATCTAGTAAAGTAATTAAAAGGGCTTCTTATTAGGGAGATTAACAGCGATCCCCTATATAATGAAACGAAAGTACACAACTTTTTTTGTAGACTATATAATTTTTATTAGTTGGTTACAAAATAGTTTATAGATTAAATATAGGTTGGTTATACCAAAAAAGGATATAGATTAATTGGTTAATATACACTTAAGAATATCCCAAAGAATCATATGAAAGAGAATATTCCAATGATTTATATAATTTTCAAAATAAAATCTTTAGTATATCATGTATTGTTACAAAATATATACTGCGAAGCATAAAAAAGAATAGAATCTTAGTAATTTATCACACTTAATCGTGATTTCCGGAATCCAGTTAAAAATAAAATTTTACTTAAGCATGGGGCATATTAAAATACTTTCACCAAATTTGTTCAAAAAATAATATTAAAACAAACAACAAACATAACTATAGCTCATACATAAAATTACAAAATTAACAATATAAAACTTACAAAATGGCTATTTTTCAAGCTATTTTATTGCATAGTGTTTTATCCAAAAAAACTTTTAAAAACAATCATATAAATTATATTTTATTCTAAAATTATAATATAAATAAAAGAAATTTCAATCCGTGCTCTAACACGGGTCTAATTTAGTCATCAAATTAATATGGCTTGGTGATTGTCACGAGTATACACGAAAGTTATCTTAAATTTCTCTTAGTATTTTATAATTAAATAGCACCTCCAAGGCTCCAACGCATTAATAGTTAATAACACACGTTAGGACGACCTAGGGGATGGAGCACCTTTGAGGGCCGTTCATACAGATAGTAAAACTAAAACGCTGAGATCATAGCCTCTATAAAGTACAAAGTAGAGAGGAAGTTGAAATACTTAAATAAAAAAAAGTACACTTGCATGAGAGAATCAACTAGAAATGGAAATGATATTACTAACTTTTTGCTTAGCCACTCTCTTGGTACTTCTCCTAAATTCCATTCTCAAACGAAACGCCACAAACAAAGTTAACCTACCACCGTCTCCACGGCGACTTCCGGTGATCGGGAACCTCCACCAGCTCAGCCTCAATACTCACCGCTCTCTCCGTTCTCTGAGTCTCCGATATGGACCACTCATGCTTCTTCATTTCGGCCGGACACCAGTCCTCATAGTCTCCTCTGCCGACGCTGCTCATGACGTTCTAAAGACGCACGATCTTATTTGTGCTAGTCGGCCAAAAACTAAAGTGATAGATCAAATTCTGAGAGGTGGCAAAGATGTGGCTTCTGCCCCATACGGAGAATATTGGAGACAAATGAAGGTATACTTTAAAGAACAACTGGTTTTATCTTCTTTCTTAACGTAAAACTTTACCTAGAAGAATCCATAAGACCATAACTATTGTTACTTCTACAAGACATGCGCATAACTAATTTCTCTTCAAATGTTGACACAAAAATAAAAATATCTTCAAACATAGCCTCCAAAATTGGACGTTTGCTCATTTCAACTCCAGTTCACTATAAGATATAGTTGTACTTCTTCTGTATTGTTTTATACAAGAAAAAAAAAATAACTGTGTCATTTTAAGTAAGTAATAGTAAGTAAATAAAATAACTGTGTATAAAATTTTTAGTTCAGAAAGTAATATTGTTCTCCCTTATTGTCTCTATCATAAATGATTAATTAAATAAAACTTATTGTGTTTTTAGTATTATTTTGATCTTTATATGTGATGGGGTACTTTATAAGATGTATTTTTTATGATCTGAAATATATTTGTTGGATGCAGAGTATTTGCATCCAAAATCTACTCAGCAACAAAATGGTCCAGTCCTACGAGAAGATAAGAGAAGACGAGATAAAACTGATGATTAAAAAGCTGGAAAAAGCTAGTTCTTCTTCTTCTCCATCACCGGTAAATCTAAGCCAACTCTTAATGACTTTGACAAACGACATAATATGTAGAGCTGCCTTGGGAAGAAAGTACAGCAGCAAGGAAGATGGAATTGATGTTGAGAACATAGTGAGGGCATTTTCCGCACTCACAGGTGAATTTCCTATAGGGGAATACATTCCTAGTTTGTCATGGATCGACAGATTCCGCGGTATTGATCATAAAATGGAGGAAGTAGATAAAAGATTTGATGAATTTTTGGAAAGAGTTGTAAAAGAACATGAAATGCAGATAAAGAGACCAAATCCGACTTGGTTGATAAGTTACTAACGATCCAAAGAGATAAGACAGGACAATTCAAGCTTGAAAAAGATGCCTTAAAACTTATCATATGGGTAAGACTAGACATGACTTTACAAACATAAAACATATGTCTTCTATTTTGTTTGATATGTTGAATTTTACATTCTTTTTTTTATCAGGATATGTTTTTAGCAGGAACGGCAACAACTTTGTCATTTCTTGAATGGACAATGACAGAGCTTATGAGACATCCAAAGGCCATGAATAAACTTCAAGAAGAGGTTCGTTCAAGTTCACCACAAGATTTATTTGTAACGGAGAAAGAAGCTGAGAAGATGAATTATTTGCAAGCTGTTATTAAGGAGGCTTTACGGTTGCGTCCACCCGCTCCACTGTTGGTTCCACGAGTATTTAGTGAAGATGTCAAGTTAAAGGGATATAATATTCCTGCAGGCACACAGGTGAAATTGTTGATAACATAATTTATCCTGATATATTTTATAGTTAAATTTGATAACCAGTTGTTCGATTAGAAATGAACTTTCTATTTCATCACATTTTGCTTACCATGTACAATGGAGAACTACATAAATATTTATTTTGTGTGTGTGTGTGTGTGTAAATATATTTATTTATATAGGATCAATTATTTGGTAATTTTTATTTGGGATGAAGAATAATAACAAAAATATTATGGGAAATGCAGGTTATAGTCAATGCCTGGGCAATCCAACGAGACACTACAACATGGGGGATGGATGCAGAAGAGTTTAGGCCAGGAAGGCATTTACACTCGGATTTGGATTTTCAGGGACTAGATTTCAAGTTCATTCCATTTGGATCGGGGAAAAGGATATGTCCTGGAATAGGATTCACATCGGCATTGATCGGGGTGACATTGGCCAACGTTGTGAAAAGGTTCAACTTCAGAATGCATGTCGAACCACAAAGGGTTCAACATGATCTAACTGAAGCAACCGGTCTCGTGATTTTCCGCAAATTCCCTCTTATGGCTATTCCATTTTCTGCTTGATTCCCAACCTCTCTATTTTAGACTGATTAATGAATAAAACGTTGCAACTTTGTATGGTTTGATTAGTGATGTCTTGTGTTGCATATATACATGTTTGATATTCTCAGCCTGTTCTAAAGGTACATTCTTCGGCTTTTGGGATGTAATCGAAATATGAAAGACTTGCAATGCACTCCATGATATAAGAAAAAACTGTCATGTATAAAACACTCAACAAATTGGAATGCAAGAAACACAACTCCTATTGAGGTTTCCGCCTTTTTACTGCGTGAAGAAGACGAGCACCATCATGATCAACAAACCCAACAAGCTATCACTTCTAGTAGTCATACAAACTACAAGCTTCTTTCATTGGAAACCTGGTTTTGCTTTCCGCACCCATTGAATAATCAAAGACAAAGCTTGAAGATTGGTCCTCTATGGCAGAAATAACATTGTTTCAAAAGGTTTGGTGGAGAAATTGAAACTCTAAGACGCTGAAAAATTACCGTAAAGGTTAGGGCGGCGAAGGATAAAGCCACAGAGGAGACATGTAGAGTCCCTGTCTCAATTGGAGAGTACTACAAGGATAAAGTTACATGCTATGTGGTCAACATGAAACAAGAGGAAGATCAACTTCTCTTTGGAGGACCAAGGCTTTATCGTGTTCGAGCAACACATGATGCACGAGACAACTCTTGTATTATTATATGACAACACAATTCTATTTCAATCGTAAGTGCACGACAACCTAAACCATATTGGAGCCACAAGTCACAAGTTTCATTGCGTTTTACAGCCTACTATTGTGATTTTCATTTGCTATATCTCTCTTTTCTACTCACAAAACATACCTTAAATCCTGAGATCAAGTTATATGATGGCAAGACCAGTTTTCAGATA
>NC_025696.1:22631368-22632656 GCF_000633955.1 Camelina sativa
TGTCAGAGATATCTGCATCAGAGTGAAGATTCACCACCATAGTTCCATGCTCATGGTGAAGTACTTTGCTCAGAGCTTTCATGAACACGGAACTGGAATCCCACAGACTATGAGGAAAGATGTCTGCTCCGTCATAAGCATCCATGAAGATCATGTCATAAGTATTACTTTGGTTCCTGAGAATGAACTCCTCAGCTTTTGATTCGTAGAGGAAGAGTCTCTCATGGATGCCTCGCCACATCACTTGGTCAATAATTTCAGGAGTTGGTATTGAACGTTTCCCGGTTGCTGTCATGACAGAGAATGCAGGGAACCCCATTGCTCGAACCGACTCTGAGATAACTAGTTGGTCGAGCTCAACTATGTCAACAACAGCACCTAGAAGACAGAGTAATAACACCATTCACATCAGTTAGTATAGTAACTAGAGAGATGGAAGGTGTAGATAAGGATATTGTTTTTTTTTTACCAAGAATGTGTTTAGCTAAAAACAAGGGCAAACTGCCTCCACCGTGACCGATGCATAATATGCGCATTTGTTTCGTCCCAATAGCTACACTCCTCATATCAAATTTAGAAGCTGCAAGGGAAGTCAATCCAACTGAAACCATGCTCTTCAGATCTATCACCAATAATAAGAAAAAAGAGTTCGGCTTAACGATAACGCAAATGCCAACTAAAAACAACAGCAGAGTCACCATCAACCTAAACCCTTGTACTTGGAAACACAGGACTACCAGACATACTTACTAACAAGCGGTATACAAAATAAGTAATCCCTTAATACTCATTCCTTAAATGAGGTCCTCTCTTTCACCATTTGGGTTTTCATTTGAACTGTGTGCAGCGACCAAAGACAGAGTCTGGACCCTTTTTTAATTGGAAACAGAGAACCATTCCTACATCATAGCACTAGAACAAGGCATGTTCTGTTTATCCAAGTCCATGAATTCCTTACAGCTTAAACTATTAGAGCTCTAAAAGCAACACAAAACAGCATAACAAAAGGGTTAACAAATCTCACATGGAACAGCAAGACAATGTGGTTGTTGCATATAGAAAACAGAACTCGGTTGCAATGCTCTACAAGCAGCCATAACTTTCACAGTGCTTTGTCGAGTATCATCGTTAAACCGAAGCGAACGCCATTGATAGCCAAGTACCTTAAACATCCCATTCTTCTCCTCTTCACCATCTCTAGGCATTATCTCCATATACCTTTTCTCTAACCATCTCTCAGTTTCTCCCCATGAATCTCTACTCTACATAACATAAATCATTAGAAAAA
>NC_025696.1:22633026-22640861 GCF_000633955.1 Camelina sativa
AAAAAAAAAAAAAAAAAAAAAAAAAAAAAAAAAAAAAAAAAAAAAAAAAAAAAAAAAAAAAAAAAAAAAAAAAAACTCTCGCAAACCAATGAATCAACGAATCAAGAAAACAAAAACAAAGGTTTCAAGAATTTGATTGTAGAGTTTTTTACTCACAGGGAGAGAAGAAGGATGAGCGACGACTGAAACGACGCCGTTTCCATTAACAGAGACAGCTCGTGAAACCGTGTGGCCGCCGTCGTGAGGATCCCACCATTCCGGGGAGTGAAACCAGTCTCCTTCGTCCTTTATTACGCCGTGTTGTCCTCCGGAGAAATGGCGTACACATGACTCGATGGTGGTGCTAAGCCTTTTTCCACGCCGCGTTGTCAACGAGATACGTTGAATTGAATTCATTTGTGAAGAGACCCAAAGCCTCGAGAGATCGTCGGTAAAGGTTTGGGACTTTAGGAGGCGTCTCTGGTTACTGTAGCAAAACCCTTATAAATTTTGGTTAACTAGGTTTTTCTAAACGGTCCAATTACAGTAGAGAGTGTCGCCGGAGAATAATACCTTTTTTTTTTTACAACAGTAACATTTTTTATTTTACTAGGGGGTTTAGGTGAGTTGTTGCGATTATTCTATTTACCCAGTTAAAAAAATGGAAATCGCTTTTTACGAGNCCAAAAAAAAAAAAAAAAAAAAAAAAAAAAATCAAGATTGCACAGTGAAATACTTATACCGAACCTTTTGAAAACCAAATTATACTAACTCACAACATTACGGAGCCAAATAATGGATACTAACTCGGTCGTACGTAACACCGGTGGAGTCGTCGAGAGACTCACCGGTAATTTCATAACATCAAGTGATACGGTTAGCCTTGTTCCTCTTTCCTTCTTACGAGGAAGAGTCTTTTTTTTTTTTGACGATCGGGGAACAGTCTTTTATCTCTCGAGAATATGGTATGATTTTGTAAAGGTGAAAGTACTTTGATTATTCGTTAATTAGAAATTTAGAATGAATTTACCTAATGCACATTTTTCATTTTGAAATCAATTTCATCAAAATCGTTTGGGTGGTTTATGGGTCACGTTGGATTTTAATTGGTTTAGTACCAAACAATTTTGGATTGAGATTATGGTGGAAGAAAACACTTTGACTTTGGTAATCCTTACTTGAAATACTTTTTACATAGATGAATATTAATACAAATATATCATTATTTTAAATTATTTATATGGAGCACATGCAACTTGGCTAAATGTTTTAGTGGATAATTGCTGAATTAAGGTTTTTTTTTTTTTTTTAAAATGGCAATATTATTGATAATTGCTGAATATTTGACCAAAAAAATAGAAATAACTGTACTTAGTAACTAAAAATATTTTCCATTTTTTTACAAAAACATTGAATACTTTTTTCATACAATAAATTAACGCCTCAGATTGGATTCTATGTCCTTACAAGAAATTAATCATCCATTAATATTATATAATATAAGTTGGTGTTATATGCCATTCACCCCAAATCCTTAATTATACTAAGCAAAAGTCATTGTTGTTATTTGCAATTCTCCCAAAATCTTTAATTATACTAAGTAAAACGTCAGTGTTGTTCTTTGTCATTCTTCCCAAAATGATATGGAATCAAAAACCCAATATATAAATTTTCTTCTCTTCTTCGTCGAATTTTCTTAGTCGAATTTTCTTAGAAATCGAGAGAATCGATGAATCAAGATACTCACCAATTTCACCAATCTCTCGATTTCTCCCAACAAAGAAAACAAAAATTTGGAATGACAAAAGACAATAATTCTTTTTTTTTTCAACCAAACATTAATCAAACAATGTTTCTTTCTAGTTAGTTTAATTAAAAATATGGTGTTAAAGTAACACTGGCTACCGATTATGACATATGTTCAACGCTAACAAATTTTTCAAACACATAAATGAAGTATTTTTATTCCAACAGAAAAAGTTTATATATTAAACGTCCAAATACTAATAGATGTTTTGTTTTGGGGATTTTTTTCTATTTATTATATAGATTGTGATGCACAATAGTTACTGTTGTGTATATCTAAAATCATATTATTTTAGATCAAAGATATTAAACAATAATAGAAGCAAAAAAGTTGCCAAAGCTAGCAAAAGATAGAATATAAGCATAGGGAAATATTTTGACCCAAAAAAAAAAAACAAAGGCAAATAAGTCTCAAAATTAACCGTTAATATAACTGTCAATATTAACAGTTAAACGAAAATAATCAATAAGTCTCAAAATAATTAAGTTATGGGGTCAAGTGACCTCCCTGTTCTAATACCACTAGAATAGAACCAGCCCTAGAGCACAAATTGATATTTTTATTATATTTTTTAAAAATAAATAAAATAAATATAGCATATATATTGTTATTAGTTCTGAATTTTTATTTTTATTTTTATTATACGCCATAATATGTTTATATATATATATATATATATATATATCAATTTCTTTCCACGTTGTTAGATTGATGGTTCTTGGAAAAGTACGGATCTTTTACAGGGTTTGGGTTGAGCAGTGGAGAAGATTCAACGCTCCTTTTGGGAGCACGAAGTCAACGACGAGGACTTACTCCCTTACATGCGGAATTACAAGCACTGATCTGGGTTATGGATGCTTTACTGGCGGCTGGAGTTGTTTGTCAGGCTTTTGAGACGGACTGTGTTGAGTTAGTTGCGATGGTGCAGACGCCAGACGATTGGCCTGCTTTCTCGAATTTGCTGGAGGATTTTGCATTACTCCGATCTTCCTTCCCCTCCTTCACTCTAATCAGGGTCCCTCGAGACGTCAACGTTAGGGCGAATTGTCTGGCTCGATCTTCAAGATGTTTAATTTCTGAATCTACTTTTGTAAACTCTTTTCCTCCGGTTTGGGCAACCAATCGTGGAGTTCTTTTTTAATTATTAATGTTTGGTTGAAAAAAAAAAAAAATATATATATATATATATATATATATATATCAATTTGGTATAACTGATTATTACCTTGTTAATTCAATTGATATATCCAGATTTTGTTATCTTGTTATCTATATCTTTTTTTTACTTTTTTTTTTAAACTGTGGAAAGCACAAGAGATTTGTTTAGATGATTAAGTATAAAAATGATTTGGTTAGAAATTTGTTAAGATGTGCAGCCGTTTATAAAGAAATGGTGTATACATATTTAATATTACAAATAATAACTTTAATTTGTGGTATTTATTAAAAAGGTAAGGATTTATTATGTAAATCTTACAAATATAATGTTATATTAGCAAATGTACTTTTTTTTTGTCACGAACCGGAATTGGTTTACATTAACTCAAGTTTGGTGCAGTAGGTAAGGAAAGTAAAGCTGATTTAGCTAACACATCAGCTTTCTTATTTCTGTCTCTTGGTACAAACACAAAAGAAACATAATCGAAACGAAGAGATAGATTGAGGATGTCGTGGTGAATCCCATGGAGCTCCTTGAAAGAAACCTCCAAATTAAGCGCTTTGATCAAACTGTAGTGAATCTGAAGCGAAAGAAACTCGTTTGAAATCCAGCTCAAGAGCTTGGTGGATGGCGAGGAGTAAAACAGATGCTTCGGCTATTAAAGGAGAAGCAATGTTTGAGGCCACGGATCCGGCTTTGATTTCCGATGATTGAGACCTGTCAAAAAAGAACCAGCCAAATCCAACTTCCCTCGTCTCCTCTCGCCATGAAGCGTCAGAGAAGCATTGGATGGGATCCAAACGGAGAGCTGGAGTTGCTCGGATCTGGTTTGATGGTTTCAGAGATGGTGTTTGGTCTTGGGCTGCAGACCATTCTCGAGCTGAAACAATGGCGAGTGTTATGATTTCCGAGCAGGTGAAGAAGCGGTTTTCAAAAATCTTCTTATTTCTCGAGTACCAAAGAAACCACAAGATCCAAGGGGCTAGGTTCCCAGTTCCTACTCCACAAGGAGGTAAACAGATTAACTTGTTGATTACCTCAATTCCTTGTTGAGTGGTCGTGAAGAGTTTTGTGCGTGGTGGGGTTTTGAAAGGTGCTGATCTCCAGACTTCTGCTGCATAGGGGCAGTGGAACAGTAAATGAATGACGGATTCGTCAGCATTGCAGTGTGGACAGGTAGCATCCGGATTTATTCCTCTGATTCGCAGGTTTTGGCCAGTACGAAGGGCGTTCCTCATAGCTTTCCAGATTAGAAACCGGACTTTTGGTGGGCAATGAAGGTTCCTGAAACACAATGTTTTTGGTATGGGTGAAGTGATGAATGTATGGAACGATGAAAGATGAGATGAATGGATGGCAGGGTGTTTCAATTCCCCTTATGCACTTGTAGTACAAGAGGTGTCAATCCAATTTGAGAGTTTGTGAACAATCAAGATGTGTATATGAGCCTAAGTTAAGCCAAGTATGTAAAGGATGTTTGTCACTAACAATCCTATTATGAAATGTAAAGTGCAGAAAGTAAAAGCTACTTAAACTAGATGCTGAATGTAAATGGAACAGAATGATTATGACTAATATGAAGCTAGAACAGAAATAGAAACTATGCTAATGAACTAATGCAAGGTAAGTAATGGACAGGACACTAAGTAAATGCAACAGAAATGCAACTAAAATGAGACAAGAGATAAGACAGGACAACTACAAATCATAAACCAAATTTCTGGGGATGAACTCGAGCAAGCACTCGATCGAGTGTAGATCAAGTGCAGGGTCGAGCTAGACAAATAAGTAAAACAGAGCAATGCAAGAAAAACAGAGCAATACACAAGCGAATCAAACACCGATCAAACAACAGGATTAAGACTTAGAAATCAATAAACAAGGAAGGCCTTGAGGAGGGATTCATGGGCTGGACTAATGATTGAAGTCATCTAACTTGGTCAACAAATCTCAAACAACTTGAGCTAATCTCTAGACATATAATTCTAAGACATGTTTAATCCACTCTCATGGCAAGAAACAATCAAACTCATGCATCTCTAGACTTGTTCTCACAAAGTAAAGAATCTACACAAGCAGGCATTAAGCAATATATCTCATACCAAACAAGACCTCTAATCCCTTAGCAAGCCTAATGGTAAGCTCTAGATCTAGCCTTATCTATGCTCCTTAAACATTGATGTGATGCTAAGATGCTTGAAATCAAACCCTACCCTCTCAGTTATAGGATGAGCATTAAGAACATCTAGCTTAGAAGAGATTCTACCACAATCAAGCTTGACCAAATCAAACAAACCTCAAACACAGCCCAGCCTAACCCATCCTCAAGATCCTAAGCAACTACTCACAAGAATACATGATGAACATCAAAGTCATAAACCCAGAAAATACTGAAACTTGCATCAAATGAAAGATAAAGCAAAGATCTATAATATTGGAGAAAAAATCAAACTCGAATTCTCAATATTCTGAAAGTTATGGAACCAACAATATTGAAGAATCTAGAGTTTTTCTCTCTTAAAAGAAGTACAAGATCTAATAAAAATAAAAGTGCAAAAGGAATAATTCCCAAAAGAGTAAAAACTAGGTTTCTGACTATCTAAAAAGCTGGACTCTTTGGGTGGCTGCTGGTACAAGCCCTTATATAGAAAAAGTAGTGGAAGCCCTAAAAATGCTAAAAGACAAAATAGCTAGGCGGCTCGGCCAACTCGACTTGGTGCTCGGTCGAGTGACCGGTCGAGTTGGCTTCTCTCGTGCATCTTCCACTCGGTCGAGTCCCTCTCTGCACACGGTCGAGTGTCTGGTCGAGTGTGCGGTCGAGTGGGACTCTGGGCCTTGTTTCTTCAGCCTTAACTCTCTTGCTTTCTCCTCTTGATTGCTTCACTTTTCCTCAGAATTGTTCCCATGCTCCTTAAGCTTCAAAATCATCTGATTATGCATGAAAAGATGCAAATGCAATGCAACTATACTCTAATGCAAGAACAGTCCTGTGCAATAATGGTCAAAATGGATAGCAAAAGATGCAAAAGATGTGAATAAACTAAGGGAAAACAGGGTAAAATATATGAACACCAACACCCCCAAAGTTAGTCTTTGCTTGCCCTCAAGCAAATAAACAAGACATAAAAAGGTAGGTGAGGTTTGAAAGTGGGATCTCAGCTCCTAAAGCTAGCAAATAGACCATCTAGAATCAATGTCCAAGTTACTAGTACTATGATGCAAGTTGAATGAGCTGTACTTAAAGATTTTAGACAAGCATATCACAACCTTTACTGATTTGAGCCTTAGATGTCCACATGCATTCAAATCAATCATTTCCTTTAACATTCATTAATCAAGAACATGAATCAATTCTATGCAATAGCCCTGGGCATTCGGGTTCCCGAACCCGATCGGGTTCAGGTTTTCGGGTTTTCGGGTTTAGACATATAGAACCCGTTCGGGTTTTCTATACTTTCGGGTTCGGGTAATACCTGTTCGGGTTCGGGTTATTCGGGTATACCCGAACTCAATCGAACCATGAACAAAAAAAAAAAAANAAAAAAAAAAAACTAAATTTTATTTTTTTATAAATTTTAGAAAACTTGTATATATATAAATATTTAACATTTCTTTTTGAGACAGAGAAACTGAAGTGGCAAAATGGTTAATGATGTACCTGTAAATGTTCAAGGTTGTGGGTTCAAATCCCCTAAAATACATATTTTTACATTTAATTCGGGTTAGTTCGGGTGGGCATTCGGGTTACCCGAACCCGATCGGGTATCCGAACCTTAGAGGTATTGAACCCGATCGGGTTTTATACAATACCCGAACCCGAACCGAACCATCCACTTCGGATCGGGTTCGGGTTCGGGTTTCGGGTCCAGGTAATATGCCCAGGGCTACTATGCAATGCTTAAACTCATTTGGCTTGGAGATAAAGGTTTTGAGACAATGGTGGTCTCTCTTTAGACTAGGGTTTATCAATATCAAGGTTCTCTCATAAAAAATGGATTGAGCTTTAGAAGAATGCTAAAGGTAAGAACACTTAGACACATACAAGAACAAAACCTTATCTACCCAAAGGCACCCAAAGTGTTTATCCTATCAATCTAAACCCAAATGATCCTAGTGCTACCCTTTAACTTCTTCTCTTCTCTTTCACCCTTTTCTCTTTTGGTTTTCAAGTCTTAGGAGAGATTTCTTATTTGATTCTTCTAGTGGGATGGGAGATTCTTACTTATTTGCTATGGTTCTCTTTTCTTCTTATTCTTAAGACATAAAAGCATTTTGCTAGACTCTTCTTTTCTTTCTTTTCTTTTGTTTTTAACTAGAACCATCTTCAACAAAATTTTACTTCCCATCCTTTCACTAGACTTTGCTTAAACACATTCTCCTCTTAAAGACTCTACCCTTTTTCTTTCTCTTTTTCCTCTTTTCTTTTCAAAACAGCCAAATCTCAAACCCAACAAGTGAACCACCTAGTCCTATCTAGTTTGAAAAATGTAAACTAGAACTACACAAGGCTTTACTCTGGTCAGTTCAAACATAACACTTTCTACCAAGCTCAATCCCAAAAATAGGCCTCACACACACAAGAAATAACATGGCTTGAAAGAAGGGTTGATTAAGGGGTAGGGAAACTGATTTTAATGGTTAATCAGCTACTTGGATCAACAAGAGTGGTAAAAAGGAGAAAGATGATCCAAATATGTATATGGTATCCATGAGTTTAAAGCAATGCACACATTGATAATTGAAAGTCAATATTAGGTTCTTATAAATAGGAAATGGTTTCAAATCTCAACATGCTTCAATTTAGACCAAATGCAATGTAGGAATTCAAGGCTTGGTTCAATCTTATTCTTCTAACCACTCAACTAGCATCAAAGTACTATTAACTTGGGC
>NC_025696.1:22642865-22644455 GCF_000633955.1 Camelina sativa
TCTCCCTCATTGACATTTCCAGTCTCCTTTCTAGCAAAGAAAGTGTTTGCTAAGGCCTTGTGGAAGTACCTTAGGACTGGGCTCCTTATCTTTGAACTCTTTGTTTTGGAGGATGAATAGGTGATGTTGTCTCCAATGGTCTCCCAAATGGAATAGAGCTCCTCTCTTGGTATCATCAAGCTTCTATTACTCCCAACTTCAAAACCAAACACATTGGCTATCTTCTTCATTGAAAGCTCATAATTCTTCCCCTTGATTGTGAAGGCAATGTGACCAGCTCCAGCCTCAGCATCCTTCCTTGCATATGTGTGCAGCTTGACTGTGGCCAANCTTATGCTTCTAACTACTCAACTAGCATCAAAGTATTATTAACTTGGGCATTGATCCTAGTCTAGTGAATTAAACAAGCTAACAAGGCAAACTCATCATAGATCCCTAATGCAAATATTATACAATCCTACATGAAACATGCTAAACAAGATCCTAATATGCAATGCAAACGACATGAATACTCTTTTTTTATAAAGATTTTTGCAAAAAAATTTCAAATTTTTAGGGTTTTTCTATGCCTTAGATGCTATGCAAATACTAACATGACTATGCTAAAAATTTGAAATAAGAACATAAAACACAATTTCAAATGCTATCTCAAACCCTCCCTCAAACTTAAATCACACAGTCCTCAGTGTNCCTCTGATTTGGCTCATACATTGAAGCTCTAGCTGGTTCCACAGGGTTTGCAACTCTTGAAAGTGCTCTAGTTGAGCTACTCCTCCTCAAAGGGCTTGAATGGCTTGGAGATGAGTTTCCACTCTTGAGCTCAGCAATCTCCTTCTTTAGGCCCTTGATGGACTTAGCCATGTTGGTCACCTTCTTCTTAAGCTTATCAAACCTCTTCCCATGCCACTTGCTCCACTTTTGCAAAAGTGTCAACCTCTTGCTATTCTCCCTCACCCCTCTACTATCCCTTGGGTTGGGCTCATAATCTTCAAAGTAGAACTGCTCCTCCCCATCAGCCATTTGCACATCTCCAGCTCTATCAACTCTAAGTTGAACTATCCCATCAAACAAGTGCTCATCAGCTGGCCAAAAATCAATGTTGGCTCCTTTTTGAATGGTGGTGAGCTCTTGGTTAGGCAAGATCAATTGTTTCTTCCCAAGTGTTGGTAGCTCAAAGTTGAAAATGTGATTTCCTTGATGCATCTCCTTGACTAGGATGAGAGTAGAGGTGAGGTAGCTTGAGTCAATCCATCTTGGTGAGACCCTTTCTCCTCTAAGTGGGACCTTGGCAGCTTGTAGAATTGGAGTGATGATGCCTCCAATGGTTAGTGCTCCTCTTGAACCTCTGTTCTTCAACTTGCCTACCCAACTTCTCAAATATATCATGTGGTCTATGAGCACCATTGCAAGATCAGTCTCCACAGTGCTCCCAAGAATGATAGTTCCATCTCTTGCCTTTAGGATGATTCCATTGAGAGCCATATCAATCATCTTCAACTCACCCTCATTGAGATTTCCAGTTTCCTTCCTAGCAAAGAAGGTGTTTGCTAAGGCCTTGTGGAAGTACCTTAGGACTGGGCTCCTTATCTT
>NC_025696.1:22645530-22647776 GCF_000633955.1 Camelina sativa
CCACAAGATTCTGCTTCCCCATCATCCTCTAGCTCTTCTTCTTCATCTTCTTCCTCACTCTCACTCACAACCTCCTCTTGTTCAATCTCAACAGCTGGCCTCTTCTCTTTGGCCTTGTTTCTCCTCATGAACTCCATAAGGGTTGGCTCCCTTTCTTCTTCACTCTCAGTTCTCTCAGGATCTTCCTCAAACTGACTGATTCCTTGGACACGGCATCTGGCTCGACCGACCACTCGGACCACCACTCGGTCGAGTGCTTGATCGAGTGGGGCGTCGAGTGGTTCTTCCAGATTCTCCTCTTGATTCAAGGCTAGCATTACGACGTTCCATGGAGTTTGCAGCCGCTTGTTGAGACTTCCTGGTAATCCTTGAAGATATTTTTGAACAGAACTGAAGGGAATAGACTCAAAGCTTAAGGTTAATAGGTTAGTGACCCAAAAACAAAAGAGCTAAGCTTTGAGCAAAAAGATGAACTTTGAGAGAGATTTTAAACTTGAATTTAGTTGTTTTGAGCAAATGAGAGAGTGTGAGAGGTATAGGATCGTGTAAGCTCTATATAAAGAAGCTAAGGGGACAAGGAGACAAGGGTGGAGCGTCCATACCATTCAAATTTGAAATGGGAATCTTTGACTTACTTTTTGCTGCCACTCGATCCCACACTCGACCAGCATGTGGTCGAGCTCCCTTGACCAAAGTTTGAAAATTCAAATTTTCTTCCTTTTCTTCCCTCCACTCGATCATTCTAGAGGAATGAGAATCGAATGGGCCTTACTTTCTTGCCAACTTGGTCGAGTACCTCTCGTGGGCTGGTCGAGTGGGCTTGCGAATCTCCTTCCCCAAATCTAAATTTCTCCATACCCATCTACACTTTCATTAAAAGGCCTGCCTAACACAAACATAAAAGAAAACACATCAAAACTACTAAGAAAATAAAGCATATTTACAAAGGATACCTTAGGGACTTCCTCCCTAGTGAGCTTGTTTAGAGTCACTAAGCTTGACTTTGGTTGCCTTCTTAGACTTGGTCTAGATACCAAGGAGGTGATGAAATCCTCCCTGGAACCTCTTGATCACTGTGAAGTTGATCCTTGATCACCTCACCCTTAACACACAAACCATATTTCTTCTTGATTTTGAACATTGGTCTTGCTTTCCTCAAAGACCTCTTGTTTAGCTTGACTTGGAGATCCTTAACCATACCAGTCAACTCTTGAACTGAACTCTTAAGCTTTTCCACAGAATCTTCTTGAAGAGATAGCTCAGCCGTTGGAGTTGCCTTATCATTTAAACCTTCTTGACCACCTTTGTCCTTGATAGTAAATGGTTGATCATCAATGGTAGGAAGGTTGGTTGGGTTATAGATGTCAAACTTCATAGCTATACCCTCAGCAATGTTCAAGGTCACAAGACCTTTCTTGACATCAATAACTGCTCCAACAGTGGCTAAGAATGGTCTCCCAAGAATGATAGGATCTTCAAGCTCCTTATCCATCTCTAGGACCACAAAATCAGTGTGAACCCTTGCTCTCCCTATCTTCACTAGAATGTTCTCCAACTTGCCAACCACATCTCTATTTGACCCATCAGCTAGGCATACATGAAGGTTGGTGGACTTGAAGTCAGTGTGCCCAAGCTTTTGTGCTATAGAATAAGGCATCACACTGATTGATGCTCCCAAGTCACATAGGCACTGGGTCTAGTGAAGATAGCTAAGTGTGCAAGGCAGATAGAATGGACCTGGATCCTTAAGCTTAATTGGGATGATAACTCCTCCAAGGTCCTCAAGATCCTTCTCATCTTGAGCTTGAACCTTCTTCTTTGAAAAATCAAGCAAAAAATCCCTATAGAGAGGATATGGTTCATATTGTTCCAAGGCAGGTCATCTCTCTTCTTCTTGATAAGTAATGATGATCTCTTGTATGGCCATCACTTCCTCTTGTTTCTCAACCACAACTTCTTCCTTCAAAGCTTTCACTTCCTCTTGTTGCTTAGCCAACATTTCTTTTTTCTCAATGATTTCCCTTAATTCCTTAAGCTTCTGTGCTTTGAAACGTCCTAGGAATGGTAGAGGCGGTTTGTAAGCAGGAGGAATGTACTTAGCAGGCTTAACAGCTCGATCGACCACTCGATCAGGCACTCGGTCGAGTGCTGGCTCGAGCTCATGGTCGAGTGCAATGTCGGATTCAGATTTCTTTGCACAAACTTCACTCAGGGCTTCAATAACTGACCAATCCTCCCCATCTTGA
>NC_025696.1:22647876-22647945 GCF_000633955.1 Camelina sativa
TCGGGACAGATGGTCTTTCTGACGGTCCTTCGGGACAGATGGTCTTTCTGACGGTCCTTCGAGACAGAT
>NC_025696.1:22650369-22652902 GCF_000633955.1 Camelina sativa
TCAGAGGATTGTTAGTGACAAACATCATTTGCATTTGGCTTGACTTAGACATATATGCACATCCTGATTGCTTGCAAACTCTCATATTGAATTGACACCTCTTGTACTACAATTGCATAAGGGGAATTGAAACACCCTGCCATCCATTCATTCATATCTCACCATTCCATACATTCATCATATCACACCCACAAATAGATGTGTTTCAATTTGGCGCTGTTGCCCATTTGAGAGTGTTTTTGTGACATTTAGGATCCATATTAGTCTAAGATTAAGTTCGTTTATCCACTTGTGAAGTTGCTTAACTCGAATCTTCTTTTGCTTGGCTGTCTTGAGTTTCAGGTACTAGCTCGACCACCCACTCAACCACCACTCGACCGAGTAGTGATCGAGCACTTGATCGAGTCAGAAGCCGTATACAAATAGACACCACTTCCCAGTCGACTCGACCACCCACTCGAGCCTGCGCTCGACCGTGTACTTGTTCGAGTCTGTACTAGTGTTTGTTGATGCATACAAGGTCAAAGGGGAAATACAATCTTCAAAGGCCTATTGACAACATCCACAGGCTACAAAAGGGTTTGAGACATAAGCAAAGAAGAGTAGTTCAAGAACAGCAAGAGGATCCAATCATCATGGAGCAACATGATCAAGTTCCAAGACCAAGGAACATTGGTGCTGGAGATGCACCCAACACCCACAACCAGAGAGCCAGTATTGTGCCTCCCACAGTAGCAAACAAAAACTTTGAGATCAAAAGTGGACTGATCTCCATGATTCAAGCCAACAAGTTCCATGGGTTGCCAATGGAGGATCCCCTAGACCACCTTGATGAATTTGATAGAATATGTGGTCTCACAAAGATTAATGGAGTGAGTAAGGATGGATTCAAGTTAAGGCTATTCCCCTTCTCACTTGGAGACAAGGCTCACCTTTGGGAGAAGACTCTTCCTACTGGAGCAATAACCACATGGGATGCTTGCAAGAAGGCCTTCTTTGCGATATTCTTCTCCAATGCAAGGACTGCTAGATTGAGAAATGAAATTTCTAGGTTTTCTCAAAGGAACAATGAGAGCTTTTGTGAAGCTTAGAAGAGGTTTAAAGGATTTCAGACTCAGTGTACTCACCATGGCTTCAGCAATGAGTCCCTACTAAGTACATTGTATAGAGGAGTGCTTCCCAAGATCAGAATGCTTCTTGATACAGCTTCAAATGGCAACTTCCTCAACAAGAATGTGGAAGAAGGATGTGAATTAGTTGAGAATATTGCTCAGTCTGATGGGAATTACAGTGAGGACTATGACAGAACCATAAGGTCCACCCCCACTGACCAAGAAGACAAGTACAAGAAGGATTTGAAGATTGTCAATGAGAAGCTTGATAAAATCCTCCTTAGCCAACAAAAGTCTATTCACTTCGTTGGTGAAGAAAAGGTTCAAGTTCAAGAGGGGGAGAATGAATTTGCTGAGCTCTGTTATATGCAAAACCAGGGTGGATTCAAAGGCTACAACCAAGGAGGGTTCAAGAACAACAACCTCTCCTATAGAAGCACCAATGTAGCCAATCCACAAGACCAAGTCTATCCACCTCAACAGCCTCAACAACAGCACAACTATGTCCCCAAACAACAACATCAAGTGTTCCAGCCCCAATTGTGTCCCCCACCAGGGTTTCAGACTAACCAAGGCCAGGAACAAGACTTAAGAGAAATGATGCAATAGTTGTTGATTGGGCAAACCAATGGAAAGATTGAGGAGGCTAAACAGTTTGCTGAGTTGAATCAAAGGCTCACATCCTAGTATAATGACCTTAACATGAAGTTTGAAGGTCTCAACTCTAGAGTGAACTTTATGGAGAGCAACATTGCCTCTACTTCAGCTCCTAAGCCCAACCAACTCCCTGGAAAAGCTGTTCAAAATCCAAGGGAGTTCACTGCAAAAGCCATTCATATCTCTGATGAGGAAGTCACTGAGGACAGTGATGTTCAAGATGGGGAGGATTGGTCAGTTACTGAAGCTTGAGTGAAGTTTTTGAGAAGAAACCTGAATCCGACATTGCAATCGACCAGGTGCTCGAGCAAGCACTCGACCGAGTGCCTGATCGAGTGGTCGATCGAGCTGAAGGATTAGAAGCTGTCAAGCCTGCTAAGTACATTCCTCCTGCTTACAAACCGCCTCTACCATTCCCAGGACGTTTCAAAGCACAGAAGCTTAAGGAATTAAGGTAAATCATTGAGAAAAAATAAATGTTGGCTAAACAACAAGAGGATGAGAAGGCTTTGAAGGAAGAAGTTGTGATTGAGAAACAAGAGGAAGTGATGGCCATACAAGAGATCATCATTGCTTATCAAGAAGAAGAGAGAGGACTTGCCTTGGAACAGTATGTACCATATCCTCTCTATAGGGATTATTTTGCTTGATTTGTCAAAGAAGAAGGCTCAAGCTCAAGATGAGAAGGATCTTGAAGACCTTGGAGGAGTTATCATCCCAATTAAGCTTAAGGATCCATATCCATTCTATCTACCTTGCACACT
>NC_025696.1:22654404-22664824 GCF_000633955.1 Camelina sativa
AATATGGTTTGTGTGTTAAGGGTGAGGTGATCAAGGATCAACTTCACAGTGATCAAGAGGTTCCAGGGAGGATTTCTTCACCTCCTTGGTATATAGACCAAGTCTAAGAAGACAACCAAAGTCAAGCTTAGTGACTCTAAACAAGCTCACTAGGGAGGAAGTCCCTAAGGTATCCTTTGTAAATATGCTTTATTTCTTAGTAGTTTTGATGTGTTTTCTTTTATGTTGTGTTGGGTAGGCCTTTCAATGAAAGTTTAGTTGGGTATGGAGAGATTTGGACTTGGGGAAGGAGATTCGCAAGCCCACTCGACCAGCCCACCAGAGGTACTCGACCGAGTTGGAAAAGACCTAAGGCCATTTCGATTCCCATTTCTCTAGAATGATCGAGTGGAGGGAAGAAAAAGAAGAAAAATTTGAATTTTCAAACTTTGGTCAAGGGAGCTCGTCCACGTGCTGGTCGAGTGGCAGCCAAAAGCAGGTCAAAGATTCCCATTTCAAATTTGAATGGTATGGACGCTCCACCCTTGTCTCCTTGTCCCCTTAGCTTCTTTAAATAGAGCTTACACGATCCTATACCTCTAACACTCTCTCATTTGCTTAAAACAACTAAAATCAAGTTTAAAAATCTCTCTCAAAGTTCATCTTTTGCTCAAGCTTAGCTTTTTTTTTAAGTTTTTGGGTCACTAACCTATTAACCTTAAGCTTTGAGTCTATTCTCTTCAGTTCTGTTCGAAAATGTCTTCAAAGATTACTAGGAAGTCTCAACAAGCGGCTGCAAGCTCCATGGAACGTCGTGATGCTCACCTTGAATCAAGAGGAGAAGCTGGAAGAACCACTCGACGCCCCACTCGAGCATGTACTCGACCGAGTCCCGGTCGATCGCTATCGTCGAGCTGCCCAAATCACCATCTCCAAGTCACCAACAAGACCCCAACTACACATTTGACAGCATGCAAGAGGATGTGGACAGTTTATTCTCCAATCCTTAAGGTACCACTATCACCTTCCCTTGTAAATACCATTGCATTTCATATTATGTTTTGTTTTTGGTCTTAAATCCTCAATCAANCCAAGCCAAATGAGTTTAAGCATTGCATAGAATTGATTCATGTTCTTGATTAATGAATGTTAAGGGAAATGGTTGATTTGAATGCATGTGGACATCTAAGGCTCAAATCAGTAAAGGTTGTGATATGCTTGTCTAAAAGCTTTAAGTACAGCTCATTCAATTTGCATCATAANTATTTGCATAGCATCTAAGGCATAGAAAAACTCTAAAAATTTGAAATTTGTTTGCAAAAATCTTTATAAAAAAGAGTGCTCATGTAGTTTGCATTGCATATTAGGATCTTGTTTAGCATGTTTCATGTAGGACTGTATAATATTTGCATTAGGGATCTATGATGAGTTTTGCCTTGTTAGCTTGCTTTATTCACTAGACTAGGATCAATGCCCAAGTTAATAGTACTTTGATGCTAGTTGAGTAGTTAGAAGCATAAGATTAAACCAAGCTTTGAATTCCTGCATTGCATTTGGTCTAAATTGAAGCATGTTGTGATTTGACCCCATTTCCTATTTATAAGAACCTAATATTGACTTTCAATTATCAATGTGTGCATTGCTTTAAACTCATGGATACCATATACATATTTGGATCATCTTTCTCCTTTTTACCACTCTTGTTGATCCAAGTAGCTGATTAAACCATTAAAATCAGTTTCCCTACCCCTTAACCAACCCTTATTTCAAGCCATGTTTATTCTTGTGTGTGTGAGGCCTATTTTTAGGATTGAGCTTGGTAGAAAGTGTTAGGTTTGAACTGACAAGAGTAACGCCTTGTGTAGTTCTAGTTTGCATTTTTCAAACTAGATAGGACTAGGTGGTTCACTTGTTGGGTTTGGGACTTGGCTGTTATGAAAAGAAAAAAAAAAGGAAAAAGAGAAAGAAAAAGGGTAGAGTCTTTAAGAGGAGAATGTGTTTAAGCAAAGTCTAGTGAAAGGATGGGAAGTAAAAAATTGTTGAAGATAGTTCTAGATAAAGAAAAGAAAAGAAAGAAAAGAAAAGTCTAGCAAAATGCTTGTATGTCTTAAAAATAAGAAGAAAAGAGAACCATAGCAAATAAGTAAGAATACTCCATCCCACTAGAAAGATCAAATAAGAAACCTCTCCTAAGACTTGAAAACCAAAAGAGAAAAAGGTGAAAGAGAAGAGAAGAAGTTAAAGGGTAGCACTAGGATCATTTGGGTTTAGATTGTAGGATGAATACTTTGAGTGCCTTTGGGTAGACAAGGTTTTGTTCTTGTATGTGTCTAAGTGTTCTTACCTTTAGCATTCTTCTAAAGCTCAATCCATTTTTTAAGAGAGAACCTTGATATTGATAAGCCCCACTCTAAAAAGAGACCACCATTGTCACAAAGCCTTTATCTCCAAGCCAAATGAGTTTAAGCATTGCATAGAATTGATTCATGTTCTTGATTAATGAATGTTAAGGGAAATGGTTGATTTGAATGCATGTGGACATCTAAGGCTCAAATCAGTAAAGGTTGTGATATGCTTGTCTAAAAGCTTTAAGTACAGCTCATTCAATTTGCATCATAATACTAGTAACTTGGACATTGATTCTAGATGGTCTATTTGCAAGCTTTAGGAGCTGAGATCCCACTTTCAAACCTCACCTACCTTCTTATGTCTTGTTCATTTGCTTGAGGGCAAGCAAAGACTAAGTTTGGGGGTGTTGATGTTCATATATTTTACCCTGTTTTCCCTTAATATATTCACATCTTTTGCATCTTTTGCTATCCATTTTGACAATTATTGCATAGTTTTAGGACTAATCATGCATTAGAGTATAGTTGCATTGCATTTGCATCTTTTCATGCATAAACAGGTGATTTTGGAGCTTAAGGAGCATAGAAGCAATGTTGAGGAGAAGTGAAGCAATCATGAGGAGAAAGCAAAAGAGTTAAGGCTGAAGAACCAAGGTCCAGAGTCCCACTCGACCGCCCACTCGACCAGACACTCGACCGTGTGCAGAGAGAGAATCGACCGAGTGGAAGATGCACAAGAGAAGCCAACTCGACCGGTCACTCGACCGAGCACCGGGTCGAGTTGGCCGAGCCGCCTAGCTATTTTGTCTTTTATCATTTTTAGGGGTTCCACTACTTTTTCTATTTAAAGGCCTTGTACCCTGCAGCCACCAAGAGTCCAGCTTTTTAGATAGTCAAAAACCTAGTTTTTACCCTTTTGGGAATTATTCCTTTTGCACTTTTATTTCTCTTAGATCTTGTACCTTCTTTTGAAGGAGAAAACATAAGATTCTTGGATTTTTTTTGTTTAATAACTTTCAAGATATTAAGAATTCGTATTTGATTCCTTCTTGAATATTGTTGATCATTGCTTTATCTTTCATTTGATGCAAGTTTCAGTATTTTCTGGGTTTATGACTTTGATGTTCATCATGTATTCTTGTGAGTAGTTACTTAGGATCTTGAGGATGGGTTAGGCTGGATTGTGTTTGAGGTTTGTTTGATTTGGTCAAGCTTGATTCTAGTAGATCTCTTCTAGGCTAGATGTTCTTAATGCTGATCCTATAACTGAGAGGGTAGGGTTTGATTTCAAGCATCTTAGCATCACACCAATGTTTAAGGAGCATAGATAAGGCTAGATCTAGAGTTTACCATTAGGCTTGCTAAGAGATTAGAGGTCTTGTTTGGTATTTGACATATTGCTTAATGCCTGCTTGTGTAGATTCTTTACTTTGTGAGAACAAGTCTAGAGATGCATGAGTTTGATTGTTTCTTGCCATGAGAGTGGATTAAACATGTCTTAGAAATATATGTCTAGAGATTAGCTCAAGTTGTTTGAGATTTGTTGACCAAGTTAGATGACCTCAATCATTAGTCCAGCCCATGAATCCCTCCTCAAGGCCTTCCTTGTTATTGATTTCTTAGTCTTAATCCTGCTGCTTACTTGTTGTTTGATTCGCTTTCATATTGCTCTGTTTTTCTTGTGTTGCTCTGTTTTTCGCGTTTGTCTAGCTCGACCCTGCTCTCGATCTACACTCGATCGAGTGCTTGCTCGAGTTCATCCCCAGAACTTTTGTTTATGATTTGTAGTTGTCTTGTCTTATCTCTTGTCTCATTTTAGTTGCATTTCAGTAGCATTCACTTAGTATCATGTTCATAACTTGTCCTGCATTAGTTCATTACTTGCATTATCATAGCTTCTATTTCTGTTCTAGCTTCATAATTGTCAAAATCATTCTGTTCCATTTACATTTAGCATATAGTTCTAGTAGCTTTTACATTCTGCAGTTTACATTTCATCATAGGATTGTTAGTGGCAAACATCCTTTGCATTTGGCTTGACTTAGACATATATGCACATCCTGATTGCTTGCAAACTCTCAGATTGGATTGACACCTCTTGTACTACAATTGCATAAGGGGAATTTAAACACCCTGCCATCCATTCAGTCATATCTCACCCTTCCATACATTCATCATATCACACCCACAAATAGATGTGTTTCAAAAACACAAGATATCAACTCCCCCCAAACTTATACTTTGTCAGTCCTCTAGCAAAAACCAAGTGGAAAACAAGGGAGAGAGGTTTAAAAATGGGACTCAGAACCTAAGAGCATGAGACAAATGATTCAAACCATTATCCTTAGATGCAGTTCAATGGTGCTAAAATCAGTCAAAGTGTTAACAAATATTTTTCTAAGCTTATCACAATACACCACTCTAGTTCACCTTCTATCTATTAGCAAAGACTTGCAATCCTATTGAACATCTCTTTCACATTCATTTAAGTGTTTGGTGTAATCTTGCAAATGGAAAACAAATTAAGCTCAATTGGTTTAAGAGGAAAGGCTTTTTAAAGTGGGTTGGCAAAGATTTTTAGGGAAGTTAACACTCAAACAAAAAGGAATGCTAGACAGTTGTGAAACCAATCTAAGACTGAGAACAATTTGGGCATACAAAGCTTAGCTCTTGATGTCTACCCACCTAGAAGCTTTTCTACCCTTTCCTCATTCCTCTTTTCTTTCTTTTCAACCCAAAAACTAGACTTTAAACTCTTGAACTCCATTTGTAACTTCTGGTCTTATTCTTTTCGTAAATCTCTAAGGCTACTCTTTATTATAAACACTAGCTCCTTTTTTCTCATTCTTTTTTTGCTAAACTCCCAATCTTATTTGACTTTTCTTTCTCTCTCTTTTTTTTTCTTTTTGATTCTAGGAGATTATAACAAGACTTTTTATCTCTTTTCTTTGAGACTTAGAGCTTTTAACCAATCTTAACCTTAGAGACCTTTCTTTTCTTTTCTTTTGACCAAGTAAACCTTTGTTTCCCTTTATTCTTTCTTTTTTCCAAACTTGAGCCCAAACCAACATTCTAACCACCTATTTCTTTTAAAACCAGTCCCAATAGCTAGTTCTAATGATTCCAAACCTAGCTAAAACAAGATTCAGTTCTTTGTCATTCTCAATACTCTCAAGATTTTACAACCTATAGCATTATCAACAAAGAGGCCTCACTCAACAAATCAATATAAGGCTTGAAAGAAAAGGTTGGGGTTCCTAGGTATGGCAAGAGATTGGGTTAATTAAAATAGAGTGGCAAATAGAGATTGTTAACCCAAATGAAAGTTCCATGAGTTAGCATTCATAGTCCATATGCAAGATATTTTAAAGATCAAATTAAAGTCCAAATAATATAGAGATGCATCAATGATCAAACAAGCTTTACACTAGAAGAAAGTGCTTTCAAGTGACACAATGCTTAAACTTAGATTCTTCATTTTTTACCAAAGATCAATCAAGCACCAATGAACTATAAATGAGGGCTATGGGTTCAATCTTAAGACTGTACTTCTAACAAGGCAACTTCATCATTATCCCATATGCAAATGCATACTAAATCCTTCTAGACTCAATCCTAAACACAAGAATGAATATACAAAACTACATGCATTTATTTTTGGTTTGTGAAAATTTTAAATTTTTTTTGAATTTTCTCAAAACATACCTATTAACAATGCATCACACAAAAGATGAAAATCAAAACAAAACACAATGTTAGATGGTTAGTTCCTCCCCCAAACTTAATTCACACAGTCTTGGTGTGAGAAAAGTCCAAGAGAAAGACTAATGAAAATAAAGAAAACAAGACATAAATGGTATATACAATGGAAAGTTAGGACCATACCTTGGCCCTAGTTGTGAATGTTAGGGAATGGAGTGAGTGGAGGAGCTTTAGTGCTCCCTTGAGATCCTGTTGAATTGGTGGAAGGAGAGTGGAGTTTGATAGTAATGACACTTGAGAGAAGGTCATGAAACTAATCTTTGTCATATTGATACTTGGGATCTAGCATGGCTTTGACACTTGCAAAGGGTGAAGAAGGACTTTTTTGCTTCACTTTGTACTCTATTGCTCCGTCAACAAGCCTTAAGGGATGCAAACACAAAGTTATAGGAGATGAAACAATGGTGGGAGGGTGGGTTTGTTCCTTCTTCTTCTTCTACTTCTTGTCAACAACTTTATTAGCTTGACCCAAATGGGTGATCCCAATTCGGAGCTTGTACTATGGGTGCTGACACCAAGGCCTCTTTGATCTTGCTGAAAGCTTCCAGACATGCTGCATCAAATTCGAACTCAACCTCCTTGGACAGCAACCTTGTCAATGGTCTTGCAATTTTTGAGAAGTCCTTGATAAATCTTCTGTAAAACCCAGCATGTCCCATAAAACTTCTGATGTCCTTCACTGTCTTAGGCGGTTGAAGCTGAACCATGACCTCAATCTTAGCTTTGTCAACCTCAATTCCTTTCTCAGAAATCTTGTGTCCCAGAACGATCCCTTCTTTAACCATGAAGTGGCACTTCTCCCATTTTAGGACCAAGTTTGTCTCCTCACATCTCATCAATACCCTGCACAAATTCAACAAACAGGAGGAGAAAGTGGAACCGTATACAGAGAAGTCGTCCATAAACACTTCCACTGACTTCTCAATCAAATCCGAGAAAATTGATGTCATGCACCTTTAAAAGGTTGCAGGAGCATTGCACAAACCAAACGGTATGCGTCTGTAGGCAAAAGTGCCATGAGGACAAGTAAAGGTTTTCTTTTCCTGGTCATTTGGGTGGATATGGATATGGAAGAATCCACTATACCCATCAAGAAAACAGTAATAGGGATGACTAGCTAATCTTTCCAACATTTGATCAATGAAAGGCAGAGGAAAATGATCCTTCCTAGATACAACATTCAACTTCCTATAATCAATGCACATCCTATGTCCTGTGATGGTCCTAGTTGGGATTAACTCATCTTTTTCGTTTTTGATTACAGTTATTCTTCCCTTCTTAGGTACACAATGCACTGGAGATACCCAAGTATTATCAGAGATAGGATAGATAACTCTAGCATCAAGCAGTTTAAGAATCTCTTTCTTTACCACTTCTTTCAGATTACGGTTCAATCTTCTTTGGGGTTCAATAGTAGCATAAGATTCATTTTCAAGATTGATTCTATGCATGCAAAGGCTAGGCGAAATATCCTTGATATCATCTAATGAATACCCTATTGCCTTTCTATACTTCTTAAGCTCAGTTACTAGCAACCCCAATTCATCATCACTCAACCAAGCATTCACTATGACAGGATAAGTAAAATTGGTTCCCAGAAAAACGTACCTGAGTCCGGAAGGGAGTGTTTTGAGTTCTACCTTTGGAGCTTTCAGTTCCGACCAGTCGTCAGCATGGGAGTCTGGAGCAATCACGGTCGAGTGGAAGAGGTGCGGCTCGAGCGGTGTCTCGATCGAGTGGGACGCAGTGACTCGAGTCGGGTCTTGACGTCGGTCGAGTGGGGGATCTCACGTTTTGCAGTCTCCGCCTTAACTGCACATACCTCCACTGGTCCATCCATTTCTCTATTGGAGTCTAGCAGATTCTTGTAACAAGTGGTCTCCTCATGCTGAAACCCATCTTCTCCATCTTTGGTTAAAGCTGTCTTGAGATGGTCTTCCTCAGCTAGTTCCTCCAGCAACTCATCAGCCAACTGATCCATCTCTTCAATAGAGAAATTTTGTTCTCCTATTGTTGGTTTCTTCAAAGTATCCTTGATGTCAAACTTCATAGTGAAGTCTTCGCCCAGATTAAGATCAATCTTGCCATTTCTGATATCAATGATGGCTCCATCAGTCGCCAGGAATGGTCTTCCTAATATCATAGGATCCTTTGGTTCTTCATCCATCTCCATAACCACAAAGTCGGTTGGCACTCTCACGTCTCTGATCCTAACAAGTAAGTCTTTTAAAATACCACGTGGAAGTCTCACTGTTCTATCTGCAAGGATGAGGGAGATGTCGCAACCCTCAAACCTTGTAAAACCCAACCTCTTAGCCACAAAGAGTGGCATTAGATTAACTGAAGCACTTAGATCACATAACACCTATCAAAAGACATAGGTCGAATGGAGCAAGGTAAAATTAATGATTCAAGATCTTTGAGCTTCTTTGGTACAATATTCTTCTGGATGATTGCACTACACTCAAGACTTAGTACCACAATACCTTGAACTTCTTTTGATCTCTCCATCACTAAGTCCTTGAGGAATTTATGGTAGTGAGGAACAAGTGCGAATGCATCCACCAATGGCATCCTCAACTCAATCTCTTTGACTTGTTTTTCGAACAGAGCTTTATACTTCTCCGTAAGCTGCTTCTTATACCTCACTGGAAATGGTAGAGGAGGCTTGTACGGTGGAGGGATGATTCTCACAGGTTTGTCATCAGAAACAACAGGTTCCTTAACAGCTTCAGATTTGGACTGCTTCACTAGTTCGATCGGGTCCTTAACTGCGTCGACTGGATCCGTCATCTGAGCTTCATCTTGAACAAAATCCTCCCCACCTGATTCCTCACTGTCTGATAGACAGGTTTTCACCCAAGGTATCAATCCCCTATGCAGTTGTAGTACAAAGGGTTATCAATCCAAATGGTTGTGTATTGCTAGCAGGAAGGATATGATCAGTACAATACAAGTCAAGCCAAGCAATTAAGGTTTTGGTTCTAACAATCCTAAAATAAACAAAATAAAAGAATATAAACAAGTAAACCACACGACCTAAGCACTCGATGCAAGCAGTCGAGTACATGATCGAGTGGGGTGATCGAGTATGCAAGTGAGATATGAACAACTCGAGGTATTACTCGATACAGGTTATCGTGTACCTGATCGGGTAAGTGGTCGAGTAAGTAAAGAAAATGTAAAAAAATAAAATACGAAAGTTCCTAAGGATGGGCTAAGTTTTCTAGACCAGTACGGATGCCTTACATGCCTCAAGCAATTATTTCCTAGACAATGAACCTCTAAAACCTTGTCATCACACTTTCGCACTAGCAACAATCAACCTTGAACATACTACCACATTGTCGCACTAGCAATATGAACAAGCAGGCATTAAGAACAATTCATTTTTGTCAGTAAACTTAAGACTCATCTGATTTTGTCACTTAGAGTTAAGCAAACCTCTAGCATTGACCTAATCAAGCATTTTATCTACTCCTTTCGGCCTGTAGCTGAAACAAGATCTTTTTGGTGTGGTGAATGATGAATGATGATATGCAATGGTGAGATATGAATGGATAGATGGATGGGTGTTTCAATTCCCCTTATGCTGTTGCAGTATAAGAGGTATCAATCCTAAATGAGTGTTTGTGAACAATTAAGATATGTATATGAATCTAAGTTAAGCCAAATGCAAAGATTGTTTGTCACTAAGATGAAAATGTAAAGATGCAGAAAGTAAAACTACAAGAACTAAGAACTAAATGTGAATGGAACAGAATGATTATGACTATATGAAGCTAGAACAGAAATAGGAACTACTATGATGAACTAATGCAAGACAATAATTACCAGAACAATGAGTAGATGAAACAGAAATGCAAATAGGAATGAAACAGAACAATCACAAATCATAAACAAGAGTCCTGGGGATGAACTCGAGCAGGCACTCGACCGAGTGTAGGTCGAGTACATGGTTGAGCTGGATAAATCCGGGAAACAGAGCAACACAATAAAAACAGAGCAATGAAAATACGAATCAAACAACAAGCAAGCAACATGATTAAGACTTAAAAATCAATAAACAAAGAAGCCCTTGAGGAGGGATTGATGGGCTGAAATAATCATTGTGGTTATCTAACTTGGTCAACAAATCTCAAGCAAACTTTGAGCTAATCTCTAGACATATAAATCTAAGACAAGTTTCTTCCACTCTCATGGCAAGAAACAATCAAACCTATGCAATTCTAGACTTGTTCTCACACAGTAAAGAATCTACACAAGCAGGCATTAAGCAATACATCTCAAACCAAACAAGACCTCTAATCTCTTAGCAAGCCTAATGGTAA
>NC_025696.1:22667531-22667800 GCF_000633955.1 Camelina sativa
ATCACAACATGCTTCAATTTAGACCAAATGCAGTGCAAGAATTCAAGGCTTGGTTCAATCTTATGCTTCTAACTACTCAACTAGCATCAAAGTACTATTAACTTGGACATTGATCCTAGTCTAGTGAATTAAGCAAGCTAATAAGGAAATACTCATCATTGATCCCTAATGCAAATATTATACAATCCTACATGAAACATGCTAAATAAGATCCTAATATGCAATGCAAACTACATGAACACTCTTTTTTTATAAAGATTTTTTCAAAA
>NC_025696.1:22668976-22671228 GCF_000633955.1 Camelina sativa
TGCTGCTGGCAGAACTGCTGGTAGAGAGCTGGATCCATGTAGTATTGAGGTGGGATGGGAGGGTAACTTGGATAACCTGGATAAGCAGCTGGAGGTGGGAGGCCATAGGGTGATCTGGGAAGGTGCTCGGTCGAGTACGTTGGTGGTGCTCGGTCGAGTGGGTGCTCGAGTTCCCGGTCGAGTTCGTTGCGAGCTCCTGTTGCTTTGCACAAACGTCACTTGGGGCTTCAGTAACTAATGAATTCCCCCAAACTTAGACTTCACTGTCCTCAGTGACTTCTTCCTCTTGAAATTGAATGGCTTTGGCTGTGAACTCCCTTGGATTTTGAACAGCTTTTCCAGGGAGTTGGTTGGGTTTTGGAGCTGAAGTAGAGGCTATGTTACTCTCCATATACTTCACTCTTGAACTAAGACCCTCAAACTTCATATTCAGATCATTGTACTGTGATGTTAACCTTTGGTTCAACTCAGCAAACTGCTTGGCTTCCTCAATCTTTCCTTGTGTTTGCCCAATCAACAATTGTTGCATCATTGCTCTTAAGTCTTGTTCTTGGCCTTGGTTAGTCTGAAACCCTGGTGGGGGACACAACTGAGGCTGGAACACTTGATGTTGTTGTTTGGGGATGTAGTTTTGTTGCTGTTGAGGCTGTTGAGGTGGATAGACTTGGTCTTGAGGATTAGCCACATTGGTACTCCTATAAGAGAGATTGTTGTTCTTGAAACCTCCTTGGTTGTAGCCTTTGAATCCTCCCTGGTTTTGCATGTAGCACAACTCAGCAAACTCAGTCTCCCCCTCTTGAACTGGAACCTCTTCTTCACCAATGAAGTGAAGAGACTTTTGTTGGCTAAGAAGGATCTTGTCAAGCTTCTCATTGACCATCTTCAAGTCCTTCTTGTACTTGTCCTCTTGATTAGTTGATGATGACCTTATGGTTCTGTCATAGTCCTCATTATAGCTGCCATCTGACTGAGCAAGATTCTCAACTAACTCCCAGCCTTCTTCCACATTCTTCTTGAGGAAGTTTCCATTAGAAGCTGTGTCAAGAAGCATCCTTATCTTGGGAAGCACTCCTCTATATAATGTACTCAAGAGTGACTCATTGCTGAAACCATGATGAGGACATTGAGTCTGAAATCCTTTGAATCTCTCCCATGCTTCACAAAAGCTTTCATTGTTTCTTTGAGCAAACACAGAAATTTCATTTCTCAACCTAGCAGTCCTTGCATTTGAGAAGAACTTGGCCAAGAAAGCCTTCTTGCAAGCATCCCATGTGGTTATTGCTCCAGTAGGAAGAGTCTTCTCCCAAAGGTGTGCCTTATCTCCAAGTGAGAATGGGAAGAGCCTCAACTTGAATCCATCTTCACTCACTCCATTGATCTTTGTAAGACCACAGATTCTGTCAAACTCATCAAGGTGATCTAGTGGATCCTCCATTGGCAACCCATGAAACTTGTTAGCTTGAATCATGGAGATCAATCCACTCTTGATCTCAAAGTTGTTGTTTGGCACTGTTGGAGGCACAATACCAGCCCTTTGGTTGTGGTGTTGGGTGCATCTCCAGCACCAATGTGCCTGGGTCTCTGCTCATGGTTAGCTTGTTGCTCCATGATCACTGGATCCTCTTGCTGAACTTGAACTACTCTTCTTCTCTGATTTCCCAAACCCTTTTGCTTCCTATGGATGTTGTCAATAGGCCTTTGAAGATTGTCTTTCCCTTAGACCTTGTGTGCATCAACAAACGCGAGTACAGACTCGAACAGGTTCACAATTGAGCACAGGCTCGTCTAGTCTGTCAAGTCGACTGGGAAGTGGTGTCCAAATGTACACGGCGTCTGACTCGATCAACTGCTACTGCTCGGTCGAGTGGTGGTCGAGTGACTGGTCGAGTGGTACCTGAAATGGAACTTCAACCCAGCAACAGAAGATTCAAGTGTATAAACGAACTTTATCTTAGATTAATATGGATCCTAAATGTCACAAAAACACACTCAAATGGGCAAAGGCGCCAAATTGAAACAAGATCTTTTTGGTGTGGTGAATGATGAATGATGATATGCAATGGTGAGATATGAATGGATAGATGGATGGGTGTTTCAATTCCCCTTATGCTGTTGCAGTATAAGAGGTATCAATCCTAAATGAGTGTTTGTGAACAATTAAGATATGTATATGAATCTAAGTTAAGCCAAATGCAAAGATTGTTTGTCACTAACAATCCTAAGATGAAAATGTAAAGATGCAGAAAGTAAAA
>NC_025696.1:22672209-22683920 GCF_000633955.1 Camelina sativa
GACTTGTGAAAGAGGTTTGAAAACTGGGAACTCACTCAACTGCATGATGATTCTTATTTGCACTCTTCATTTACCTGACTCAAGAACTTACTACTTATACTTAACCATGATAAGCATCAACATTCCTTAATCAAATCCCACAATCATTTAGAATCTCTGAAATCTCCATTGTCATCTCATTAGTCAATATTAAAGCAAGTACAGGTGAGTTCTTACCCTTGTGTATCGATCAGTGGCATATGGACTCTCTTTAAACCAAGACATTCTTCTTACATCTCCTTTCCTCTCCCTTTTCTCACTTCCATTTTTTTTTTCTTTTTTTAAAAAAAATCAAAGGTATAAGCGAATACCAGGGTCATCGGTAATTTACCTACCCCTCGCTTTTGAGCTTTGTGTGATCATGACTCAAGAGTAGAATAATGAGGTTACAGGTAATTTACCTACCTCTCTAAACTGATCAAAATCATCTAATCTTTTACTCTTATTTTTTTAAAGCACTGAAGGGAAGAGAGAGGGAAGACATACTTTGAAAAATTGCATTATCTTGTATGGCCTGTAGAAGAAGTCTAGTCCACTGATTTCCAACCCCAAAGTAAGAGATTAAGTCCGGTTAAAATCCTGATAAAAGTTGAGACAACGTTATATCAATCAGATATCCATTGAATAAGGGCTTTCAGGATTGTTGATAAGGCTCATAGTCTTTCTAAGCTTCAGTTTTAAGATCAAGCATAAACAAGTAATCATTAGAGTGTTAGCCAAATAAGAGAAATCATTAGTCAAGATCATAATTCCCAAAGACAAAAAGAAAAATTTTGAAAAATTTGACTCAAACTTTATGGTTTTGACTGACAGAACTGAAACTTAAAAACAAAAACGTAGTTAGTAACTAACCTCCCCCAGACTTAAAAAACACTGTCCCCAGTGTTATCAAGTAAGAGGAAAGCAAAAAGAAAAATAAGCAAAAATGAATGAGTAGGGAAACTATGAACCAAAATCGGATTAACTCATCTGTGATGGTGGTGTCGATCGACACTCCTAGTGGCATCGATCGACACTCTCTGCGTCTGCAGAGTTTTTACCCAGAAATCCATAGTTAGTTGCTATTAATTTGTGTCCCTCTCAATCCTTGGATGTTAGCACTGCTAATAATCACTCAAACACAATATTAAACGCAACATGATAGATAGAAGTTCATAATTCAAAACTAATCCAAACTGACTCAAAGCAAGAAAAAAATGACTCAAGATGGAAAAGAAAAACCTATGAGTGGGTTGCCTCCCACTAAGCGCTTGTTTTCAGTCTTTAGCTTGACTTTGCTGAAGCTCAAGCATCCGGTGGATCAGAATGTGGCAGTGAATGCCTCTGAGTGAATGACCTCTTCATCTAAGGTGGTGTATAAGCTTTAGGTGCATGAGGCTTGCGAAGTATGCGAGGAACAGGAACCGGGCGGGATTTAGGGATGGGTTTGCTTCTTTTTAGCCCTGCAAAATCATCAACAGAAGAAACAAGCGCTCTATGATAATCTCGTGGCTTGGTTAACTGCAAAACAGTTTTTGTAGGTTTGAAAGTCTTAATGATGATTTGAGGAGGTTTGGGTAAAGAAGATGCATACCTTTGCCTTACTTGAGGACCTTGGAGTGTGGAGTGGGGGCCTTTCTGTCTAGGAACAGCTTTCTGACTTGAAGCATCAGTTGTGGACAAGTTTAGTCTCGGATGTGGAGGAGTGTCGATTGATGCCTCCTTTGTGTCGATCGACACTGAGCCTGTTGCTCATGTTGTAGAAACTTTCTCAAGAGAAAAAGTCTGTCCATCAATAGTAGGAGCCCTCCTTAGCTTATGCATCTCAAAATTCATACTCAATCGATCCACATTCAGTGCTATGTGCCCCTTCTGCACATCTATGATTGCACCAGCTGTAGCAAAGAAAGATCTTCCTAAGATGAGAAGATCTTTAGGCTTTGTATCATATTTCAGCACCACATAGTCAGGGGGAATCATGAAGTTGCCAACCATAATTGGAATATCCTCTAAAACACCTTCAGGAATACGTCGGGAGCGATCAGCCAAGATAAGAGAAATCTGAGTTGGCTTGAATTCTGTCATCCCAAGTCTCACTGCAACAAAATGTGGCATCAAGTTGATACTAGAGCCAAGATCACAAAGTGAGTGAGCAAACCTTCCTGTGGAGATAGAGCAATCAAGTACAAAGCTTCCAGGATCATGTAGCTTCTTTGTGGTCCTACACTGAATTGCTGCACTCACTTCCTTAGAGACAACCACCTCATGCTTCCTCTCCTTTTTCCTCTAAACAGGCTGGTTCAACAGAATTGCACTGACATCTTTTGTAAGAAGTGCTCCTTCTTCAGGGCTCAAACCATTGGATACCATTCTCTTCACATACCGCTTAAGTGGTGGTGAAAGCTTTACTGCATCAATCAATGGCATCTCAATCATCACCTTGTCCATCATTGCCTTGCATCTAGCTTCCTCCATCTCCTACTTGGACTTTCTTGGCTTGGGAAAAGGAACCTTAGGCTTGTAGACCCTCTCAACTGCTGCTTGAACTGGAGATTTTGGGTTCGTCTGAGATGAGTGTCGACCGACACCCAGGTGGTGTTGATCGACACCATCATCTGAAACCAAGATATTTGTCGATTTCTCTTCTTTTTCTGTAGAAGCAATTTCACCATCATCTTCATCTCTCACTGATATGGCATTGCAAGCATGTATGGGGTTTGACTCAGTTCTTGCTGGAAGAACACTCTCTTGCCGTTTAACAGACCCAACATTTTGTGCAACTTGAATCTCCAGCTTTTTAACATGAACATTCAATGCATCAATCTTCCCCTTCAGCTCAGTGTAGACATTGCCAATCTTCCCATTGAATGTCACTGTCAATTGCTCTTGTCCTTGCAAAAGCTGCTCAAGCATGACTTCCATTCTACTCTCTGAAGAATTCTTAGGAGGAAGAGACTGATAAGATGAGTTCCCATAGGTTCTTGTATAGCCATTGTTCTGTTGCTGCTTCTGGTCACCATTGTAAGGTTTGTTGCGTTGCTGATTACCAAATCTCTGTCCCTGATACCCAGCTCCATACACATAGTTGACATTCTCCTCTGTATTCTCTGGCTCTGGCTCAAATTCTCAACTTCAGCAGCAAATTGGACTGACTTCTTACCCATAAGTAGATTATGTACTGAATCCAGCTTAGCATTAACAGAAGCTAGCTGGTTTGAATCGAACTCTCCATGCAGTCTCTTTCTTTCAGCATCAGCTCTTTTAGTGCTATTGTTAGAAGCCAAATTCTCAATCAAAACTTCAGCATCTTCTGGAAATCTTGTCTTGAAGTTCCCATGACTTGCAGCATCTAAAGACAACTGATATTTCCAGTCACACCCTCTGAAGAAGATACTCAACAGTTGTACCTTTGAAAAACCATGGTGTGGATAGTCCCTTTGATAAGCTTTGAATCTCACCCAAGCTGCCTTGAAAGCTTCATCATGTCCTTGCTTGAAAGAACAGATCTTGACTCTCAGCTCATCTGACATTGCATCATCATAGAAATGGTTGAGGAAAGCCACCTTGATATCATGCCAATTTGTCAAAGATCCAGCCGGCAACTGCTTCAACCACTAAGATGCCTCTCCTGCAAGTGAGTATGGGAAGAGCTTGCAGAATATGAAATCCTCAGTCACTCCATTAGCCTTGATACTGTTCACAAGATCCTCAAAGTGCTCAATGTGGTCCAAAGGCTTCTCATGGGGAAGGTGAGAGAAAGGTCTCTGCCCAACCAATTGAAAGTAAGCAGGCTTCAGCTCAAAGTCATTCCTCTGGAATGGAGGAGGAACAATTGCAGACCGGTTCTCATACAAAAGATCCGCCCGGTTGTAGTCAGCAATCGTCCTGATCAAGTCTTGGTTTTGATCATGTCTTCGAACTGGGTTTGGACGTGGTTGGCAGCTCCACATATGTCTGCTGCAGGTGGGTGTCGATCGATACCACCTTGTTGGTGTCGATCGACACCAAGATTTGGATCATCAACGGCGACAGCTTGCTGGTTGATGACAGCCTGCTCGTTGACAACTGGTTCGGCAATCACATTGCCTTCTGCATCAATCTTTTGGCCTAGCTCATTGCTTAAGTGGCCCTCTTGATCCCTCAAAGCACCATCCTCATCTCGCATCAGAATGATTGGGTTAACCATCTTCAAGGATTTGGCTGCTTTTCTGTTCTCACGCTCAAGTTTTCCCAACTCTTGGTTTAAAACCTTCACAGTAGGACCAGTCTTGTTGCTCCTTGTGTGAGGTCTAGTAGGCATGCACCTGAAACTCCAAAGAGAGGAAAACCAAAAACGTGTAAGTAGAAAATAAAAAGAAAAACTTAGAGAAAATCTAAAACTCAAATCTAATGGTAGATCAAAGAGTCCCGAGCAATGGCGCCAAATTTGATATGCTCAAATTTATCCTAGAGCTACACTCTCAAATTAAGAGATCACTGCAATACTTAGGGGTCGAATTCCACAAGGACTCAAAACTACACAATAAATTATAGAGTTTTATAATTAAGTTAAACAGATTAATTTGAATTAAAATAAAAGCAATGCAAAATATTGTAAATTCAGAGAATTAAAAAGCTAGGTCTAGGGAATTTCTTAGGAAATTACAAATTATTAAATCAAGGAAATAAATAGGATTCAAGCAATTAAGAATAAATCTAGAACTCTAAACACTTTTGTAAAATAAATCAGTTCTCACTGCAAATATTATCTAAATTTAAAACCAGAAAATCTAAATCTCTTTGCAAAATTCTAGGTAATAAATCAGCTTTAAAAACAAGTTTAGATTGTTCACAAAATCACTAAATCAAATCTCTTTGCATAAAGTAATTTTGCTCATCAAAAGGTTTATCAGAAAAATCAATTATATTCTCATATCAATTTATTTTCATAGGTTATTAATTCTAGATGGCCAATCAAGGATTAATTATGAAGAACAACCTATAATGAAGATCTAGAAAGATATTGAATCCTAAATAAACAGATATAACAATTCATAAAATCCCTGTGAAAAACCCTAAACATAACAAGCAAACTACTCAGACATGTTTAATGAAGAACAAGACATAATTCTGAATAATAAGCAATTGAAATTAAAAAGAGTAAGAAGGAGTTCAATAATTCTTCTCTCAAAGCAGTTCAGATCTCTCTCCCAAAAGCTCTTAAAGTCTCACAGGGTTCCAAGAAAGTAAAACTTGCTAGAATAAAACTTAATGGTTTGGAAAACCTAAAAATACTATTTATATGTCCTAAAACACGTCAGGGACTTGTGTTGCAAATATGGAAAACTTTAGGGCAGATTTGTAAAACTTCCAATTTTGTGATTCTTGTGTTGGATCAACTTGGTGTGACAGATGCTCCTTGGGTGTCGGTCGATGCTCTTCATAAGATCAGACTCCAAATTGATTTCCTTCGGTTAAATGCTCCAAAACGATCCAAATTGCTTCATTTTGCTCATTTCATGCCAAAATCCTAGAAAACCTGTTAAGACTTAAAAACATCCTAGAAACACATCAAAAGACACTAAAAGACTTTTTATATCATGGTTAAAAACCACAAAAACCATGATATATCAGAACACTAAGCAAGACTAACACATTTCCATGACATTAATCCCTTTACTAATCAATCAATCATCAACTTTTTCCAAAGGCAATTAAATGATCAATAAGCATTACAATCAAGTCAATCTAGCCACTAAGCACACTAGTAAACAATTTTCAAAGGTAAGGATCGCAAAGAACTTAAAAGTTAAAAGTTTAGGTTTAGGAATTTCATCAAACACCTTCTGGGCATAAAATTCCTAAAGTCTAGAATCAACATGATCAATGCTGATCTAGCTTTATTAGCAACCATTAAGGGAGGATCTAAAGAAATATAACCATAAACTCCATAACCCAACTCCTAAATCATCCTAATCTACCAAAAATGAAAGACACTATAAGACTACTCACTTATGATCATGATCACACAAAGGTAGAGGTTTGATCTTTGTGAAATCATAATTAGAGGTTGTAGAATAGAAGATATGAAGAAGAGATTATTATTAAAAACTTAGAACTACTCAATCATTCAACAAACGAAGAGTAAGCAAGTTTAAGAACTCTAAAAATCTACTAAAAAAACAAAAGATGATCTCTCCTAATGAGTAGTTAGTGTATTTATAAGAAAATAGGAAACTAAACCGGGACAAACCAGATTGAAATAAAACAAATCAGAGAAAACCGAAACAAATTGGGTTTTGGTTCCAAAAATAACATTTGATCGACCATTGGTCGATTGCTTGGTCGATCGGTCAAGTTTCAGAAGTCTGTTCAAGTCCAGCACAAGTTGATCGACCAAATGGTCGATTATTGAAGTCTGAAGTCCGTTCAAGTCTGGGGATGAGTTGATCGACCATTTTGTCCTGTGGCTCTAGTCTTCACTCTGGCTGTATATACGTTCACTAAAACAGGTATAACTCTTTAAATGCACACTACAAAAAAAGGTAGCTAGCATCGATTCATTTGTGTCAAAAAAGTAAGTGATTTAAATTTGAGTTACTTATTATAATTGATGTTAGATTTTTTTTTTTTTTGTATCAGTTACTAAAAATTGATGCGGTTAGTAATTGATTTACATTGATTAAGTAAAATTGATACAAATATATATTAATTTACATCACTTTTAGAAAATTGATACAAAATATAAATTTACATTACTTAAACAATTGATGTAATTAGTAATTTATACTAACATCACTTAAGAAATTGATACAAGTTTACATCGACAAAAAAGTGATGTAAATTATGTGATTTTGCATCAATTGTTATAATTGACATAATTGTTTACTCAATTTTTAGGAGTTACGTTAACTTGCAAAGAAACTCTTTAATATTATTAAAATAATTTCTATATCAAGAAGAAAAAGATAGATCGAAGAGGTGGAAAAACAATTTAATAATAAAAAATAATAGAACCTCTTTGTTTCTTCTTCCTCTACTCTCACATCGTCTTCGTAACTTCCTCCAGTTTTTCCTCTCTTTCTAATTAGAAAGCTAAACTACTAATCAAAAACCAGATCGATCTAGCTAGTAAGTTTGGAACAAGAAATTGTTCAATTGGAAGGTTGGAGAATTAAATCACTCTTTTTCTCCAAGTATGGTTTCGTAAAAGATAGCTTATGTACGGCATCGATGGCGAGACTAGTGTGCACAAAGGTCCAAGCAACGAAGTGCGTATATCCACGAGAAGAAACGGAGACTGAAAAATCAGAGCTCGTAAATAATGCTTAGCAGGGATGTTGATACAAGGGAAGGCTTTAGGTCGTCCCTAAGGTGTTGGACAATATGTCACATAGAAAAAAGTTTTTTTTTTTTTTTTTTTCTCTTCTGGTGTGATCGAATAGTTTTCTGAAGAGAATGAGCACAAAGTGTGAACAATATTGATGGATAAAGCAGAAGAATATGAAAGGTCATGATTTCTACTCTAATTTTTTCCGTTTCTTGCTTCGATCTCAATATCTTAAAATCTTTTTTCTTAAAATCTAATTTCTGAGTTAATTCCTTTTGTAATATTTAACAAAAAATATAAAGGAAATTTTTGTTAAAATAAGAATTAAAATTTTCTCAATAATCTTTTGCTAATCCCGCTAATTTTATAGTTTCAGCGGGAATTAGTTTTTGTTTTTAGAAACAGAATATTTCATATAAGTTAATCACAACTTTATTCTTTTGAATTAGGGTTGCCAAACAATTTCCTGTGTGTAAACGGCGGAGAGCTTCTCAGAAAATAAGAATTCAGAAACCCTCGACGTGTAAGGTAAACTGATTTCAGTCCCTTGTTTATGTGGTGTGTTATTTGACAATCGCTTGCTTTGACTTTGTGTGATGTGAATCAAAATGAGATCAATTAGTTAGTTTATCCCTGGTTTGTATAGGTTGTTAAAACTTGACACTTGTTTCTACTGTTCTTCTGTTTTGAGGTTTAATATTTGCTTTGTGTCTCTTTTCTCTTATCGTTTCATACAAAATATTAAAACGTTGGTGATGCAGCAGCATCTTGATTGCTTAGATACGTATTATTGGTTTTTACGTGTTTTTGTTAATTTCCTTTTCTTGTTTTCTAAGAAAGACTTCTTTGGGTGTTTACGTCTTTTTATTTACCTTCTCCTACCTAGGTTGTGACCTAGGTTGGAGACTATATAAGTGTTCTTGGGGTTAAGGTTTTAAAGCAGCTTTTGATAATTAATAAACGAGATTTGTCCCTCATCCCTTGTCTTGATTTGATTAGCTTCATCAAAACAGGAAGTCGGTCTCAAGAGATTTACAGAAATCTCTTGATTGAGCGTAATAGGTCACAAGAGAATAATTCAATTCCCTTGATTGAGCTACAAACCAGTTCTTACGCTGCGCCAGGTTGGTATCAGAGCTCCGCTACAATCCGTAACTATGCCGCAACCTAAGAAGGAAGTCCAGCCAAGTGAGGGAGAGCTTAACCGCCAAGCCATCACAGAACTTTGAGCTCAAGTTCAGAGCTTAGCAACGGTGGTTCAAGCGATGAGTTTGCGTAAAGCGGCTCCGGAGGAAGACAAAATTTTTGACGAAGATGAAAAAACAGAGTATGACGAGAATCCTTTTGGTGAAGAAAAGGTGAAGCTTATTCGTCAAAACGGAGAAGATGATAATGACGGGAGGTGGGAATCAAGGTTTAAGCTGGAGATTCCAAAGTTTCATGGAGGTTCTTCACCCGAGGATCTTTTGGATTGGTTTGTTACAGTGGAGGAAATTCTGGAGTTTAAACGTGTACCCTTAGAACGTTGTGTGCCTTTAATTGCGATCCGTTTTCGACATCGAGCTGCAGCGTGGTGGGCACAATTGAAAACAACTCGTTCACGTCAAGGGAAGGAGAAAATCACATCTTGGAGCAAGCTTCGTAAGCATATGCAAAAAAAAATTTTGCCATTCAATTATGAGCAGCTATTGTTCCAAAAATTGCAGAACTTACGTCAAGGGAATCGTACGGTTGAAGAATATGCTACTGAATTTTTCCTATTAATCAATCGTGTGGAAGTTAGAGATTCAGAACAACAGTTGATTTCTCGTTTCATTGGAGGACTTCGTCAACAGATTCAACACACACTCAACCTGTTTCACCCTCTTTCTATTGCCGAAGCTCATCAACAAGCAATCACCATTGAAACACAGACCAAAGGCAATTATTCGGGTTGGAGTTCTTCTCGCCTGAATCGACAACCTTCCCCTGCTACTCCTTTTGCTCCAGAAGTCACTGTTCCTGTTCCAGCTAAGGAGACAGCTATTGTTCCTGTTGACACGAACCGACCAGTCCGTACGGGAACTCTCCGTTGTTTTGCTTGTGGAGAACCGGGGCATCGTCAGTCTGCTTGTCCGACACGCAATCGAAGAGGACTACTACTTGATGATACTGGGCGTGATGTTGAAGTAATATATGATGAGTATGAGGAGGATCCAGTTGTTACGGAGGAATTAGAAGCAGATTCAGGTCAACTTTTGATGTTACGACGTTCTTGCTTAGCACCACGTAGCCAATCTGAGGCTCCCCAACGTCATAACCTTTTTCATTCACTGTGTACGATTTGTGGTAAGGTTTGTAATTTCATAATTGATTCGGGTAGTTGTGAGAATGTTATTGCAGAGTCTGTAGTTAAAAAGCTGAGTATTCCCGATGAGCCACATCCAGTCCCTTATAAATTGGCTTGGTTGCAAAAGGGCAATGACATGAGTGTCACACGACGTGCACTTGTGACGTTCTCAATTGGTGAAGCTTATAAAGACAAGCTTTACTGCGACGTGGTTCCTATGGATGCTTGCCATTTATTGTTGGGTCGACCATGGGAATTTGATTGAAAGGTTGTACATGATGGGTTTCATAACACCTACAGCTTCAGCTTTCAAAATTGCAGCTTTATTTTGAAGCCTTCGTTGCCTGCTCAAGTATCATCCCCCTTTAGCTCAATCTTAATCTTACAAAAGCGCCTTTTTGAAGCTGAAATGTGTGATGCGGGTATTGTTTTTGTCATGCTTGCGACTCATGCGACTATTCCAACGGAACGTGTTATTCCTTCAATGTTTCAAGACGTGATTCATGAGTTCGCCGACGTGTTTCCTGATGACCTTCCTGCAGGGTTACCACCTTTACGAGATATCCAACATCGCGTTGATTTTGTGCCGGATGCAGCTGTCCCTAATAGATCCCACTATCGTATGAGTCCTAGTGAGCTTGAAGAACTTCGTCGCCAAGTCGAGGAGTTGGTGTCTAAGGGTTTTCTGCGAGAAAGTCTTAGCCCTTGTGCGGTTCTGGCTTTGCTTATTCCTAAGAAAGATGGGTCTTGGCGCATGTGTGTTGACAGTCGTGCTATTAACAAGATAACTGTACGCTATCGTTTTCCGATTCCACGTCTCGACGATTTACTTGATCAGATTGGTAAAGCAAGTGTGTTCTCTAAACTAGATTTAAAAAGTGGGTATCATCAGATTCGAATACGTCCCGGAGATGAATGGAAGACTGCATTTAAGACTCGTGAAGGTCTCTTTGAATGGTTAGTTATGCCTTTTGGTTTATCTAATGCCCCGAGCACTTTCATGCGTGTTATGAATGAAGCACTTCGCCCTTTTATCGGTAAATTTGTAGTTGTTTATTTTGATGACATCCTGCTCTTTAGCTTGTCTCTTAAGGATCACATTCGACATCTCCGTGAGGTCCTTCTTGTTTTGCGTCGTGACAAGTTTTACGCTACTATGAAGAAATGTGAATTTGGATCACCGGAAGTACATTTTCTTGGTTATATTGTCTCGGCTGAAGGTTTAGCTGTTGATCCTGGCAAAGTATCGGCTATTCAGTCCTGGCCTGAACCTAAAACACTTACTGATACTCGAAGCTTTCATGGGCTAGCTTCTTTTTATCGTCGTTTTGTGCCACAATTCAGTAGCTTGATGGCACCTATTACCGATTGTATTAAAGAAGGCTCTTTCTTGTGGACTCCAGGTGCTTCTACGGCATTTGAGGTGATTAAAAAAAAAATTAAGTTCAGCTCCAATATTAGCTCTTCCGGATTTTTCGTTGGTGTTCGAGCTACACTATTATGCATCAAAGACAGGCATTGGTGCCGTCTTAAGCCAGCGACAACGTCCCATTGCTTTTTTTAGTGAAAAATTGTCGGGTTCTCGGTCACGTTACAGTACGTACGATGTGGAGTTTTATGCTATTGTGCAGGCAGTCAAACATTGGCGACATTATCTGTTTCACAAAGAGTTTGTTCTGTATACAGATCATGATGCTCTTAAACATCTTAGCACACAAGACAAGGTTTCAGCTAGACATGCTTCATGGATTGGCTATTTACAACAGTTTACATTTGTGATCAAGCACACGTCTGGATCTAGTAACCGTGTTGCTGATGCTTTAAGTAGACGCCATGCACTCCTTGCTGTGTTAAACGTCTCTGTTCCGGGTCTTAGTACTTTCACAGATTTATATCCCATAGACCCTTTCTTTGGTCGTATTCTACAGGACGTTGAGTCTGGTTCATCACGGGATTATACACTTCATGAGGTATTTCTCTTCAAGGATTCTCGTTTATGTATACCAGATTGTAGCTTACGTTTGCAACTTATCTCCGAACTTTATACAGAAGGTC
>NC_025696.1:22688402-22696599 GCF_000633955.1 Camelina sativa
AGGATCACATTCGACATCTCCGTGAGGTCCTTCTTGTTTTGCGTCGTGACAAGTTTTACGCTACTATGAAGAAATGTGAATTTGGATCACCGGAAGTACATTTTCTTGGTTATATTGTCTCGGCTGAAGGTTTAGCTGTTGATCCTGGCAAAGTATCGGCTATTCAGTCCTGGCCTGAACCTAAAACACTTACTGATACTCGAAGCTTTCATGGGCTAGCTTCTTTTTATCGTCGTTTTGTGCCACAATTCAGTAGCTTGATGGCACCTATTACCGATTGTATTAAAGAAGGCTCTTTCTTGTGGACTCCAGGTGCTTCTACGGCATTTGAGGTGATTAAAAAAAAAATTAAGTTCAGCTCCAATATTAGCTCTTCCGGATTTTTCGTTGGTGTTCGAGCTACACTATTATGCATCAAAGACAGGCATTGGTGCCGTCTTAAGCCAGCGACAACGTCCCATTGCTTTTTTTAGTGAAAAATTGTCGGGTTCTCGGTCACGTTACAGTACGTACGATGTGGAGTTTTATGCTATTGTGCAGGCAGTCAAACATTGGCGACATTATCTGTTTCACAAAGAGTTTGTTCTGTATACAGATCATGATGCTCTTAAACATCTTAGCACACAAGACAAGGTTTCAGCTAGACATGCTTCATGGATTGGCTATTTACAACAGTTTACATTTGTGATCAAGCACACGTCTGGATCTAGTAACCGTGTTGCTGATGCTTTAAGTAGACGCCATGCACTCCTTGCTGTGTTAAACGTCTCTGTTCCGGGTCTTAGTACTTTCACAGATTTATATCCCATAGACCCTTTCTTTGGTCGTATTCTACAGGACGTTGAGTCTGGTTCATCACGGGATTATACACTTCATGAGGTATTTCTCTTCAAGGATTCTCGTTTATGTATACCAGATTGTAGCTTACGTTTGCAACTTATCTCCGAACTTTATACAGAAGGTCATGTAGGGCGGGATCGAACGTTACAGCTGGTAGCATCTTCTTACTTTTGGCCTTCTCTTCGACGTGATGTCGAGAGGTTTGTGGAGCGGTGTGTTATTTGCCAAAAATCGAAAGGTCACGCGTCTAATGCCGGTTTATACATTCCCCTTCCTGTTCCAACACAACCTTAGACAGATATAGGTATGGATTTTGTCTTGGATCTTCCGCGTACGCAACGCGGGTTTGATTCTATCTTTGTGGTGGTTGACCGGTTTTCAAAAATGGTCCATTTCATACCTTGTAAGAAGACAACGGATGTATTTCAGGTTGCCAATCTTTTTTTTCGAGAAATATATCGTTTACATGGTTTACCATGCTCCATTGTTTCTGATCGAGATTCTAGCTTCCTTGGTCATTTTTGGCGTTCTCTTTGGAAATTGCTTAACACTAGCTTGGACATGAGTTCAGCTTATCATCCACAATCTGATGGGCAAACGGAAGTTGTTAACCGTTCTTTGGGAAATATGTTACGGTGTTTGGTTGGTGAAGCTATTCGGTCATGGGATTCAAAACTCCCTCAAGCAGAGTTTTCTCATAATCATGCCATCAATCGTAGTTCGAGCTTTAGTCCTTTCCACGTTGTGTATGGTATTTCACCACGAGGACCGGTGGATCTTTCATCCTTACCTGATCGTACTCGACTTCATGGTGATGCTGAGGTTTTTGTTGATACATTAGCGCAAGTACATGCTGACACTAAAGCTCATTTGGAATCCTCTACAGCGAAATACAAAGCTTCCGCGGACACGCATCGTCGTCGTCTTGTTTTTAACACAGGTGATTTAGTATGGGCTGTACTAACTAAAGATCGAATGCCAGCAAGAGCTTACAACAAGTTAAAAGCCAAGAAGATTGGTCCTCTTGAAGTGTTGGAACGTATTAACGACAATGCATATCGTCTTCGTCTTCCCTCCGACATAAACACTTCTAATGTGTTTAATGTACGCTACTTGTCTCCGTTTGTTCCTCCACCACTCCTTCTAGATTCGCGGTTGAATCCTTCTCACCATGGGAGTCCTGATGCAGCAGCATCTTGATGGCTTAGATACGTATTATTGGTTTTTACGTGTTTTTGTTAATTTCCTTTTCTAAGAAAGACTTCTTTGGGTGTTTACGTCTTTTTATTTACCTTCTCCTACGTCGGTTGTGACCTAGGTTGGAGACTATATAAGTGTTCTTGGGGTTAAGGTTTTAGAGCAGCTTTTGATAATTAATAAACGAGATTTGTCTCTCATCCCTTGTCTTGATTTGATTAGCTTCATCAAAACAGGAAGTCGGTCTCAAGAGATTTACACAAATCTCTTGATTGAGCGTAGTAGGTCTCAAGAGAATAATTCAATTCCCTTGATTGAGCTACAAACCAGTTCTTACGCTGCGCCAGTTGGCGTTGTGAAGCTTTTGATTCAACCAAATTTTCTGTTAGATCTGTGTAAAGTCAATTTGATTAAACTCTTATGTGGAAAAAAAATTAGTGGACTTGAAAACATTTGCTTTCTTGATTTTTTTGAAAACTATACACTACTCGTTGTTGTACGTCTATTATTATTCAAATATGTGTACTTATGTTTTAGGTTATTATGGATAAGTCGTGGATAAACAAACCACGTTTATCTATGGATTACCGAATAGGCGTGAAAAGATTTCTCGATTTTGCATTTGGTAAATCAAATGCCGATATGATGAAATGTCCTTGTAACCGCTGTTCTCTTGCCAAAACCAAGTCTAGGGAAGATATTGAAGGTAATTTGATCGTTTCTGGCTTTTTAAGTTCTTATACTAATTGGGTTCTACACGGAGAGGATATTAGTGTAACTAGGAATACAATAGAAAGACCTTCTGAGAGTAACACTGCTCAAGTAGAAAGAGATCCAACAATGAATCTCTTGGATGATCTTTTCCCTGATATGGATACATATGAAGGATCTGGATTGTCACAACAACCTATGAACACAGAAATACCATCAACTTCAAGTCGAAATCATGGAAAAGGAGAAGGTTTTGATGAATTGCTAAAGGATTTTAATCAAGAGTTGTATAAAGGGTGTACCGGGTTCACGAAGCTATCATTTATGTTGAAGTTGTATCATATCAAATGTATGTGTAGGATCAGCGACAAAAGGATTTCCATGGTTCTTGATTTGCTTAAAGAAGCATTCACACATGCTAAGTTGCCAGATTCATTCAATGAGATGAAGAAAGTTATCCGTAAGCTAGGTTTGAGCTATGAATCGATTCATGCATGTCCAAATGATTGCATGCTATACTGGGAAGCAGATAAAGATAGAGAAACTTGCAATATTTGTGAAGCTTCTCGATGGAAAATTGATACTACGGTAGAGAGTACGACGTTGGGAAAAAAGAAAAAGAAAAAACAAGTTCCTGCAAAGGTTCTTCGTTGTTTTCCTCTGAAGCCACGTTTGCAGCGTCTATATATGTCATTGAAAACGGCTAAAGACATGAGATGGCATGAAAATGCAGATGACAATGATGGTAAACTTCGACATCCGAGAGACGGAGCAGCTTGGAAGGCATTTGATCAAAAATATCCTGACTTCGCATCTGATCCAAGAAATGTTAGACTAGGCTTAGCTACAGATGGTTTTAATCCATTTGGTACAATGAGTACGAGTTTTAGCATCTGGCCGGTGATCTTATTTCCTTATAATTTACCTCCATGGATGTCGATGAAGCTGACTTCGATGATCCTTTCTATGGTTATTCCAGGGAAGCAAATGCCTAGTAATGATATTGATGTGTATTTACAGCCACTTATCAAAGAATTGAAGGAGTTATGGGATGATGGGATCACGACAGTTGATGCTTCTACTAAACAAACATTTAACATGAGAGCAACCATCATGTGGACAATTAGTGATTTTCTCGGACTTGGAAATCTGTCTGGTTCGAATACATATACATCATCAGCATGTCCAAGCTGCAATTATGATTTCATCGGACAACGTTTACAACACGGGAAGAAGAACTGTTTTATGGGTCATCATTGTTTCCTTCCTTCAGATCATGATTTTCGTCAAAATAGTGCTAGTTTTGATGGAAAAATAGAAATTTGTTATCCACTTGTCGTGTTGTCAGGAACTATGATTAAGCATCAACAAGAACAAGTTAATGTTGTTTTAGGTAAGAAACATGATTTAGTTGGGAGAAAAAGAGATCGAATAGATTCAGAAAGAAATAGTATGCAACAACGGAGGAAAAAAGTATATTTTTTAAGCTGGCTTATTGGGAGTTTGTTTTGGTACGACACAATTTGGATATAATGCACATAGAGAAGAATGTGTTTGACAATCTAGTTTACACATTACTAGATGACAAAAAAAAAATAAAAAGATAATCTGAAGGCTAGGAAAGATCTCCGTGAGATGGGAATATGCTCTGATTTATGGCCTACTGAAGATGGGAAGTACAAGGAAGCATGTTTTACTTTGAAAAATGATGGAAAAGATATTTTTCTGAGTGTCTTCAAGGATGCAAAACTTCCAGATGTTATGCTTCTAACATCTCAAGTTGTGTTGATGTTAAAAGTAGAAAGCTATCTAGATTAAAAAGCCATGACTGTCACGTGATAATGAGAGATTTGCTTTCAATTGCAGTTCAGAATTTGTTGCCTGCAAATGTGACGTCACTTGTTATTGAGCTTTGTCATTTTTTTAGAGATATATCAGCAAAGGTTCTAGATATTGATGAGCTTGATAAATTACAAGAGCGTATAGTTGTGACTTTATGCGCGATGGAGATGTTGTTTCCTCTATCGTTTTTCACCGTGATGGTACATTTAATAGTGCATCTCACAGAAGAAGTAAAACATGGTGGGCCACTTTGTTGGATGTATCCAATTGAAAGGACTCTTGGATATTTTAAATCTTATGTTCGCAATCGTGCTCAACCAGAGGGTTCTATATGTAAGCAATATTTGGCTGATGAGTGTATAACGTTCTGCTCAATATATCTTGATGATATGGAGACACGATTTAATCGTGTCGGTCGCGTTGATGATCGACCTGTAGTTAAGATGAGTGTAAGGCCACACTCAGAACTTGCAAATATTTTTCCAAATATTGGTAGATTCGTTGGAGCTGGTCATGTTTGGACACTAACTTATATAGAGAGGCAACAAGCACATCGACATGTTCTGATCAATTGTCAGCTACTTGATCATTTACAAGAGTAAGTTTAGCTCACAATAACATTGATTATTCTAACTTTTTAAATTGAACTATACTAATATAATTCTTATTATTTTCTATCTAGGCGATACAAAAATGAGCTTGTTAGTAGAATTTCTGGTCAGAGCAGAAGGAATCGTGCTATTGACATTGACAGAGAAATACATCTTAATTTTGCCAAATGGATGAGAGAAAAAGTAGAAGAAAATGACATTGATGGGATAGATGATGATTTACGATGCTTAGCTATTGGTCCATCAGACAAAGTTGTGAAGTATACAACTTACAACGTGAATGACTTCAAATTTCGGACTATTGAAAGAGATGCGGATCTCAAAACACAAAATAGTGGTGTTTATGTGGCTGCCGAGACTATGAGTTATGCAAGCTCTCGTGATCTAAACCCAATAGCAGGAGATGTAGTTTACTATGGGAAGCTAGTTGAAGTTATGAAGTTAAATTTCTATGAGACTTTTAAAGTTGTGTTGTTTAAGTGTAAATGGGTTGATTCTCGTACTGAACGAGGATATAAAATAGACGCATATGGTCATCATATGGTCAATTTTTCACGCTTGCTACACTCCGGAGAGAATTTTGAGGATGAACCTTATGTCTTGGCTTCTCAAGCGAGACTGGTATATTATGTTAAACAACTTGGCGAGTCAGAGTGGGATTTCGCAGTTCATGTTCAACTTAGAGACGTATATGATATGGGTGATGCAATTCTATGAGAATAGTTTGGCTTTAATAAGGAACACTTGAGTCTTTCTCTTTTCCTTGGAAGATGACTTGACTTTATTTATTTGTTATAATATAATTTGATGCTTATGTAAACTACGGTGTTTTAGTTTCGTTGAAAGGTTTAACTTGAGTTTACTTTCTTATTGCTGTTTTTTATGGTTTTAATGACCAAATTAGTCACTATTTTAAGAATCAATTAAAATTCAGTATTGCTTAATAGTTTGTTTTTATGTGCTTTGTTTAGGTTCATGAATTTTTGGGATTTCACGGATTTTACTGATTCGGAACCTCAAGCACCAATGACACATTTTCGGACTTTCACAGATTCTACTGGTTCAGAAACTCAAGCACCACATGATATGGCACATTTGGAGGCAGTTTACGGTTCTCCTCCTTCACAAACTCCAGACGGTAACAGTTTCAAGTGGAAAGTACAATTGATAGGTAATTAAAAATAATTGATTGTGTGAGAATGAACCGGATTGATCATTGCTTTTGTTTACATGAGAATAAATTTATTTGTGGTCATTGCTGAACGTGCGGGAATCAATATTTCTTCTACTGTACATGTGTATATATATATATTGATGGCTTTGTTAATATGTGTTTATCTACAAGATGATGATGGAAACATAGAAGGAAAAATGGTGGCATCAAGAGATGTGTGGAAACTACAAAATAGCAAAGTCATTGTACATTTCGACGTAGATACCGATCAACCTGTTGATGATTCCGGAGGTCTACTTGGATCTTGGTTAGGTCAATGTAAATTAAGTAATGATTTGAACTTGTTACCCATTGACTATAGTGATTGGATATTGGTTAATCCTGACACAAAAGATAGGGCTTTGGAAGTTATTCAGGTAATATATATCCAACATTTTAGTACATTCTACTAAGTTTTGCACTCCATATTGCTTCTCTCTTTATGAATGTTCTCATGATATCATTTCAGTCAAAATTTTGGTTTGATGATCCTGCGAAAAGAAAGCATTATGTGATTAGTGCACTAGGGAGCAGATGCAAGGATATCAAGCTACGTTTTTGGAGAAAGTTCAAACGGGATAACAAAGCTGAAATGATCCAGAATCGGCCAAAGAGTGTTCCTGAAAATCAATGGTTTTCTTTTGTCAACACGAGGTTCACTGATAAATGGAAGGTATGATTTATATTTTATAAATATGTGTAATTGTATATGAAACGTACGGAATAACTTTTAATTTTCTTCTCCAATATATGAACTTTCAGAAAATGCAAGATCGAAATAAGAAGAATAACAAAAACCATACCTCGCCTCACGTATGTGGAAGAAAGAGTTTTGCAAGAAAAAGAAAATAGATTGTAAGTAATTTAGTTCTCTCTTATAAAACTCAAGTTTATGATTGTTCTCCTGCTATTTTGATAGTTTACAATATTTACGTGTGTGCTTTTAACGCAGACAATTAAGAACGGAAAACCACCAAGTCGAGTAGAGTTATTTGTTGCGAAACGCACAAAACCTGATGGAAGCTATGTATCTGATCAGGCTAAAACACAGGCGGTTAGTTTTATTTTATTCTATTGTTCATATTAGATATTGTCAAATCATTGTCTCATTTCTTAACATATAGATTACTCATTTAGACTATAACACACAAAAAAAAAAATTTGTTATACTTATATTATTTTGTTGCATTTTTAGGAAGCCCTTACAACCTTGATGAACCAAAATTCGTCAATGCAAACCATATGCAATGTTACAGCTAGTTTGGACGATGAATATGCTCAGGTGTTTGGTCCAGAACGTTCAGGACGAGTGCGTTGTGTTGGCCGTGGACCTACACCTTCAAAATTCTTGAGACGCTCAATTGCAGTAAGCTCAGAGACAGAAAATTCTGAAATTGCTCAGCTGAAAATGCAGAACAAAGGCTTAGAAGATCAAGTTAGAACAATTAATACTTTGTTCCAGAAGATGTTCGGTGTTGCATCTGTTGATCAGGTATTATACCTTTTGCATGTTCTATATTTTGTTAATATATATAGTTTATGATATTCTGATTTCTTAAAATTTATGACCTTGTTAATTTTAATATACAAATGATGTAGGCAAGCACATGGGCTTCAAACTTTGCTGCAGCTTTGGCAAACATTTCGAATTCACCTAATACGGAGGTGAATGTCATTTTTATTGAAATTTCATACATAACAATTTAGATAATATGATAAAGTTAATTTGTGTTTTTTCCTCAGCTAACAGGTGTTGGTCGTATAAATGGAAGTCATAATGCTG
>NC_025696.1:22696611-22741578 GCF_000633955.1 Camelina sativa
TCAATCTTAGTGGAACGTAGCGAACATGTGGGTTATGAAGTTGATCTTAATGTCTTTTTTAATACCATGCTAGGATTTCTATGTTCAAGATTCAACAATGAATTCTGTTATATGAATTACTAGATTAGGACCCGCGGTACACTGTGGTGCAAATTATTTATAACTAAAACATTTAAGTTATAAATTTTATTTATTGGTTAAATATGTTATAATTATATAATAATTTTTAATTTTATGATTTAAAGTTTAAACCATATAATACCACAATAGAATTTGTTTTTACATAATATTTATTTAATCAATTTAATTTGATACTATCTATTCTCTGATATAGATAGTATTAACAAAATAATAAAATGATGTTTTACCTGTGTAACACCAATTTAATGATATTTTAAATTTTTGTAAATATCGACAAACCCGTTCCGCTATATAACTCCGTCTCGAGATATTTTAACTCGCACTATATCATCTTAATTTTTTTATATTTATTGTCTTGTATTATAAATATTAGCTTGAGTTGCTATGTTAATTATTAAGATTGTAACCATTTACATTTTATAAGATTGACGCTTCTTATAAATTTTAAATATTTATAATTATTAGAATTCTTAAAACGGTTGAGTATTTCTCATATTTGAAGTTTCGTAAAAGTTTAAATATAATATTAATATTTTAAAGGTCTTTTAGCTTTTAAAAAAGTTGAAATATTTATAATATTTAAACTTTATAAATTTGAAACTTCATGAACGTTTAAATATTATTAATATTTTTAACATCTTATAAAGTTTAACTTTCTAAAAAATATAAATATTTATAATAATTCTACTTTTTATAAAATATAAATATTTATAATATTTAAATTTTTAAAAATCTTTAATAAAGAATCAAAATAAACCAAATAATTTTTTTTAAAGTTTGAATGCCTGATAAATCAAAATTTTTGTATTATGAATCATTCTGGTCTCTTTTGTAGTATGACTCTAAACCATTGCCCAAATTTTTTAGGCGATGTAGGATATTATATCCGTAAATTGAGTTATATATGTCTGTTTTTAAAAATTTGTATTACATCATATGTAGGTAAAAATCACAATTTTTATTAACTAAATGTATTATAGAATAATTCAAGATAATTTAAATATAAATTCAAATAAAAATGAAAAATAATCATATATATATTTATGTTTAAATAAGGTAGAAAATTTTCCTTATTTTTTAAAACTTACTTATAATTAATTTGAAATTTTTGGTAACTAATATTAAAGTCAATGCATTAAATGCAAAAACTTTCCAAAAAGTATTTTTGAGCAAAAACTGCTGCAAAAATACTAGTATAGATGCAATTTGATTTTTACTTTATATACTACTTTTGGATTTAAATAATCAATTAATTATTTTGATTTATTTATTATATTTTTTTATCAATTAACATAAATGACATAATTATTAGAATCATTTATTGAAAACTGACACTAATTTTAACATTGATTATTTGTAACCGATTTAAACATTTAACATCAATTTTTTAAAATGATACAATATTGGTATCACTTCTAATAATTGACACTATGGTTAACATCACTTATTCACAATTGATATAAATATTTAACATCACTTATTATTACTGTAGCTAATATAACATCAGTTATATTAAGTTATTCAAAAATAACATCACTTTAAACAACCGATGTATATTAACATCAACTATATTAAGTGATGCAAACATTTAGTAACCGATGCAAATATTTTGCATCACCACTTCCAGAGTCACTTAAATAAGTGATGTAAAACTCATTTGCATCAATTATAACTGATGCTAATATTCAAAGAAGCGACACAAAACACCTCTTTTTTTTGTAGTGGCACATCCGATTGGCCTGAAATCACCTCCATTGTAAAGCTTACTCAATGTCCAATAACTTTGATGAAGAATTCTGGAGCTAAACCCCAAGGCAAGGTTTTCATACGAGTCTATCTTTGAGGGACTGCAGACTGGTTCTGAATCATCAATCATCTTGTGTGCATCCAAATCCAAATGTGTGTCTTTCATTACATTGCTAATTATTGACTTGTAAATCTCTACTCCAACACCTGAGATACCAAACTTAATGCAAAATGCAACCTAAACAATCTAAATGCTCATGAATATGCACAAAACAATGAAGAATTAAGCTTTAAAAACACATAAAACACAAGATATCAGAAACCATCATGAATGGTGTAATCAAAAGTGATGCCAGCAGAGACATCTGTAAATATGCTACCAAAGAAAGTATCAACAAGGTGTAAATCCACAAATGAACTAAATCTAGGCAATGAAACACCTAGAACCAAAAGGATAACATGTCAACAACTCAATGCGTCGGCCACACGGTTAGATACACCAAACGTATGCTTAATCACAAAGGTAAATTGCTGAAAATAAAAGACCCAAGAAGCATGACGAGAAGATAGCTTGTTTTGACTGCTATTGAATAAATAATGCCGCCAATGTTTAACCTGTAACACCCTCGAACCGTCCTATAACTAAAACAAAGCAGGAGCGTCACGTATGAAGCCTGTAATCAGTCGTTAGTAGTTCCTGAAACGCATTTGTTTGCCCAAATCAACCGATCTAGAGTATCTTTACCTCTTGATCATGGCCTAAGGTTTTTCAACCCGTACCATGGTCGCGAGTTGTGTCAGTCCGGACAGGACTATTATATCATTTGAACGATTTTTGGTTTAGATCAAATCGTTTCTCACTTAGTATAGTATCGTACTTTAAATTGTTACCAAAGAAAGTATAGTTTTCCGGCCTATAAAGAAAACTATATATAATAAAATTTTCCAGTTTTTTAGCAAATAGTTGTAAAACATCTAATCTGGCTAGCCTATGATCACTGTGATATCTAGGGGATTACCTAAAAGGGAATACCTGCAAAACAAAAGGTAGCAACATGAGTAATCTTAGATTACTCACTGAGCCCACCTAACTAACCTCTAAACAACACCCCAACTTGAACTCTAACAACAAAAAGCAACTAAAGCAACCAACACATGCATTAAGTAAATCAGAGAATCACACAATCAAACAATGCTCAAAGAAGCTAAAGCACTCAAATAAAGAGTACCTGCACAACGACTCACATTATAACTTGTACGATACTAATAAACTTCACCTTAAGGTCTTTGATCTTCTACGATACGGATTTTCCACCAGGAAATGCTTCCCCGACCCTTAGCCACAAATGCTAGAAGGTTCCCATCCCTTTCCTAAAACCTTGTACAAGGGACCTATTCCCTTATGGTAAAATTTACTACTTCGTCAAGTAGTGCTCGTTGGTAGCTAACCACTTCGAGCCATTGGGACAATCACGTTATCGCCTTTCTAAATCTTAACAAGACTAATGACTCAACCAAAATACAAGTATATCTAATGCCTAAGAATACTTGCAACATAAACTAACAATCAATCAATCAAACAAATAAGAAACAACATCAAACAAGGCATCTCAATCTCTTCTATAACTACCAATTATTGACTTGCAAATAAATGAGCAGCATAACCAACTATACTTACATCTATAATTGGTAGTCCCAAGGCAAGGTCTTCATAAGTTTCGATCTTTGAGGGACTGCAGATTGGTTCCGAATCATGAATCATCTTGTGTGCATCCAAATGTGCGTCTTGCATTATATTGCTAATTCTTGACTTCTTTGGCTCCAAAGCACACTTTTCTTGTACATCTCTACTCCAACACCTGAGATACCAAACTTAATGCAAAATGCAACCAAAACAACCTAAATGCTTGATATCTTGTGTTTTTGTTGAGTTTTAAGCCTTGTTTTTGGATAGTTTTGTTGCATCATCTTGTCATTCTAGGTTGTTTTAGGAGCATTTGCATCTAGTGTGTTATCTCTCAGGTTCTTGAAGTAATCTCAACACATTTGGAGCATTTGGGCTTGTTTTGATGCAAAGAAGCAAAGAAGAATGAAGTGGAGAAGAGGCACATGACCGGAGCTACCAGCGGGCAGGACCAGCGGCCAAACCATGGCGGATGGGAGATGAGACGCACATGACCGGAGCTACCAGCGGGTAGGAACAGCGGCCTAACCATGTACGATGGGAGATAAGAGGCACATGATTGGAAATACCAGCGGGCAGGACCGGCGGCCAAACCATGGCTGATGGGAGATGAGACGCGCATGACCGGAGCTACCAGCGGGCAGGACCAGTGGCCAAACCATGGCCGATGGAGCCACGCGACCACACCAAGTGGCCAAGCCATGGCCGCTGGAGCCAATACCACATTTGTTTTAGTTTTGAACCGGGTTTGATCCAGTTTGTTTTGGGTTGACCCGGGTTGATGCGAGCACCGGCCGTCTTGTGGTATGGATAGAACGGCTTGTCTTTGGGACGCTTAGGATAGAAGCAACTTTCGACGAACCAAATTTGGTAGAACAAAAGTAGTAGGAAAACAAACGGTGGAAACGAAGTTTGATGGAAAACAAACGAGTGGAACGCGAGATCGAAAGTTGGCCTCGACTTTGCGTACAGACGGTTCGATGAGAGTCGGCCGTCGAGGTTAGGAAATGGCTAGAGAACCAAATGATGGTTCCACTAAGAGGAATGGAACGAAGGTGGATTGAAGGACGACATGCGAGGGGTGACTCTTCTCGCGAGACGGTTAGACTAGTCGATGGCAAACCCGGTTTCAGATCGGCTAGGGTTTCTCGATAGAATAGTCTTGGACTAGGTCTAAAGAGAGAAGTGAGACAAGATACAAAGATTTGCTCTTTGGAAAAGTTTATATTTCATTCAAGTCTGCTTTTACAAGAAGAAAAGAGGGTTTAAAACGTGTTAGGTTTAGAAGGAGACTGAGGACACGCGGACTCGCTATGGTCCGCACACGATTGCCCTTGACGTGTTTCCTTTGATGGAGAACACGTAGCCCTTCTAAGTGGTTTAAACAAAACCACACACGTCACACTACTTAACGTTACAAAAAGAAAGATCTAGGAAAAGTTCAAAACGCATAGCTTTAAGTAAAGATACCACGTCCTTAGGCTTAGACGCGGGAACCACGTCATTGGCTTGAAAACGTGGAGGTTGCATTAGGGCTCGTCGCCTCATTAAAACCTTCTCCGGTAAACCATGTGGGACAAACCCGGAGTAAGGAAAAAGAGTACGGGTCATGACCCTAACGACTTGGTCGCCTTCATCCGTAGGTAAGGATGAAGGCTGTGCGAACAGTGTCCACTTGAACTTCTTTGGCCGGGTCGCCTTCTTGAACGAATGCTTGCAGGAACCGGTTAATCTTCTTTCTTGTGGCCTTGGACGAACTCTTGGACCCGGCGTAGCTCCCAGAGTGATCTCTGGTGCATTGGCCGACTGTTGTCACGCGAGTAGTGTAAGCGTCTCAGTTGCGTTCTGAGTGTCTTGGTCTGGTACAAGCGTTCTTGGCTGCGCATCTAGTCCCATGCTCACATCATTCCCTCCCCCTTGAGACGGTTTTGTCCCCAAAACTTCTTCGTCGTCACCTGCATCAAACGGGACAATTTCAATAATGTTGAATGAGGTCAAAGTATTATACTCACCTGGCAGTTCAAGGCGGTAGGCGTTATCGTTGATCTTCTCGATGACTTGGAAAGGTCCTTCGCCGCGTGGGCTAAGCTTGTCCTTCCTCTTTTGTGCAAATCGCTCCGGCCTTAGGTACAGCCAAACCCAGTCTCCCGGCTTGAATAACATAGGCTTGCGTCCATGGTTCAAGAAACGCGCATATTGTTTGTTCCTCCTCTCTATGTTTGCTCGAACCTCCTCATGAAGCTGCTAGACTAGCTCGGCTCTTGCAACTCCGTCTTGACTCTCGACCTTGTCCGGTGGTAATGGCAACAGATCCATCGGCGTAAGAGGTTTAAATCCATAGGCGACCTCGAATGGTGACTTCTTAGTGGCCGAATGAACGGCTTGATTGTAGGCGAACTTGATGAGTGGGACGCACTCTAACCATGATCCTTTGTTGCTTGCGATCGCTGTCTGAAGTAAGGCTCCAACGGATAGGTTCACAACTTCGGTCTGGCCGTCGGTCTGCGGATGTGCGGCGGTGGAGTACAACAGTTTGGTGCCAAGCTTCTTCCATAAGGTTCGCCAGAAATGGCCAAGGAACTTTGGATCTCGATCCAAAATAATGGTTTGTGGTAAACCAGGGAGTCAGATCACTTGACTGGAGAAGAGATTGGTCAATTGTACCGCGTCGTGATTCTTGTTACACGGAATGAAGTGTGCCATCTTCGAGAATCGATCCACTACGACCATCAAGCTGTCCTTATGGTGTAAAGGTGGTAAACCGAGGACAAAATCCATCGATAGGTCGATCCACGGTCCTGTCGACACCGGTAGTGGCGTGTATAGGTCATGTGGGTGGGTAGTTGACTTGGACGCTCGGCACACCACACAACGTCCATAATGCTTCTCCACCATACTTCGCATCTTTGGCCAATAAAAGTGTTCTTGGAGCACGGCCAAAGTCTTCGTTATGCCAAAATTCCCGGACAGGCCTGCACTCTGCGCTTCTCGAATCAGCAAGTCACAATCAAGCCAGCTGGGATGCATAAAAGTCGGCCCTAGAACAGAAAACCCTCGTGCACGTAGAACTCGATGAACACACCTTTACAGTGGTTCTTGTAACAATCACCGAACTCGGCATCATTGGCGTACGCTCCTTTGATGCTCTCAAACCCCAATACTTTGGCGCATGGTGGTGATCAGGGCGTGTCTTCGTGACAAAGCGTCGTCGATGATGTTTTCTTTACCCTTCTTGTACTTCATCACGTAGGGGAATGACTCGTTGAACTCTAGCCATTTTGCGTGCCTCCTCTTGAGATTAGTCTGGCCGCGCAAATGCTTCAACATCTCGTGATCCGTGTGAATCACAAATTCCCGGACCAAAAGATAATGATGCCAGGTCTCCATGGCTCGGACCAATGCATACAATTCCTTGTCGTACGTAGGGTAGTTGAGAGTAGTGCTGCTTAGTTTCTAACTGAAATAGGCCACCGGTTTGCCTCCTTGTGTGAGAACCGCTCCAATGCCTACGCTGGACGCATCACACTCTACTTCGAAAGTTTTGGTTAAGTCGGGTAGGACGAGTAAGGGGGCTTCAGTGAGACGCCATTTAAGCTCCTTGAAGGCTCGTTCTTGATCTCCCCCCCCCCATTTGAACTCCTGGTTCTTCTTGATCACCGTGGTAAGAGGCGCCGCGACCGTACAAAAGTCTTTCACGAACCGGCAGTAGAAACTGGCGAGGCCGTGAAAGGATCGGACGTGTGAAACAATGGTAGGTGTGGGCCACTCCTTGATGGCTTGAATATTCTCTCCGTCTACCTTGAGTCCCTGTTCACTTACAACAAAACCTAGGAAAACTAGTTCATTAGCAGCAAAGACACACTTTTTCAAGTTAGCGTACAATTGCTCTTCGCGGAGAGTGTTTAAAACATATTAAAGATGCATGACATGATCCGATAGGCATGAACTATACACAAGAATATCATCAAAACAAACCACAACATGGTTCATCAATCGCATGAAGGTAGAGGGTGCATTAGATAAACCGAATGGCATTACCAACCATTCATACAAACCTTGCTTGGTTTTGAATGCGGTTTTCCATTCGTCCCCTTCCTTCATTCTTACTTGGTGGTAGCCACTCTTGAGATCGATCTTCGAGAAAATGCTCGAGCCGCTCAACTCATCTAGCATGTCGTCTAGCCTTGGTATAGGGTGTCGATATTTGATCGTGATGTTGTTCGCGGCTCGATAATCAACACACATACGCCAGGTTCCATCTTTCTTTGGTACGAGTAGGACAGGAATGACACATGGGTTGAGGCACTCTCGTCCATAGCCTTGGGAAATGAGTTCGGCCACTTATCACTCTAACTCCTTGGCTTCCTCGGGGTTGACTCGATATGCAGGACGGTTCGGTAATTGGGCTCCAGGAACGAGATCGATCTGATGTTTGATGCCACAAATCGGTGGTAGACCTTCGGGCAACTAGTCTAGGAACACGTCTGCAAAGCGTCGAAGAACATCTCAGATAACGTCCGGTAGTGCCTCCATCGAACCTTCAACCAACAAATCTCGAAACACCATCAATAAAACTTGGTTGGAGTCCTTAAGGGACTTTCTAACATCACTTGACTGAATTAAAAAGTTCATTTTAGAGTCTGAATCCTTAGACAGCTTAGATTTCATTTCATGAACTTGTGTGGGGCTCAATGGTTTTAAACAAATACGCTTATTATCATGCACAAAGGAATATTGGTTGATGTGGCTGCAGTGAGTGGTCCTTTTGTCAAACTGCCAAGGACTCCCCAAAAGGAGGTAGCTAGCTTGCATCGGCACCACATCACACAAGACTTGGTCTTTGTAAGGACCCACACTAAACGGAACCGTGACTTATTCTTGGACATGAATCACGGTTTTGTCATTCAACCATTTGAGTCTATAAGGTCTCGGGTGGTTTGTGGTGTTAAGAGACAATTTCTTGACCATGCTAGAACTTGCCACATTAGTGCAAGATCCACCATCGATGATCAACCCACAAACCCTCCCACTTACAGTGCAATGCGTATGGAAAATGTTGTCACGCTGGCTTGTGTCGTTGGTCTCCACACTAGTATTGAGGATACGTCGGATCATCAAGAATTCTCCGACGTCTGGTTTGGCTACGGCCTCCTCTAGTTCTGCATCGGACTGATCGTTCTCTTCGGCCGCCTCTCCTTCAGACTCAAGCTCTCCGGACTTGGTGAGGATCATGTTACGAGCGTTCGGACACTCCCGTGCATAATGACCTCGTCCTTGACACTTGTAGCAAATGATGTCTCGACTTAGAACATCATTGGTCATACCTCATAGATCTTGACGATCGTTGGTGGCCGGCTCCTTAGATTTAAACCTCAAGTCAACATTGGCCGTCTTCGGCTTATCTTGTGGCTGATTGGAGGTTGACCCGTTTGGTGACCAGTTTGGAACTCCCTGAGTTCGAGTTCGGCTCGCAGTAGCGGTCTTCTTTTTGATCTGGGACTCAATTTGCACCAATAGGTGCAGCAACTCTTCGAACCCTTGGTAAGGTTGGCGTTTGACCTTTAGCGCGATCCGATCTTGTAAGCCGTCAAGGAACTGCGCCATGAGGGATTCTTCGGTATCTTCGACTTGGAGTCGGTTGCTTAGGTGTTCGAACTCTTCATAATACTCCTCAACGGACAGCGAACCTTGTGTGAGCCTCCTAAACTTCTTTTGGAGTTCTCGGTGATAGAACGGCGATACGTATCGCCTCCTCATCATGACCTCCCAAGCTGCGATCGGTCGGTTATGGTTGCAGTGTTGCTTGACCACTAGGCGATCCCACCACGTAAGCGCGTAGTCAGTGAACTGGGCCACAGCATAAGTAATCTTACGAAGCTCCGGATAGTTGTGACAGGAGTAAAGGTGGTCCATTCGGCTCTCCCAGTCAAGGTAGGCCTCTGGGTCAGATTTACCTGTAAAAGTTGGCGCCGTCATCTTGTGACCAGGTTTTTAGGCCGTGGTGCATCCTCATACTGGTGGTCGTGTCAGTGCCATCTTCTTGGACGCGGTTCATAGTCCTCGTCGGACTGATCACTTCGATCCGGCTCTTGTCGTTGGTGCCGCATGGGCAACAGATCTTCCCTCGGGGAATTTTGAGCTCAAGATGTGTTATTCGCTCAGCCAAGCATTCTATGCCGTTGCAAAGGGCCGTCAAGGTGGTGCCGATCTCCGGTGGAGGTAAAGGGATCTCTGGTGGATGTTGTTCGGCCATGGTGATTGTAGGGACGGTCAATGGTGACGTGGCTCGCTCCGTACACGATGCGCAGTCCGGTTGATTTAAACCTCGTCAAAACAAAGAACGAATATCTGTGAGTATATTACTTTCAATGGACCACAAATAGATATTTTCTTAGGTCAAGGCAATGATTGATGACAGCGATGCAAAAGTAAACCTATCACTAATCAAAAGCAAAAGCAAAATCGATAAACGACAAACTTTTTGGGACCACAGCACAAACGCGCAAGCAAATCCTAAACTTTTTCGATCTATCTTCCTCTAAACAAGAACACGGAAGAACAAAACTAAGAACACGATGAGCAAACGACAACCTACACAATCTATCAACAATAATACGCATGGACCAATTTAAACCAAACGAAGCAAGGGAAACAAGCGAAAGCAAACGATACTACCAGCAACATTCAAGATTCAAACTTTAAGCAAAATTAGAAACGAGCTTTGGGTTCAGAAAGATACAACCTTTAGGACCTTTAAGCTCTGATACCAGCTGATGTGAGAACCGGTCGTCTTGTGGTACGAACAGAACGGCTTGTCTTCAGGATGCTTAGGATAGAAGCAACTTTCCTCGAACCAAACTTGGTAGAACGAAAGTAGTAGGAAAACAAACGGTGGAAACGAAGTTTGATGGAAAACAAACGAGTGGAACGCGAGATCAAAAGTTGGCCTCGACTTCGCGTATGGACGGTTCGATGAGAGTCGACCGTCGAGGTTAGGAAACGGCTGGTGAACCAAATGATGGTTCCACTAAGTGGAATGGAACGAAGGTGGATTGAAGGACGACACGCGAGGGCTGACTCTTCTCGCGATATGGTCAGACTAGTCGATGGCGAACCCGGTTCGAGATCGGCTAGGGTTTTTCGATAGAACAATCCCGAACTAGGTCTAAAGAGAGAAGTGAGACAAGATACAAATATTCGCTCTTTGGAAAAGTTTATATTTCATTCAAGTCTGCTTTTACAAGAAGAAAAGAGGGTATAAATAGTGTTAGCTTTAGAAGGAGACTAAGGACACACGGACTCACTATGGTCTGCACACGGTTGCCCTTGACGTGTTTCCTTTGATAGAGAACACGTCTCCCTTCTAAGTGGTTTAAACAGAACCACACACGTCACAATACTTAACGTTACAAAAAGAAAGATCTAGACAAAGTTCAAAACGCATAGCTTTAAGTAAAGATAACACGTGCTTAGGCTTAGACGCAGGAACCACATCATTGGCTTCAAAACGTGGAGGTTGCGTTAGGGCTCGTCACCTCATTAAAACCTTCTCCGGTAAACCTCGTGGGACAAACCCGGAGTAAGGAAAAAGAGTACAGGTCATGACCCTAACGACTTGGTCGCCTTCATCCTTGGGTAAGGATGAAGGCCGTGCGAACGGTCTCCACTTAAACTTCTTTGGCCGGGTCACCTTCTTGAACGAATGCTTGCACGAACCGGTTGATCTTCTGTCTTGTGGTCTTGGACGAGCTCTTAGATCGCGTCGTAGCTCCGAGAGTGATCTCTGGTGCATTGGCCGGCTGTTGTCCCGCGAGTGGTGTAAGCGTCTCGATTGCATCTTGGGCATCTTGGTCCGGTACGAGCATTCTTGGCTGCGCATCTGGTCTCGTGCTCACATCATGGGTTCTATTCTACTTTCCTATAAATACTCTAACCCTATTAAGGGGAGACTTATCCTTTATCTTATCTTTTGTTTAGCAATTTTGAGGGATTTTAAGTTTTGCTTTTATGGGTTTATTGAATCTTATGTTGAATTTGAAGTTTTAATAGTTAACTCTTTTATTTTCCCTGTTCTACAATCTCTAATAATGATTTCACACAGATCAAAACTATTTCCTTTGTGTGATATGATGATGAGTGAGTAGATCTTTTACGATTTTGGGCTTGGTAGATTAGGGAGATAGATGATTGATCTTTGATGTCTAGGGCTTTATTTATGTGATTCCTTTCTTGTTTGGTGATTATAATGCTAGATTAACTTTTATCAAGTTGATTCTAGATATTAGGACTACTATGCCCAAAAGGTGTTTGATGAAATTCCTGAACCAAACTATTGAAGAGCTTTTCATTCCTAGCCAATGGAAATTGATGATTAGGGTGTTTAGTGGTATAAAGACTTGATTTTAATGCATGCTTATCTTGTTATTGCCTTTGGAAATTGTTGATGATTGCTTGAGTTGCATAAAATCTTTATTATCAAAGTGAATTGATTTACATAAGTGTTCTTTACCTAAGGATTGTTCTTGATTGTTTGCTTAGACATCTAGGATTGATTAGCTATCTCCCAAGTCATTAACCTTGCCCAAGGTCCATTTGTTTTATCTTAATTTTAAAACTGTTCTTAGTTGTGTTTTTGCTTGCTTTGAGTTTGTTTGTTTTCTTTATTTTAATGTTGCTTCTAGCTAGTTGTTACATAAAAAAAACCCTTTCTTATTAGCTTATCTTTAGCATTCATGTGTATTCCTAGTGTGTTGATCATTACAAACTGAGGTTCAATAATTTAATTGATAAAAGTACTACATCAATGCTCATGAATATACACAAAACAATGAAGAGTTAAGCTTTGAAATCACATAAAAACACAAGATATCAACTTCCCCAAACTTATACTTTGCCAGTCCTGTAGCAAAAACCAAGTAGAAAACAAGGAAGATAGGTTTAAAAATGGGACTCAAACCTAAGAGCATGAGACAATGATTCAAACCATAGTCCTTAGATGCAATTCAATGGTGCTAAAATCTAGTTCACCTTCTATCTATTAGAAAAGACTTGCAATCTTATTGAACATCTTGAAAGACAGGTTTTCACCCAGGGTATCAATTCCCTATGCAGTTGTAGTACAAAGGGTTATCAATCCAAATGGTTGTTTATTGCTAGAAGGAAGGATATGATCAGAACAGTGCAAGTCAAGCCAAAAAATAGGGTTTTAGACTAACAATCCTAAAGTGATAAAAGAAAAGAAAGTAAACAAAGAACCACACGACCTAGGCACTCGATACAAGCATTCCAGTACAGGATAGGGTGGGGTGATCGATTAGGCAAATGAAATATGAACAACTCGAGGGATTACTCAATGCAGGTTATCGTGTACCTGATCGGGTAAGAGATCGAGTAATGAATGAAAATGCAAGCAATTAAAATACGAAAGCTTCTAAGGATGGGGTAATCGAATCCAAAATATTCTTGACTAGTACAGATGCCTTACATGCCTCAAGCAAATATTTCTTAGACAATGAATCTTTAAAATCTTGTTAAACACTCTCGCACTAGAAACAATCAACCTTGATCACTCCCCTACCCAACTCTCGTCAGAGAAACATGACCAAGCAGGCATTAAGATCTGATTCATTATTGTCAGTTACCCCTTACTCATCTAATCTCTTAGGCTAAGTGAGTAAACCTCTAGCATTGGTTGATTCAAGCATCTCATCTACACATCTCGCTGGTAAAGCACCTTAGATCTAATCTCACCCTCTCGGGCTGTTGACAGCATTAAGAACACCAACCTAAAAGGAAATCTATCGAACACATACAATCAAGCTAAGGCATCCTAACCGATCAAGAACACAAAATCATCTATCCCATCCCTAGAAACTTTACTACACTACTCGGAAATCATAGCAAGAAACATAACAACAAATATAAACGAAAACTGCATTCTAATAAACGATAAAGTAGAAGGATAAGAGTACAAGATAGAAGTCTAGAGAAATGACAAAACGTTATGAAATGAAATCTAAAAACAAAAGGAAAAATGTTTGAGTCGCTCAGTTCTCTCATAGAAGCTCTCGCTCTCTTGTTTGAGGGTCTGCGGCGTGCTTGTTTGCAAGGAAGGAGAGGAGGGGTTTATATATGGAAACCCCTTTGACCTAGCTTCCCAGACCTGCCCGAGGGTCTACTCGATGAGGTACACGAGGATGAGGTCGAGTTAGTCCTCGGGTTGTTCTTCATGCTCTTGGATCCTCCTCGATCGTATTTGGGTTCGTACTTGTTCTTCCAGCTCGATGGCTCCTTCGGGTACATGCTCGGGTTTGTCCTTGTTTTTCCCCATTTTAGGCTCTTAAGCACCTGTTTTCATCCAAAATATGCAAATGCAAAAATGCAACACCCTAAATGGCCTAAAAGTGAATTCCTACAGTTAATGACCTAAAAATGCTAAGTTAAGGGTATGAACAATGCAAAATATGGACAAAAAGAGATGCTAAAAACATGCAAATTAGAGAGTTATCAGACCTCCAAACTTAAATCTTGCTAGTCCTCTAGCAAGGAAGTAAGAGGGTGCAGTTTGAAAACGGGGACTCATAACCTTTATGTGCTAAGCGAAGGATTCAAGCTATAGTCCTTAAAGATAGTTTAATGGTGCTAAGATCAATCAACATACTTACAAATATTTTTCTATACTTATTACCATGCATCGATCTAGTTCAACCTCCAACTAAAATTAAAGAACATCTTTTTCACATTCAATTAAGTGTTTGGCGAATTCTTGCAAATGGAAGATGAATCAAGCTCAATCGGTTTCAAGTTTAAGGCTTTTTGGTAAGGTCGTTTCAAAACAAATTATTTGGGTGGTTTTCTCTCAAAAGAAGGAATGCTAGACAGTTGTGAAAACTATCTAAGATTGAGAACAATTTGGGCATACAAAGCTTAACTCTTGATAATCTACCCTTTTCTCATTCACTTTTTTTTTATATATATCAAACCCCCTAGAATTACACTACCCACATCCTTGATTTTAACTATTTTCTTCTTTTTTTTTACTCCCTAAGGTTTAAACTTTAAACTTCTAGCTCTCTTCTTTTTTTTCTTTGCTAAACTCCTAATATGTATATATATATATATATATATATTTTTTTTTTCTAGGAGACTATAGCAATATCTTTTCTCTTTTTTTTTACTTAGAGACTTAGAGCTAATTGATTGTAACCTTAGGGATTTCTTTTTTTCTTTAATTCCTCAACCCAACCCCAAATAAACATACTAACCACCTATCTTTCAAAACCGAATCTATTAGCTAGTTCAAATTCTAACTTAGCTAAATCAAGAGGCAGTTCTTTGTCATTCTCAATACTCTCAAGGTTTCACAACCTATAGCACAATGAAAATGGCCTCACTCAACAATTCACAACAAGGTTTGAAAGAAAGGTGTGGGTTCATGGGTAGGAAAAATGAATCGGGTTAAACGAAAAAGATTGGTAGAAATGGAGTGCAAAGCCGAGTTTAGAGTTACCATGAGCAAGTATTCAAGTTCCATAAGCAATACAATTAAAGTTCAAAATAAATCAAATAATATAGAGATGTTCCAATGTTCAAAAAGGTGGAGGAAGCATTCAAACGATGCAAGGATCTAAGCAAAGATTTTTCATTTTTTTCCAAAGATTGATCTAGCAACAATAAACTGTGATTAAGGGCTATAGCTTCAATCCTAAGGTTTTATTTTAAACAAGGTAGTTTTAATCATTGTCCCCTAAGATGCATATGCAACAATCCTATATGAAACAAACTAGACTTAATTCTAATATATAAATGCAACTACATGAACACTCTCTTTTTTTTTTAATTTAAAAAAAAAAAAAATTGGGTTTTTCAATGCACATAGATGCAGACTCAAATGAATAAAACTAGCATGTAAAAAATTTAAATAAGAAAATTAAGAAATTAAAACACAATGTTAAAAATATTCTAGGACCCTCCCCCAAACTTAAATTACACAGTCTTTGTGTAAATAAATGTTGGAAAAAGAATCCAAGAATCACATAAAATGAATTAAACTAAATGCAATGATATGTACAAAGATCGGAGGAAAGTGGTACCTCATGTGTTGGTGAAGGAGGTTGCAGCAATCTCCATACTCGCCAACGTGTAGCTAGGGTCGTCTCCGGCTTCAGCAGGTGCCGGTGTTTGCTCGTCAGAGAGCTCGGAGATATGCACGGACGACTTACTCGGACCAGCATCTGAAGGGTTGATGGAGGGTGGGCCGCGTAGCTCATCGGGTAGGGCATCGGGTAGTACGACGGATATGGCGGAAGAGGTCCAGAGTGATCACCCGTATAGCCACTCGCAGGGTGCATCGTATACGGCATCGTGTATGGCATCTGGTAAGGAGGAGGGAAGAGTCCCGAGTAATCACCCGATTGTGTACTTGATGGGTGCATCGGATAGTGCATCGTGTATCCCATCGGGTTAGGCATCGGATAGGCGTCTGAATGGCTTCTCCGTGATGCTTCAGGTTGGATGATGTTCTCCTCAGCTTGGGGCTCGTATGATGATGCTCTGTAAGGTTCTGGAGGTGGCAGTCCTCGAGTTCCTCCTAGCGGTCCGCTTCTCCCCATCCAAGTTGGTGCGTGTGCCGAGGTAGGAGCCGAGGCACAGCTTGCCTTGTCTTGCAGCTCCTTGATCTGACCTCCTATAGTCTTCACCAAACCGGTAAGATCTTTTACCTTCCTCACCAAAAACTTGTTCATCCTCTTCAGCCATACGATGCTCTTGTGGGCTTCCCTCACTCCAACCGGTTGCTTTTGAGAGCACACATAATCCTCAAAATCGAAATCTTTCGAGCTATCTCCCTGTCTTTGCCCGGTTTCCTCTCTCTTCTCGGCTTTGGATTCCTCCTCTAGATTGTACAGCTCCTCCAAAGGTGGTGCAAAGTCGATGTTGTCTCCCAGCCGAACCTTGGTGCACATCACATTGGGTAAGATCATTTGGGTGGCTCCGGCGATTGGGTGGATGAACTTGAAAATCATCATATCGTTAGGCCTCTCATAGGCCAAAAAACTCGCCAGCACGAGGTAGTCTACGTCCAACCATCTCGGTTCATGAACAATTCCCTTCAAGGGCTCATCGCAAGCCACCAAGATCGGTGTAATCAGTCATCCAATGGAGATCTCTCCGCCTCCTTCTATTCTCTTAATCACCGATGACTTGAGGTAGAGGAACTGATCGAGCAGTACAAACACCATACTAGTATCCACAACATCTCCAACTAGTGGTGTACCATTCCTAGCATTATCCAAAACTCCACACAATGCAATGTCTAACAGATGGAGCTCATGACACATTCCTAGTCTCTTTTCTAGCAAAAAGAGTGCATGCAAGGGACTTGTGAAAATACCTCAAGACAGGGCTCCTAATTTGAGCGGATTTGGAGCTTGTGGATTTGTAGGGGATGTTGTCTCCTATTGTCAGCCATAGGGACCTCATTTCCTCCTTTGCAACCTCCATTCCTTCTCCACTACCAGCATTGAAACCATACAGCTTCTCCATCTCCTTGAAAGTGAGCCGGTACTCTTTGCTCCTCACGGAGAAGATGATGAACCGGATCCCCCCATCGGGTAGTAAGGTCGGGTGGTCCTCAAAGTAGTGCAGCTTCAAAGAGGAGAGAAAGTGGACCGTCTCCTCCTCATAGGCTTCAAGGTGAGCTCGCATCATATGGCCCAGGTGGCACATGTCGAACAAGAACTCAACATCTTTAGCAATGCCCAACTGCTTCATTGTCTCACGGTGAGGGTATCGAGTACCAACGAAGCTCATCTTCCGGAGAACCTTGAAGAGTTTTGCCGGAGTCTCCACCTCCTTCTGTTTCAGCCTCCGTGAGGCTTGGCGTGTCCTTTCTCTCTGCTCCTCTTCTCTCTCTCGGTTCTCCTCCTCTGCGTCTTGATCCTCTTCCTCAGCTGCTCTCTCAGCTACCCTCTAAGCCTTCTATGAAGATGGTCTCTTCCCTCTTGCAACCGTAGCTCTGCTCCTTGACCAAGATGTGTGGATCTCCTCTTGCTCTCTTTCACCTGCAACAGAATCGACCTCCATAGGGTTGGTGACAGTTCTTTTGGACGTAGACAGGTGCCTACGTCGAGGAGAGCGGCGAACAACACTGGCCATTGGATTCGGTGAGCAAACTCAGTTGTCTACTCGATCGGTTGCTCGAGCACCAGATCGGGTGACAGATCGGGTTGAGCATTGGGTTGGGGAAGCAAAACGTCCAGCCAGCGGTTGGGAATGCAGAATGTTTCCTCTCCCTTGGGACTCTCGAGGTTCGACGGCATCAACTCCGGTTGTAGCAGCGGTGGAGGTTGATCTTGTTCCCTTCCTTTGGTAGGTTTTCGTGATTGGCTCCATTGTCGAATCCTTGAGAAGAAAAATCTAAGGTTCATGGATAATAGGGTTAGTTCCCAAAGAAAACCAAATAAAACTCGAGTTTGAGAGAGAATAGAAAGTATGGAAACTAAAATCTCTAGGGTTGAGAGAAGACTTATCGGTGATAATGAGGGAGAAGGGTTTCGAAACCCTTAAATAAGCTAGGGTTGGTGGGTTGGGCTTTGCCGAGAGTGGGCTTGCTTGTGGAATTTGGACTTTACTCGCCACCCGAGCAGGGACACGATCAGGCGCGTCAAGTATGGTGTCGGGTTGACCCTTGGGTTCCTCAATGCAGTTGTAGTACAAAGGGTTATCAATCCAAATGGTTGTTTATTGCTAGCAGGAAGGATATGATCAGAACAGTGCAAGTCAAGCCAAGCAAATAGGGTTTTAGACTAACAATCCTAAAGTGATAAAAAAAAGAAAGTAAACAAAGAACCACACGACCTAGGCACTCGATACAAGCATTCGAGTACATGATCGAGTGGGGTGATCGAGTAGGCAAATGAAATGTGAACAACTCGAGGGATTACTCGATGCAGGTTATCGTGTACCTGATCGGGTAAGAGATCGAGTAATGAAAGAAAATGCAAGCAATTAAAATACGAAAGCTTCTAAGGATGGGGTAATCGAATCCTAAGTATTCTTGACCAGTACAGATGCCTTACATGCCTCAAGCAAATATTTCTTAGACAATGAATCTCTAAAATCTTGTTAAAACACTCTCGCACTAGAAACAATCAACCTTGATCACTCCCCTACCCAACTCTCATTGGAGAAACATGACCAAGCAGGCATTAAGATCTGATTCATTATTGTCAGTAAACCCCTTACTCATCTAATCTCTTAGGCTAAGTGAATAAACCTTTAGCATTGGTTGATTCAGGCATCTCATCTACAGCTCTCGGTGGTAAAACACCTTAGATCTAATCGCACCCTCTCGGGCTGTTGACAACATTAAGAATACAAACCTAGAAGGAAATCTCTTGAACACATACAATCAAACTAAGGCATCCTAACTGATCAAAAACACAAAATCATCTATCCCATGCCTAGAAACTTTACTACACTACTCGGAAATCATAGCAAGAAACATAACGACAAATATAAACGAAAATTGCATTCTATTAAACGATAAAGTAGAAGGATAAGAGTACAAGATAGAAGTCTAGAGAAATGATAAAAAGTTATGAAATGAAATCTAAAAACAGAAGGGAAAATGTTTGAGTCGCTCAGTTCTCTCACAGAAGCTCTTGCTCTCTGGTTTGAGGGTCTGTGGCGTGCTCGTTTGCGAGGAAGGAGAGGAGGAGTTTATATATGGAAACCCCTTTGACCTAGCTTCCCAGACCTGCCCAAGGGTCTACTCGATGAGGTACACGAGGATGAGGTTGAGTTAGTCCTCGGGTAGATCTTTGGGTTGTTCTTCATGCTCTTGGATCCTCCTCGATCGTGTTGGGGTTCGGACTTGTTCTTCCAGCTCGATGGCTCCTTCTGGTACATGCTTGGGTTTGTCCTTGTTTTTCTCCATTTTAGGCTCTTAAGCACGTGTTTTCATCCAAAATATGCAAATGCAAAACTGCAACACCCTAAATGGCCTAAAAGTGAATTCCTACAGTTAATGACCTAAAAATGCTAAGTTAAGGGTAAGAACAATGCAAAATATGGACAAAAAGGGATGCTAAAAACATGCAAATTAGAGAGTTATCAGTGCAGCAAGGAGGTTTGAGCGAGGTTGAGTGATGCGCATGATGAGCGGTTCGAACGGATGGCTCAAACGGTTGGCTCGAACGGTGGCTCGAATGGTGGCTCAATGAATGGCTCAAATGGTGGCTCAAACGGTTGCGTTTCCGAATACCTGAAATACTCCGAAATGCACAATGTATGCAAGGATGATGCGAAAACTACCTAAACATGCAAAGTGTATAAAAGAGGCTAGAAAATGATGCAAAACAACTAGTTATCCTAGCTAAATGCATGAGAAATATATGCTAAGGAGAGGAAAAATATAGATATATCATCATTTCCATTATGACCAGCAGTAGGAGGAGGGTTGTTCTCCATAGCTTGGCGGGCTAATTGGCGGTTCTCTCTTTCAAAATGGTGAATGTCTTCATCACGCTCAACTAAATTGGCTTGGCCTTGACTTCTCAAGTTCATACACCTTGCAAAAGAGAATTCAAAACACCAAAGCAAACCAAGTAAGTAACAATGTAAATAAAAGCAAAGTTGAAATCCTAATGATGAAATCTATTGCAAACGGGCAACGACACCAAATTGATGTAGTACTTTTCATTCAATTACTTTATCGAACCACAAGCTTGCAAAGATTCACACACTAAGAATACACAATAAAACTTAGTCTAAACTTAAACAAAGATTTTGTTTTTGTAACAATCTTAACCTAAGCAAAGCAAATAAATTGTAAAAATCTCAACAATGAACCAATAGAATATCAACTCAACAATAACTAAAGGAGAATCTCAGGGTTAAGGTAATTGATTAGAAGTGAGATAAGAGATGGATTATGGAGCACCCTAGTCAACAATTTCCAAAGGTAAGGAACGCAAAGCACTTAAAAGTTAAAAGTTTTGGTTCAGGAATTTCATCAAACACCTTCTGGGCATAAAATTCCTAAAGTATAGAATCAACATGATCAATGCTGATCTAGCTTTATTAGCAACCATCAAGCCAGGATCTAAAGAAATATAACCANCTCCTAAATCATCCTAATCTACCAAAAATGAAAGACACTATAAGACTACTCACTTATGATCATGATCACACAAAGGTAGAGGTTTGATCTTTGTGAAATCATAATTAGAGGTTGTAGAATAGAAGATATGAAGAAGAGATTATTATTCAAAACTTAGAAGTACTCAATCATTCAACAAACTAAGAGTAAGCAAAATTAAGAACCCTAATAATCTACTAAAAAAACAAACTATGATCTTTCCTAATGAGTAGTTAGTGTATTTATAAGAAAATAGGAAACTAAACCGGGACAAACCAGATTGGAATAAAACAAATCAGAGAAAACCGGAATAAACCGTGTTTTGGTTCCAAAATAACATTTGATCGACCATTGGTCGATTGCTTGGTTGATCGGTCAAGTTTCGGAAGTCCAGCACAAGTTTATCGACCAATTGGTCGATTATTGAAGTCTGAAGTCCGTTCAAGTCTGGGGATGAGTTGAGCGACCACACGATCGACCATTTTGTCTTGTGGCTCCAGTCTTTACTCTGTCTGTATATACGTTCACTAAAACAGGTATAACTCTTTACACACACATCTGATTGGCCTGAAATCACCTCCATTGTAAATCTTACTCAATGTCCAATAACTTTGATGAATAATTCTGAAAGATTTTCATACGAGTCTATCTTTGAGGGACTTCAGGCAGGTTCTGAATCATCAATCATCTTGTGTGCATCCAAATGTGTGTCTTCCATTATATTGCTAATTCTTGACTTATTTATTTAGCTCCAAAGCACACTTTCCTTGTACATCTCTACTCCAACACCTGAGATACCAAACTTAATGCAAAATGCAACCTAAACAACCTAAAGGCTCATGAATATGCACAAAACAATGAAGAATTTAGCTTTAAAATCACATAAAACACATGATATGAGAAACCATCATGAATGGTGTAATCAAAAGTGATGCCAGCAGAGACATTTGTAAATATGCTACCAAAGAAATGATCAATGGTGTAAATCCACAAATGAACTAAATCTAGGCAATGAAACACCTAGAAGCAAAAGGATAACATGTCGACAACTCAATGCGTCGGCCACACGGTTAGATACATCAAACATATGCTTAATCACAAAGGTAAATTGCTGAAAATAAAAGACCCAAGAAGAATGATGAGAAGATAGCTTGTTTTGTCTGCTATTGAATTAATAATGCCGCCAATGTTTAACCTGTAACACCCCCAAACCATCCTATAACTAAAACAAAGCAGGAGCGTCACGTATGAAGCCTGTAATCAGTCGATAGTGGTTCCTAAAACGCATTGGTTTGCCCAAATCAACCAATCTAGAGTATCTTTACCTCTCGATCATGGCCTAAGGCTTTTCAACCCGTACCATGGTCACGAGTTGTGTCAGTCCGGACAGGACTATTATATCATTCGAACGCTTTGAGGTTTAGATCAAATCATTTATTACTTAGTATAGTTACGTACTTTAACTTGTTACCAAAGCAAGTATAGTTTTCCGGCCTATAAAGAAAACTATACATAATAAAGTTTTCTAGTTTTTTTAGCAAATAGTTGTAAAACATCTAATCTGGCCAGCCTATGATCACCGTGATATCTAGGGGATTACCTAAAAGGGAATACCTGCAAAAAAAAAAGGTAGCAACATGAGTAGTCTTAGATTACTCACTGAGCCTGCCTAACTAACCTCTAAAAAACACCCCAACTTGACCTCTAACAAATAAAACCAACTAAAGCAACCAACACATGCATTAAGTAAATCAGAGAATCACACAATCAAACAATGCTCAAAGAAGCTAAAGTACTCAAATAAAGAGTACCTGCACAACGACTCACATTATAACTTGTACGATACTAATAAACTTCACCTTAAGGTCTTTGATCTTCTACGATACGGATTTCCCACCAGGCAATGCTTCCCCGACCGTTAGCCACAAATGCTAGAAGGTTCACATCCTTTTCCTAAAACCTTGTACAAGGGACTTATTCCCTTATGGTAAAATTTACTACTTCGTCAAGTAGTGCTTATTGGTAGCTAACCACTCCGAGCCATTGGGACAATCACGTTATCGCCTTACTAAGTCTTAACAAGAATAATGACTCAACCAAAATACAAGTATATCTAATGCCTAAGCATACTTGCAACATAAACTAACAATCAATCAATCAAACAAGGCATCTCAATCTCGTCTATAACTACCAATTATTGACTTGCAAATAAATGAGCAGCATAACCAATTATACTTACATCTATTACTCACAACAAACAAATTACACAACAATGATCATGAGCTATAACAAAATAGAACATGAACCTAAAATGCAACAATTACCACAAGAAATCACAATAATAAACACAACACTCAAACAATTCAATCAACTACGAATCTTAACCTCACATGCAATTAAAGAAATGAAACCTAAAATATGTGCTACTTCACATATGTTGGGTACTTACAAGGTTTAGCTGGAACTTGGCTTGGTTTGACGTCTCCGACTAGCTAGATCCACTCAAACTCAAAAGCTCTGGATTTTGCATAATCAAGATCCGCTTAGGTTGGGATCTAAGAAGAAAAAGCTAGAAGGGAAGCTGAAACTAAGACTAATCTACTTACCTACCAACTTACTAACTCCTCGGAAACTTCCTTGAGCTGCTCGGACACTTCAACTATCTACGAAAACAAACTAGAACTTTTTAACTAAGGTTTAAGGTTGAGATTTCGTTTACTAAATATAATGAACGAATGATGGGTATTTATAGTCCCCTAAGATCGGTGCTAGAGCTGCTTAGTCACCTAAAGAAGTGTTTCATGTTCAGTTCTCCACCAATCACAACTTGCCATTTCATATTTTTCCATGCTTATCGACTTTTCAATCCAACACATGGCATTAGCTCACCAACGTCCCTATCATGTTCTCTTGGCTGAGAATGAGCTACTTGGTCTCCTATTAACCAATCAAAACTCTTCTAATTGATTCTAAGCTTAACTCTCACAAACCGCTAACCGTTTCTCGCTGGAAATATCCTATTTTGACTAGTTTTATGTGACATTGTCTTGAAAATAATTCCTCCAAGAAAAGTATGATTTTTCAAGATAATATTCACTATTTTATCTTTCTTTAGCCTTCCTAAAATCCTCAAGCGCAAATAAAATTAACTGTATCATTTTTCCTTTCGGTGATGGGCTATAAGAGTCTTTGGCGATTTGATTTTCTCAAAGGGAAAATTATTCTGAGTTTCAACTTGGTTTTTACTGCTTATTATAGCATCCTAAACTTCCACAAGGTCCTCTTAATTTATTTCATGCTATTCCTTAGCACAAAATTTCAATTTTGCTCCTTAGCGCTCTTATGAGTAGCTTCTCGGTCAATTCTTTGGAACTCTGAAAACTGATTGATTCTCTTGGCTAAAACCTTTTAATGCTTCTTATTTGATTTAATCATATGTCTTAGCCCACTTAATGCTTCATCTTCTTAGTTGCTGGACTAATTACCAAAAATAACGTCTCTCACTAAACTGACTATCGGCTCTTCTTGAATCTTAGCGTTATTCCTTCAATAATCTTTGCAGAGCTTTTTGATGTCAGTCCTCTTAGCTACTGATTGACTCTAGTCCTCCTTAAAAATTCTCTTCTTCAAGATTTTTAAATAAATAATAATAATAATAATAATAATAATAATAATAAGAATAATAATAATAATAATAATAAGAATAATAATAATAATAATAAATAAACTACATCTAGTGGTCCCATACCCAATAGTCACCTAACCATAATCACAACCAACAGCGGAATAACAAATACCAATATCCGATAAATCTCCAATAATAATCCAATAATTATAACATAAACAATATCCAAAATTCACCCAACAGGAAACATAGAACCAACAACCTAGTAATGCTTCTAATGACCCAACTCTAGCAACCTAGCAATGCCAGACAACAACCAAACAAGTCCCTAGAACATTCTCCTCTTCATTGCCTTGATTCCACAATCACACTTTGCCTTTACCTGCACCACAAAACACAAATTGCAATGCATGAGTATTTTATAAAAACTCAGTAAGGCAAGCCTCCCATCTACTGGGCTATACACACAAGCAATAGAAACATCTCTAACTATCAACCAACAATCAACAATCAACAATAACAAACCAGGACACTGCATCGACCGACACCAAGCATGCATCGGCCAACACCAGTTGGGGTTGCGTCGACCGACGCATGATATGCATCGACCGATGCAAGGTTAACTTTTATCGACCAATGCTCCCATTGCATCGACCGACGCATGCTCGACATAGCACGAAAACCCTAAGTTTTACGCGCTGTCCTCGCACTTGCATCGACCGACGCACAAAGTGCATCGATCGACGCACAAAGTGCATCGACCGATGCAATGCCGAGCATCGTGTTTCCCCGAAGCTTCTCGCTGGATCTTCGTTCCTACAACCACAAAACTCGATCCCAAGCCACAAGAAAGCTTCCTATCGTCCCAAATAACAATCTAACAAGCCTAACATCACATAGTAAGGAAATCAGAGAGATCTCTAGCTTAGATAAGACATGGTCATGCACTTACCTTTGCCCAGACGATTTTGAACCTCAAACAAGCAAGAAAGCACTTCCAGGAAGCTCCTACAACGATCCCAGCTACATATCTCTACAAGAACAGCTTTCAATCTCCCAAACTCCTCAAGAACACTTAGGAAACCTTCCAATCCATAAACCGGGATTTCGGTTCGCGGATGTTACAATTCTCCCCCACCAACATAGATTCGTCCTCAAATCTCGAACAACCATCAGTCAAGGATTCTTGTGCAACCGTCTCCACGGCCCGCACTCCTCCGACCGATCTACGGAAGGTCACCTCTAGGCAATAGACTCACGCTCCAGACATCATTTGCTCTCAACTTTTGGACTTTCCTTTACTCATAGGTCTAAACCTTGAGATTTTATTGGCTCCTCATCAGACCTAAGTCTGCATGCCATAATGTTGGCTCCTCATCGGGCCTAAGCCTGCATGCCATATATAAAAGGAAGTCCAATATTTGTCACCTGGGTTGCCACCCTACAGCGCGCCCCCGGATCGTCATCTGAAGTTGATATACCAACCATACTCCCAAGCCACAAAGTCACAGAATATGGCAGTACTAGGAGAACCAAAGTTCCCCAAGGAGTCGCGAGCAAACAATTCTAAACACGTATGAGTCCTGTCCCTATCCAGGTTTCCTTCCCGTGGCTCGCGTAGAACATCACAATGTCCTACCAACCATATATCCCCTCTTTGGAATACCTCATGACCACAGAAGAATCATATACATGCCACAAGGCCAAACAAATGTCCTAAACAAGACCGCCACAAAGGCCAAACAAATGTCCTAAACAGGACCGCCACCAAGGCCAAACAAATGTCCTCAACAAGACTGCCACCAAGGCCAAACAAATGTCCTAAACAAGACCGCCACCAAGGCCAACCAAATGTCCTAAAAAGGACCGCCACCAAGGCCACTCGTCCCGAAGGACCGCCACTAAGGCCACTCGTCCCGAAAGACCATCACAAAGACCACTTGTCCCGAAGAACCGTCACGAAGACCACTCGTCCCAAAGGACCGCCTAAACAGGCAATGGTGGCTAAACAGCCCGCCACAAAGGCCACATATTCAGCTAAACAGCCTGCCACAAAAGCCACATAATTGGCTAAACAGACTGCCACAAAGGCCATACCATGTCTCAAAAGACCATCACACACAGGCACAATGACTCAAAAGTCCGCCACTAAGTCACACAAGCCTCTCTAAGGCTCTCCACCACTAAAATGGACAAATTCTAACTCACATAAAACTTTCCATTTTAGCACTTTCCACTTTTGGGAACTTTTCACTTTTGGAAACTTCTATTTCAGAAACTTTCCTCCAAAACCCCGATTCACGGGAATTTCGTACCCCAAACACCACCTCATCTTGTTACTTAGTCGCACAACCAACCACCCCTAAGCGACAAAGTAAACAAGAGAGATGGGCTGGAATACTCTATTCCCGCTCCAACCACAGATTACAACTGGGACCAGGCTAGACAAGCTCAAGTCGCGGCTTCCTTCTCATACCACTTCTTAAACCTTGCCATCATCCTCGCCTCTGGTTCCCAAGTCTGCTCCTCAACACTATCATAGTCCCAAAGGAATCTTCTTCTTCCGAAGTTCCTTGATCCTCCTCTAGAGAACTCTCAGGTCTCGCTTCCAAGGTCATGTTAGGCTGAAGATCATTAGGAATCTTAGCCAACAACTGATCATCCTCACGGGGACATTTCCGCAACATAGAAATATGGAAAACCTTGTGGAACGCACGCATAACCTCAGGCAACTCCAGCCTATATACTACTGGTCCCACCCATTCAATCACTCTGAACGGACGCATAAATCTCAGACTCAACTTAGTCTCTATAAATGACCTGTTCGGACCCTGCAACATGGCCATCTTGAGGTACACTCTGTCTCCTACCTGAAACTCAAGATCTCTCCTCCTCTTATCAGCAGAACTCCTCTGCCTATCCTGAGCCTCCTTAATGTTCAGCTTGAGAACCCGAATCTTTTCTGAGGTCTCCTGAACAAAATCCACCCCGAACATGCTCCTCTCCCCCACCTAAGTCCAGCATAATGGTGTACGGCATGGTCACCCATACAAAGCCTCATAAGGAGCCATTGATAACTCTCTAATTTACATATTTTAAGCATCCTTTTTTGTCCATATTTTGCATTGTTTATACCCTTACCTTAGCATTTTTAGGTCATTAACTGCAGGAATTCGCATGAATGCCATTTAGGGTGTTGCATTCTTGCATTTGCATATTTTGGATGAAAACAAGTGCTTTAGAGCCTAAAATAGGGAGAAACAAGGTCAAATTCGAGCATGTACCCGAAGGAGCTATTGAGCAGGAAGAATAGTCCGAACCCCAACCCAATCGAGGAGGATCCAAGAGAAAGAAGAACAACCCGAAGACCTACCCGAGGAATAACCCGACCTCATCCTCGAGCACCCCATCGAGCAGACCCTCGGGCAGGACATGGAAGCTAGGTCAAAGGGGTTTCCATATATAAACCCCCCTCTTCTTCCTCTCGCCCTAGCATGCCGCAAACCCTCAAACCAAAGAGCGAGAGCTTCTGAGAGAGATCTGGAGCGACTCAAACATTTTTCTACTATTGTTAGGATTTATTTTACTTCTTTTTGATATCCTTTTAGATTTCTACTTTGTACTCTTTACTTCTACTTTATCTTTTAATACAATGCAATTTTCGTTTATCTATGTTTTTATGTTCTCTGCAATGAAATCTGAGTAGTGAAACAAAGTTTCTAGGCATGGGATAGACAATTAGGTGTTATTGATCGGTTAGGATGTCTTAGCTTGGTTGTTTATGTTTTCTAAATTCCTTTCTAGATTGGTGTTCTCAATGCTATTAACAAACCGAGAGGTTGAGATTAGATCTAGGGTGTTTTACCATCGAGAGGTGTAGATGAAATGCTTGAACCAATCAGTGCTAGAGATTTACTCACTTAGCCTAAGAGATTAGATGTGTAAGGAGTTTATTGACAATAATGAATCGGTTTGTATTGCCTGCTTGGTCATGTTTCCCCAACGAGAATTGGGTAGGGAAGGGATCAAGGTTGATTGTTTCTATCACGAGAGTGTTTTAACAAGATTTTAGAGATTCATTGTCTAAGGAATATTTGCTTGAGACATGTAGGACATCCATTCTGGTCAGGAACACTTAGGAGCTTTCACATTTTGCTTGTTTACATTTTTATTCATAACTCGATCCCTTACCCGAACTGGTACTCGATCACCAGGTTCGTGTAACCCTTCGAGCTGTTCATACTCATCTTGCTTACTCTATCACCCCACCCGATCTTATACTCGAATGCTTGCATCGAGTGCTTAGGTCGTGTGGTTCTTGTTTATTTGCTTTCTTTTATTTATTTTAGGATTGTTAGATCAAAACCATTTCTTGCCTGGCTTGACTTGCATAGTTCTGATAATATCTCATCTGCTAGCATAACAACCATTTGGATTGATAACCCTTTGTACTACAACTGCATCGAGAATTGGTACCCTGGGTTAAAATCCTGTTATCAATTTGGCATCGTTGCCATTTGGTTGAATTTAATTTTCTACGTTTAAGATTTCAGCACTTGCTAGATCAAGTTCTCATTTATACTTTGGTTCGGAACTGACTTGTTCACTTTCTTGTTTGTTTGTTTTGCATTTCAGGTACAATCCGAGCACCCACCTGACCCGTCACTCAATCTCATGGAACCGCTTGACCTTCGTGTACTCACTCGGTTCACTGATTGTGCATGCAAACACGTTCTAAGGTTAGCCAACACTTGAGTCCTTTCATCGACAACATCGACAGGCCAAGGTTACTCCGTCAACAACAAGTCCAGCGACCACAACCACCAACAATTGAGGAGACAATGAACACTCAGAATGGTCCACCAGCTCCTCAAGAGAGGACCAACGTAGGAGTAGGAGATGATCCATCTACTCACACTCAAAGACATGGCATTGTGCCACCTGCTGTTCAAAACAACAACTTTTAGATAAAGAGTAGTCTCATCCAGATGATACAAAGTAACAATTTTCATGGATTGCCAATGGAGGACGCATTGGACCATCTGGATGAGTTTGATAGGCTCTATAGCCTAACTAAGATCAATGGAATTAGTGAAGATGGATTCAAACTCCGGCTTTTCCCATTCTCTATGGGAGACAAAGCACACATCTGGGAGAAATCACTCCCCAAGGAGTCCATCACCACTTTGGAAGCATGCAAGAAGGCGTTTCTAGCCAAATTCTTCTCCAACTCCAGAACCGCAAGACTGCGAAATGATATGTCCAGCTTTCTTCAGAAGAACAATGAGACGTTCAGTGAAGATTGGGAACGCTTCAAGGGATACACAAGCAGATGCCCTCATCATGGATTCAGCAATGCTTCATTGCTGAGTACACTATCCCGAGGTGTAGTCCCTAAGATACAGATGTTGCTGGACACCGCAAACAATCGTAACTTCCTCAACAAGGATGTTGATGAAGGTTGGGATCTAGTGGATAACTTGGCTCAATCTGATGGGCATTACAATGAGGAGTACGATCGCACTGTGCGATCTACAGGAGAGGAAGAGGCCAAGTACAAGAGGGACATGAAAGCCATCAATGACAAGCTTGATAAGCTCCTCAACCAGCAACATCATGTCCATGCAATCTTAGAAGAAGAGCAGTTTCTGCAACAAGATGGGGAGAATGCTCAGCTAGAGGATGTAAACAACAAAGGAGGCTACAATAAAGGGTACAACAACTACAAACCTAATCCGAATCTGTCCTACCGTAACCCGAATGTTGCCAATCCTCAAGATCAAATCTACCCATCCGCAGCTCAAGGGAACCAGGTCCAGCAAAAGTCTTTTGTCCAATACAATCAAGGCTATGCTCCTAAGCAGCAGTATTCTGGTAATTACCACCAACAAATTGCACCACCTGGATTCCAACAACAACAAGGCCCGCAGAACCAATCCCAAGAAGCTGACCTACGTGGCCTAATTCAGCAGATGATACAAAACCAAACATCGACTGCTATGGACAATGCAAAACGGTTCGCAGAAATGATCAACAAGATCGATTCTGGATATAATGACTTGAATGCCAAGTATGATTCCCTCAACACTAAGCTGAGGTACCTAGAGGGCCATTACAACAACCAACCACCTCCAAAAATCAACCAGCTTCCAACTAAAGCTGTTCAGAACCCAAAGGATTATGCCACTGCCCCAGCCATCTTCCTTGATGATGATTATGAGGATTACCTCACTGAGGACAGCGATGTTCAAGATGGGGAGGATATGGATCATTATGGGATAAATGAGTCCCGGTACTACATATCTGAGTATGAACCCGAGCCTTCACCCGAGGAAATTGATCGAGTTGATGATCGAGCACTGGTTCGAGAATCACAAACCGAAGAACCACCCGAGGCTGAACCCGATGATTCACCCGATGATGGTGATCGGATGATACATCGAGTAGACGTTCAGATGAAAGATAAACCTCAACTGCCTATAGTAGAGGAAGGGGAATTAGAGGAAAGGTGATATGCTCAAATTTAACCCTGAGCTACTATCTCAAATTAAGAGATCAATTGTAGTACTTAGGGATCAAATCCACAAGAACTCTAGATTCACACAATAGACTTATTACTCTTTTAATTATGCTAAATCAAAATATTAAATTTAAATAGCAATGCAAAAACAGAAAATAAAGGAGTTGTAAATCAATAGGAATAAACGCTAGGCTTAGGGAAATTCTCAGGAAATCATGGAAAATCAGATCAATTAATTAAATAAGCAGAATTCAACAATTAAGCACCGTTCTTGAACTCTAAACACAATTATAAAATAAATCAGTTCTCACTGCAAATATTATCTAAGTTTTAAAACCTAAAAATCCAAATCTCTTTGCAAAATTCAAGTTAAAAACCAGCAATAAAATCAGGTTTAGATAAGTTCACAAAATTACTAAATCAAATCTCTTTGCAAGAAGTAATTTTGTTCACCAAAGGTTTTTGTCAGGAAAATCAATTATATTCTCATATCAATCAATAATCCTAAGATCTAAATCCAGATGACTAATCAAAGATCTAGCATTAAAAACAACCTATGGTGAAGAACAAGAAAGATAATGAATCCTAAATTAACAGATCTAACAATCCATGAAATCCCTAATGAGAAACCCTAAACCTAACAAGCAGATCTACTCAGACATAATCAATGAAACACAAAACATCTTCTGAATAAATTGCATTAAGAAAGAGATTAAAGAAAAAGTAAAGGAGTTCTGAATCTTCTCTGAAGGAGTCTTGATTCTTCTCTCCAAAAACTCTCAAAAATCTCTCACAGGGTTTTGCTCTCAAAAGTTGCAGGGAAAAATAAAGCTTAGGTCTAAACAATGACCATAAAAATCCTATTTATACTCCTAAACACGGCCAGGGACCAATGATGCAAATATGGAAGACTTTGGGGCAACTTTGTAAATCTTCAAAACTTGTGGGAAAACTTCCAATTCTGACTTTGGCCTAGCATCGATCGATGCACATACTGTGTCGATCGATGCACTCTCTAAATTTCGTCTCCCAACTGCCTCAATGCTTGATTAAGCTCCAAATCCTCTAATTTAGCTCCATTAAGCTCCCATCCATGTTAAATCCTATAAAGACTCAAAAGACTCTAAAAATACCAAGAAGACTCTATATTTAAGACTTATATCATGGCTAAAAACACCTAAAAACCATGATATATCAACTCCCCCAGACTTAGCCTTTGCTTGCCCTCAAGCAAAACATAAACTTAGCCATGTGAAAGAGGTTTGAAAACGCAGAAACTCATTTTCTTTTTAATAGTAATGCCATGATCATCCAAACCTTAATCCACATGCTTAGCTGATAAATCCAAATCGAACCACCATGTACTTCTCCGTTGACTTTCTTAGCATCCCAAATTCAAACCAAATTCCACTACTTCCTCCATTAAGCTTTCATCGGTGGGTCTCATCAATTTGATCAATGTCAAGAACCTTCTAGACTCATTCCCGTGCAATACCATAATAAGCAAGACATATCTTTTACCACATTTAGTACTCTTTCTCTCCCCCAGACTTATTCTATTTATTCTTCCTCAGAGCTTTGCTTTGTTTTTTTCTTTTTTTTTTCTGAATCAAAGGTGTACGCGAATAATGGGGTCATCGATAATTTACCTACCCCTCGCTTCCAAGCTTTCTGTGATCATTTGACTCAAGAGTAGAATAATGAGGTCACAGGTAATTTACCTACCTCTCTAAACTGATCAAAATCATCTCATCTTTTATTCTCTTTGTTTTTTTAAAACAAAGCTCTCAGGAAAAATCTTTTAAACTTAAATAAGGGAGAGGAGTACCATTTTCTTTCTGAAGTCTTACTTGTCAGGTATGAACAAGGAGTCAAGCTCTATGAAAATCAATCTCCTTGATGAGGTAAAAAGAAAAGTACAGAAATTACCTCAAGCTTTTATGGATTCTGTTGGAAATTCGGATGTCTCTGGTTCACTGGTCAGCCATTGGATTTTTCATTAGTCGGATTTGTGGATTCAATCTGCAGCATAAATCAACCAAGGCAATACACTAAAAAGAAAAATCATAGTTCCCAACAAAATTTTGACTCAATAAAACCATTTTTTTTTTCTTTCTGAATCTCAAAAACAAAAACGTAGTTAGTAACTGCCTCCCCCAGACTTAAACAACACTGTCCCCAGTGCTATCAAGTATGAGATTGGCGAATAAAATAAAAATAAATGAAAAGCAAAAGAAAAATGAAAAAGAAAAACCTATCAGTGGGTTGCCTCCCACTAAGCGCTTGTTTTCAGTCATTAGCTTGACTGTGTCGGATCTCAGGCATCCAGTGGATCGGAACATGGCAGTGAATGCTTCTGAGAGGATGTCCACTTCCTCCAAGATGGTGTGTAGGCAGCAGATGAATGAGGTATACAAGGGACATGAGGAACAGGACCAGGGCGAGATTTAGGTATGGGTGGCTTTCTTTTAAGTCCTGCAAAATCATCAACAGAAGAAACAAGCACTCTACGATAATCTCGTGGCTTGGTTAACTGCACAACAGTTTTTGTACCTTTCAAATTCCTATTGATGAATGGAGAAGGTTTGGGAGAAGGAGATGCATACCTTGGCCTTACCTCTGGGTTCTGGACTGTGGAATGATGAGATTTCAACTTTACAACTGGTCTAGCACTTGCAGCTAAGGATCCAACACGAGAATCTTCGATTTTGGACAAGTCCGAGCTGACTCTGGAAGGAGTGTCGATCGATGCAACAGCTGCATCGATCGATGCATGGTCTGCAACTCGTGTTTCTTCAACGCTTCTGCAACTAACCTCAGCAATCCGTGTTTCCATCACAAAAACGTCATCTACCAGCGACTTGTCATGCATCAGAACCTCATCATGGTCTCTAGTACTGATTAGATGATCTCCACTCCAATCTTCAAGCTTAGCAGCTTGCTTACTCACTTCCTCAACAGGCTCTTACTCTTTGACATTCCTAGCAGTAATGTCTTTATGAAGCTCTATGATCAGATCATCATCAGAAGCTATCTCCACAGAAAATGTCTGACCATCAATAGTGGGAGCTCTTCTCAGCTTATCCATCTCAAAGTTCATGACCAAATCATCCACATTCAGAGATATGTGTCCCTTCTTCACATCTATGATAGCACCAGCTGAAGCCAAGAAAGAGCGTCCTAAGATGAGAGGATCATTAGGCTATTGGTCATATTTCAGCACCATAAAGTCAGTGGGAATAATGCAATCTCCAATCCTGATTGGAATATCCTCTAAGACACCTTCATGAATCCTTCTAGATCGATCAGCTAAGATAAGAGAGATCTTAGTTGGCTTAAAATCCGTCATCCCAAGTCTCACAGCAACAGAATATGGCATCAAGTTGATACTAGAGCCAAGATCACATAGAGAATGAGGAAACCTTCCTGTGGAGATAGAGCAATCTAATACAAAACTTCCAGGATCTGGTAACTTCTCTGCAATTCTACTCTGAATCACTGCACTTACTTCCTTAGAGACAACCACCTCCTGCTTCTTATCCTTCTTCCTCTGTGGGAGCTGCTTCAACAGAATTGAGCTGACATCCTTTGTAAGCAGTGCTCCTTCCTTAGGACTCAAACCATTGGTGACCATCTTCTTCACATATCGCTTAATACTAGGAGAAAACTTGACAGCATCAATCAAAGGCATCTCTATCATCACCTTATCCATCATAGCTTTGTATCTAGCTTCCTCAAGCTCCTGCTTAGACCTCCTAGGCTTAGGGAAAGGAACCTTAGGCTTATAGGCTTGTTGTGAATCGGATGGTTTGACTGGAACAGAAACCGTAGCTGTCTGTGGGGGGTGTCGATCGATGCTGACATTGCATCGATCGCTTTGTGATGATTGCATCGATCGATGCTGTTGTGTAGTGTCGATCGATGCTGGATCAACTGGCGTATCTTCATCTCTTGCCTTCACCAAAATCGCATTACAAGCATAGTGGGAGTTCTCAGGTGTTCTAGAAAGAAGTTCCTCTTGTCTTTTAACAGACCCAGCAATCTGAATCACTTGATTCTCTAGTTTCTTGACATGAGTGTTTAGTGCTTCAAATTTCCCAGTCAGCTCAGTGTAAACAGAATCAATCTTTCCATTGAAGTCCACTGTTAACTTCTGTTGACCTTCCAAGATCTGTCCAAGCATTGATTCCATCTTGCTCTCTGAATTGGGTGGAGGGAGGGGTTGGTAAGAAGAAGATCCATAGCTCCTTGTGAAGTTGCTGCTTGGATTTCCTGTGAAGGAATTCTTCTGACCAAATCTCTGATTTTTATAGCTAGCTCCATACACATAGTTGACATCTTCTTCTCTAGTCTCTGGCTTTGGCTCAAAAATCTCAACATCTTCAGCAAAATGGACAGACTTCTTTCCCACAAGAAGATTGTGCACTGTATCCAACTTAGCATTCACCGCAGCAAACTGATTTGAACCATTGCCTTCATGTGCTCTCTTCCGCTCTAAGTCTGCATTCTTGGTACTGTTACTTGATGCTAACCTTTCAATCAACTTCTCAGCATCATCTGGGTACCTTGTCTTGAAGTTCCCGTCACTAGCAGCATCCAAAGCCATCTGATACCTCCAATCAATACCACTGAAGAAGATACTAATCAGCTGCACCTCTGAAAACCCATGATGTGGACAGTCCCTCTGGTATGCTTTGAACCTCACCCAAGCAGCTTTGTAAGATTCAGTAGGACCTTGTCTAAAGGTGGAAAGCTTGATCCTCAGCTCATCAGACATCGCATCATCATAGAAATAGTTCAAAAATGCCACCTTGATGTCATGCCAGGTTGTCAGAGATCCTGGTTTCAGCTGCCTTAACCAATGAGAAGCTTCCCCAGCAAGAGAGTAGGGGAAGAGCTTGCAGTAGAGATAGTCCTCTGTGACTCCATTAGCCTTGATGCTTGTGACTATGTCCTCAAAGTGCTCTATGTGGTCTAGAGGCTTCTCATTTGGAAGGTTCTGGAATGGCCTTTGTCCAACAAGAGCGAAGTAGGCAGGCTTCAGCTCAAAGTCATTCCTTGGGAATGGAGGAGGGACAATTGCGGAGCGGTTCTCATAGAACAAGTCTGGTCTGTTGAAGTCCGCAAGAGTCTTGACAAGCTCTCCATTGTCATCCCGTCGCCTCTGAACATTCTCCGCATCAGCTCTAGCATTGCATCGATCGATGCCAGCATTGCATCGATCGATGCCGTCCTGGTTGCGTCGCTCGACGCCATGTGCCTTCCCATCGGCCACGATGAGTTCTTCCTGAATAACCCGTCCTTCAGCATCAAGTTTCTGGCCTTGCTCGTTGTACACATTACCCTCTTGATCCTTCAAAACCCCAGCCTCATCAGGTCTCAATATGATTATATTGGCCATCTTCGCTGATTTGGCTGCTTTTGTGTTTTCACGATCTAGTTGTCCTAACTCTTGGTTTGTAAGCTTAACAACCGGACCAGTAGGATTTTTCCTGGTGCTAGGCTTAGGCATGTACCTGAAACACACAAGAGAAAAGAAACAAAAGCGTGTGAGTAAAATAGAAAAAGAAAAATTTAGACAAAATCAAAGACTTTAATCTAATGGTGAATCAAAAGAGTCCCCGGCAACGGCGCCAAAATTTGATATGCTCAAATTTAACCCTGAGCTACTCTCTCAAATTAAGAGATCAATTGTAGTACTTAGGGATCGAATCCACAAGAACTCTAGATTCACACAATAGACTTATTACTCTTTTAATTATGCTAAATCAAAATATTAAATTTAAATAGCAATGCAAAAACAGAAAATAAAGGAGTTGTAAATCAATAGGAATAAACGCTAGGCTTAGGGAAATTCTCAGGAAATCATGGAAAATCAGATCAATTAATTAAATAAGCAGGATTCAACAATTAAGCACCGTTCTTGAACTCTAAACACAATTATAAAATAAATCAGTTCTCACTGCAAATATTATCTAAATTTAAAACCAGAAAATCCAAATCTCTTTGCAAAATTCTAGGTAATAAATCAGCTTTAAAAACAAGTTTAGATTGTTCACAAAATTACTAAATCAAATCTCTTTGCAAGAAATAATTTTGCTCACCAAAGGTTTTATCAGGAAAATCAATTATATTCTCATATCAATTAATAATCCTAAGATCTAAATCCAGATGACTAATCAAAGATCTAGCATTGAGAACAACCTATGATGAAGAACAAGAAAGATAATGAATCCTAAATAATAACAGATCTAATAATCCATGAAATCCCTAATGAGAAACCCTAAACCTAACAAGCAGATCTACTCAGACATAATCAATGAAACACAAAACATCTTCTGAATAAATTGCATTAAGAAAGAGATTAAAGAAGAAGTAAAGGAGTTCTGAATCTTCTCTGAAGGAGTCTTGATTCTTCTCTCCAAAAGCTCTCTAAAAATCTCTCAGGAATTTGCTCTCAAAAGTTACAGGGAAAAAAATAAAGCTTAGGTCTAAACAATGACCATAAAAATCCTATTTATATTCCTAAACACGGCCAGGGACCAATGATGCAAATATGGAAGACTTTGGGGCCGATTTGTAAATCTTCAAAACTTGTGGGAAAACTTCCAATTCTGACTTTGGCCTAGCATCGATCGATGCACATACTGTGTCGATCGATACACTCTCTAAATTTCGTCTCCCAACTGCCTCAATGCTTGATTAAGCTCCAAATCCTCCAATTTAGCTCCATTAAGCTCCCATCCATGTTAAATCCTATAAAGACTCAAAAGACTCTAAAAATACCAAGAAGACTCTATATTTAAGACTTATATCATGGCTAAAAACACATAAAAACCATGATATATCAAAAGGTTCAATGCTGCTCTTGACATCCAATTAGAGGCGCTAGCAGAGCGTATGGCCAAGCGAAAAGCTCCACCTCCTAAGCTCTTGCCACCACACGAACTTCAAGAGAAAATCACCAAGGAGGCAGCTCAACTGGAGATTGAGGTTAAGAAAGCTGTCAAGGAAATTGGGAATGCAATATTGAGGAGTGGGGTGTGCATAGATCCTGAACTGCGAATCGAGGAGAAATTGGAGGATCCCGTCTCTTTTACTTTGCCATGTTTTATAGGACTTCGAATTTTTGACAAATACTTGTGCAATTTGGGAGCTTCAGTCAGCATCATGCCACTGTCATTTGCCAACAAGATGGGTTTCAGCAGTTTTAACCGTGTAGCCTCTATTTGGTTATAGCTGATAGAACAATTAGACATCCCATTGGTATCCTGGAGAACTTGCCTCTCAGGATTGGAAGAGTGGAAATTCCTACTTATTTCATGATCCTCAATATGGATAAGGAACCAGACGATACACTGATCCTAGGAAAACCATTCTTGGCAACAGTAGGAGCAGTGATTGACAAGTCTTTTCCACCAAGACAAAGCAATAAAGAGTCAAGCATATCAAAGAAGTCAACACTACATTTTCTGTGGAGCCCAGACAAGACCTGGAAAATCCATTGTATCAGCCTGCTACAGTGGAGAAGGTTCCAAAACCTCTCCCTCTTAAACCCCATGCTTGAAGAGCATGAAGAGTCAAGCTTAGTGACTTAAAACAAGCTCACTTGCGAGGAAGTCCCAAAGGTATCCTTTATTGTCTTTTATATTTTATTTATTTATTTTATTTTCTATCTTTGCATTTTTACATTAAAAAAAACAAAAAAAAAAAGAGAAAAGGAAATTTTGGGGAACCCGAGGCTTTACCAGAATCCATACCCGATGCGCCTGATCGCTTTCCTACTCGGGTGGCGAGTGGAGTCCGAATTCCACAAACCCTAGCCCACTCTCGGTGAAACCCTAGCGGCAGCCTTTCCTATTTAAGAGGACAAACCCCTTCTTCCCCAAGAAAAAAAAATGATAAGTTCTTCTAAACTTCCTTCTTCTTGTTTCTTCTCTCTCAAACTCGAGTGCCTTACGAATTTCGGGAACTAACCCTATTGATCTCGAGTTTAGCTTTTCTTTCTTTTCAAGGATTCGACAATGGCTCCAAAGATGAAGACCTACCAAAAGAAGTCAGTTCAACCTCTACCGCTGCTAGAACCGGAGGTGATACCGTCGAACTCGCGAATCCCAAGGAAGAGGAGACGTTCTAATGTGATCGAAGGTCGCGGTAACGGTACAGACGGAAGAAACGTTCTTGGACAAAACGAACTAGACAAAACTTTCTTCGGACAAGGCTTGTGGGATCAAAACTAGAGACGAATCAAACGAGAAAAATGAAATATGAATGAAAACAAACGAGCCGTTTGAGAGATTGTGCTTCTGGCCACGATCGGATCGAACAGATGCGGTACGGATGGATCGGATGCAGAGAGACTAGCGAGTGGTTGCGGTATGAAGCAATGGTGGATCGATGCGACAACACATTGGAGATGGCTCGGTCCGTGATACGGTCGAATTAGGAGAGGTTTGTGAATCTCCTAGGGTTTCTCAAGAGCCTTCTCGGCTAAGGAGAGGTGAGACAAGGAACAACTCGGTGGCCTCTTGCTCCGGGTCTAAGCCATGGTCTTCATCATACCATGATCCCAACTCGAAATCGTTCCCATCAGATTCCATGCTTGATCAGTGTGGAATCAAGCGTTGCATGTTGATCGCGGTCTTGGAAGCGGTCTTGGAACAAAGTATGGTCGACGGTACGGACGGCTATCGAAGATTGTCGATGGTACGGACGGCTATCGGAGATCGTCGATGGTACGGACAATCGGTATGGAGTTTGGCGTCGGTGAATGGAAGGAAAACTCAGACGGCTGATGTCATGAACAGACTTTGGGTCGCAAACGGTTGATACCATAATTGGGAGAGGATTCTCGAACGATGATGTGGACTTGGTCCATACTTGATGCACTGGCCGAGTGAGTCACGTACCTCGTCAAAACAAAAAGGAATATTCGTGAGTATCTCAACGTTCACAAGGACCACAAAGGAGATATTTCTCTTGTCTCACAATAGTTGATGACAGCATACGAAAGCAAACCTATGACTAAACAAAAGTAAAAGCAAAAGCACAAAAGGACCAGAATTGCTTTAAGACAAAAAACAAGACTATGCAAACAAAACTCTAGCTTTATGGATCTAAAAGCGTCAAAGTAAGAACAGGGATGAACACGAGGATGAACAGGATGAACAATGAACAACCTAAACAAACGATTGACAACACGACTCATGCACCAAATTAAACCAAAAGACTGATCGGAACATGCGAAACAAGAAAAAGCATACTAGACTCAAAGAGACGCTAAAGACTCAAACTTTTAGACAAAGGAACAAGTTTTAGAAAGAAACAATCTCGTAGGAGCTTTTGAAGCTCTGATACCAAGCTGATGTCATCGAAGTTCGCAGTAATGGTACGTACGGAAGAAGCGTTGACAACATCATTATTTTACTCATTTTAGCTATAGTTTTCATATGCATTTAGGAAGAGTTTGATGAGATTCAAGGTATAAAATGTCTATTATCATGTATTTCAGGTTTCAACAGGGTTTTACAGGTTTAATAGCCATTTGGACCAAAAAGGAAAGGAAATACGTTTTAGGAAAGTTTCAGAGCTTTAGAGTACAGGCAACCTTTGGAGAGCTTCAAGAACTCAAAATATATCATGTTTTGTGTCTATAGAAAGCTGGAAGAGTCATCTTTCTCCTAGAAGTGGAACCAAGTAAATCCATCCAGCCATCCAAAAGTTATGCCCGATTTACCGAGATAGCAATTGCTATAAACCGACTTAAGAAGAACCGACTTAACAATGGGCTTTTGTTCAAGGCCTGACCACCGACCACCACGGCGGCCCAGTCCAAGCCTCCTCCACGGTCCATAAGCCTATTTCGCCGCCTCTTAGCCTGCACTTAAGAAGAGAAGACGTTTCTACCCTTACAAAAACCCTAACCTTAAACAAAACCCTATAAATACGCTTAAGATCTAGGGTTTTGGGGTGTGCCTTCATCGAGACTTAAAGTTCCTCCTATATCGCCGCTGCTGAGCAACCCTAGACGACCAGAGAAGCTCTCTCTTGCTCGCCGAATCCATTGAAGCCTTTGAAGACCACCATCTCTCTTTCAACTCTTTATAGTTCTTTCATACTATCTTTGCTTTGGGATCAAGTTACTTTTGTGACAAATAGAGAAGTTTACTTTGAACCAACTTTTGTTTATTGATTCTCTTTTGATGCTATACTTTATAATATCAATGTTGTTTCTTAGCATCATGAGCGAGTAGTTACTTTGTTGGGTTCTATGGGGTGATTCAAGGGGAATTCATAGGTTTGCTTCTATTAGGTTGTTTGATCTTATTTTCGGTTTTATATTAGAGTTCTTTTGGGACATCTTTATCTTAATGCTTATGCTTGGATTGATCACTAAGTACTGATCAAGAGAACGGGAGCGCTAACCGTGTTATCCTATTTCTCCGAACTAGTGTTATACTGAAGCCTTGCTTGTAACCTGCGTAAGTTGAGTTGCGAAGTTTGGTGAATGTATCAAACTTCTTTAGCTAGCTGGTTGACATGCGACGTTGCCTGCGAAAGTTTCGTAATGGAGTGTGAAGACTTTAGACTTTCATTCTATGAGAATAGCTTGTTAGTTCATTAGTGTTTCGTAGTTGAGAACCTAGACCGAAAATTAGTATTTACTTGTTAGATCTTACACCTAATATTGCTTAGAACCATGAAAACCCTGAGATGACTCCCAAAATGCCCAACGCCTTAGTCTTATATTTTTAAACCCTTTTTATTTTCTTGCAATAGTTATTAGGAAAACCAAAACCCCAATCTCTTCTTTAGTCTTAGCTATTGTTCTTTCTCTTATAATTCAATTTGTGTTTGCTATTACTCTCTATGGGATCGATCCTAAAATACTACAATTGATTAGCTGTGCACTTTCAGTCGTCGTGTAGTCTTTTCAGGTAAAAGATTTGGAGTGAAATTCTACACACATCAAGCGTTCTCGGACATAACTAACTAGACAAAACTTTCTTCGGACAAGGCTTGTGGGATCGAAACTAGAGACGAATCAAACGAGAAAAAGAAATATGAATGAAAACAAACAAGCCGTTTGAGAGATCGAGCTTCTGGCCACGATCGGATTGAACGGATGCAGTACGGATGGATCGAATGCGGAGCGGCTAGTGAGTGGTTGCGGTATGAAGCGATGGTGGATCGATGCGACGACACATGGGAGATGGCTCGGCCTGTGATACGGTCGAAATAGGAGATTATGAACCCAGTTCGTGAATCTCCTAGGGTTTCTCAAGAGCCTTCTCGGCTAAGGAGAGATGAGACAAGGAACAAAGATTCTCTCTTTGGGAATTTTAATTCTTATACAAGTCTGCCTTTTTACAATGAGGGTTCAGGCCTTCTTATAGGGAGGCTTACAAATGGGAGGCACTTAACCCTAGAATACGTGGCCATGATCTAAACCACACACATGGCCAAAAAGCAAAAGCAAAAGTAAATCAAAGCAAAGACCAATCCAACGGTTCAAGAAGAAATTCAAAAGAAAGGAAGGGAAGGAGATAGGGTGGCCACGTCATTGGTTGGACATGGATAGGATCTTCACTTCCTTGGCTCCTAAGCATGTCAATGAATGTTTCTAAGTCATGAGCCAAGCGGGAACGAAGTGGAGATGCACTAGAGCTCGCTGCCTCGTGAAAACCTCTTTGGTAAACCCATTGGGACAAACCCAAAGTAGGAAAAAGAGTACAGCTCCTTCTAATGACTTAGGGATGTCTTCACACTAGCTTGTTGGTGAAGACACGCGAATCAAGCTTCCCAAAGCTGGTTGCGACTCAAGGCTCTTCAATGGTGATGCTAGCCATGAGCCATTGGTGTGAAGGTTGGAGCTTGGCTTGAAATGTCCTTTATGTGACTTGTCTTGCTCCTCCTTAATGATCCTTTGGGACTCATTAGTGCCGCACTTCACTAGGAAGGCCGGTCTCAAGTTGTCCCACGGGTGGTACGAGTGGCCGAGATATGTCCAAGAGGCGTCCGAGTGTTGTCCGAGAGGTGTCCGAGAGATGCGAGTGTTCATGGCCGAGTGATCGATCCCGTGCTCACATCATTCCTTCCCTCTTATAGAAGTTTTGACCTCAAAACTTCGCTCATTACCTGGATCAAAAAGGAAAACCCAAATCAGCAGCATCAAAAGTTCAACCGCGGTCCAATTTACCGGGAACAAAAGGAAATAGTAAGGCCTTAAGAGAAAAGGATAAGACTTCCCCGGTAAGGCCAGTGGTGTTTGTTGCTCTGATCCCTTCATGAACCATGGTTGGTTGCTGAAGCTCTCGAGCATGCCACACAAAAGTTTGATCCGCACCAAAGTTGGTCAAATGCGTCGCCATAGGACCTTGTGCGATAGTGGTCTTGGCGCTAAGAGTGGAGAAGGATGGTACGGTATAGGCGACTCCCAGCTGGAGCTTACTACTTGAAGTAGTCATGAACAATACCAAGTGAAAATATCCATCAATGGCCATCTCCAATGGCTCCTTTAGTTTGAAACTCCCCATTAACAAGTGAACTCCGAATATGAAGTCGATTGCGGGGGTTGACTCTTCATTGGCCTCGCCTAGTAGCTTGATACGCGTATCGGTTGAGGACTCATGCACCGTGTGTTGATCCGAGCATCGCGTCCGAGTGTCGGCTCGGTCTTGATCGGGAATGGTAAGGAGTTGACCTTGGTCCGCGTATCAGCTGGGACTTGTATCTCCGAATACGCAAGGTTGGTGGTCAGACGGCTTGGCTGGCTTCTCTACGATTCCTCCCGGGCCAATGACTCCCTTAGAACCTATTTGATGATCGAATTCTAGTCCTAAGCTCAGCTCCCAGCAGCTTGCGCCGTTGGTGTGTTGTCCTTAATCAACTCGGAACTCGGCCTGTTCTTTGTCAACTCATCTTGCTCCGGCCGATGATCAACTTGCGGATATGGCGTTGGTGAAGTCACAAGGGCCGAGTGTTGGTGCCGCGATGACTCTCCAAGAGTGTAATATGTCTCTACTTGGCCCAACATTGCTCCAAGGTGTTGGAGTTGAGATTGGATAGAGATCAACTCGCCCATGACACTTGTTGCTCCAGGAGAATGCACCGGCTTCCTTGAGGCTTGTCCCCTTGACTTAGCCCGAGATTCCACAACATTTGCCTTGGCTTTGTCTTGACTGCGGCTTGACTTGTTGACCGGTGATGCGCGTGGACAGCAGCTCGGAAGACCTTGATTCCAAGTGCGGTAGGCACTAGACTTGTTGGCTGATGCGTACGGTGTCCAGGTCGGAATTCCTTTGGTGCGTCTTGGGAACTTCTCCTTGGGCTCTCGAGGATATGCGGACGGTGTATAGTAAGAACCCAAGTAATCACTATCGGACTCTTTGTATAGTTTCACCATGGGCTTGCAATGGCGCGTAGCTTGGGAAGTTGACGGCCAATAGTAGTCCGGTGGTCTATACTCATGTTCCACTGGATTTGGCTATTCTTCATAGTCCTCTTTGTGCCATGATGCGTTCTCGGTAGTCGCTGGTTCCGGATCGGTTCCATAGTGTTCGTCGTACCATGGCTCGTCCTTGGTGGCCTCTTGCTTCGGGTCTAAGCCATGGTCTTCATCATACCATGATCCCAACTCGGAATCGTTCCCATCAGATTCCATGCTTGATCAGTGTGGAATCAAGCGTTGCATGTTGATCGCGGTCTTGGAAGTGGTCTTGGAATGAAGTATGGTCGACGGTACGGACGGCTATCGGAGATTGTCGATGGTACGGACGGCTATCGAAGATCGTCGACGGTACGGACAATCGGTACGGAGTTTGGCTTCGGTGAATGGACGGAAAACTTGGATGGCTGATGTCACGAACAGACTTCGGGTCGCAAACGGTTGATACCACGATCGGGAGAGGATTCTCGAACGATGACGTGGACTTGGTTCGTACGTGATGCGCTGGCCGAGTGAGTCACATACCTCGTCAAAACAAAAAGGAATATTCGTGAGTATCTCAACGTCCACAAGGACCACAAAGGATATATTTCTCTTGTCTCCCAATAATTGCTGACAGAAGACAAAAGCAAACCTATGACTAAACAAAAGTAAAAGCAAAAGC
>NC_025696.1:22744069-22756553 GCF_000633955.1 Camelina sativa
ACGATTCCTCCCGGGCCAATGACTCCCTTAGAACCTATTTGATGATCGAATTCTAGTCCTAAGCTCAGCTCCCAGCAGCTTGCGCCGTTGGTGTGTTGTCCTTAATCAACTCGGAACTCGGCCTGTTCTTTGTCAACTCATCTTGCTCCGGCCGATGATCAACTTGCGGATATGGCGTTGGTGAAGTCACAAGGGCCGAGTGTTGGTGCCGCGATGACTCTCCAAGAGTGTAATATGTCTCTACTTGGCCCAACATTGCTCCAAGGTGTTGGAGTTGAGATTGGATAGAGATCAACTCGCCCATGACACTTGTTGCTCCAGGAGAATGCACCGGCTTCCTTGAGGCTTGTCCCCTTGACTTAGCCCGAGATTCCACAACATTTGCCTTGGCTTTGTCTTGACTGCGGCTTGACTTGTTGACCGGTGATGCGCGTGGACAGCAGCTCGGAAGACCTTGATTCCAAGTGCGGTAGGCACTAGACTTGTTGGCTGATGCGTACGGTGTCCAGGTCGGAATTCCTTTGGTGCGTCTTGGGAACTTCTCCTTGGGCTCTCGAGGATATGCGGACGGTGTATAGTAAGAACCCAAGTAATCACTATCGGACTCTTTGTATAGTTTCACCATGGGCTTGCAATGGCGCGTAGCTTGGGAAGTTGACGGCCAATAGTAGTCCGGTGGTCTATACTCATGTTCCACTGGATTTGGCTATTCTTCATAGTCCTCTTTGTGCCATGATGCGTTCTCGGTAGTCGCTGGTTCCGGATCGGTTCCATAGTGTTCGTCGTACCATGGCTCGTCCTTGGTGGCCTCTTGCTTCGGGTCTAAGCCATGGTCTTCATCATACCATGATCCCAACTCGGAATCGTTCCCATCAGATTCCATGCTTGATCAGTGTGGAATCAAGCGTTGCATGTTGATCGCGGTCTTGGAAGTGGTCTTGGAATGAAGTATGGTCGACGGTACGGACGGCTATCGGAGATTGTCGATGGTACGGACGGCTATCGAAGATCGTCGACGGTACGGACAATCGGTACGGAGTTTGGCTTCGGTGAATGGACGGAAAACTTGGATGGCTGATGTCACGAACAGACTTCGGGTCGCAAACGGTTGATACCACGATCGGGAGAGGATTCTCGAACGATGACGTGGACTTGGTTCGTACGTGATGCGCTGGCCGAGTGAGTCACATACCTCGTCAAAACAAAAAGGAATATTCGTGAGTATCTCAACGTCCACAAGGACCACAAAGGATATATTTCTCTTGTCTCCCAATAATTGCTGACAGAAGACAAAAGCAAACCTATGACTAAACAAAAGTAAAAGCAAAAGCACAAAAGGACAAGTATTGCTTTAAGACCAAAAACAAGAATATGCAAACAAAACTCTAGCTTTATGGATCTAAAAGCGTCTAAGCAAGAACGGGGATGAACACGAGGATGAACAGGATGAACAATGAACAACCTAAACAAACGATTGACAATACGAGTCATGCACCAAATTAAACCAAAAGACTAATCGGAACATGCGAAACAAGAAAAAGCATACTAGACTCAAACACACGCTAAAGACTCAAACTTTTAGACAAAGGAACAAGTTTTAGAAAGAACCAACCTCGTAGGAGCTTTTGAAGCTCTGATACCAAGCTGATGTCATCGAAGGTTGCGGTAACGGTACAGACGAAAGAAGCGTTCTTGGACAGAACGAACTAGACAAAACTTTCTTCGGACAAGGCTTGTGGGATCGAAACTAGAGACGAATCAAACGAGAAAAACGGAATATGAATGAAAACCAACGAGCCGTTTGAGAAATCGAGCTTCTGGCCACGATCAGATTGAACGGATGCCGTACGGATGGATCGGATGCGAAGCGGATAGCGAGTGGTTGTGGATCGATGCAACAACAAACGGGAGATAGCTTGGCCCGTGATACGGTCGGACTAGGAGATTACAAACCCAGTTCGTGAATCTCCTAGGGTTTCTCAAGAGCCTTCTCGGCTAAGGAGAGGTGAGACAAGGAACAAAGATTTTCTCTTTGGGAATTTTAATTCTTATTCAAAATGAGGGTTCAGGCCTTCTTATAGGGAGGCTTACAAATGGGAGACATTTAACCATAGAAAACGTGGCCATGATCTAAAACACACACATGGCCAAAAAGCAAAAGCAAAAGTAAATCAAAGCAAAGACCAATCCAACGGTTCAAGAAGAAATTCAAAAGAAAGGAAGGGAAGGAGATAGGTTGGCCACGTCATTGGCTGGACGTGGATAGGATCTTCATTTCCTTGGCTTCTAAGCATGTCAATGAATGTTTCCAAGTCATGAGCCAAGCGGCAACGAAGTGGAGATGCACTAGAGCTCGCTGCCTCGTTAAAACCTCTTTGGTAAACCCATTGGGACAAACCCAAAGTAGGCAAAAGAGTACAGCTCCTTCTAATGACTTAGTGATGTCTTCACACTAGCTTGTTGGTGAAGACACGTAAATCAAGCTTCCCAAATCTGGTCGCGACTCAAGGCTCTTCAATGGTGATGCTAGGCATGAGCCATTGGTGTGAAGGTTGGAGCTTGGCTTGAAATGTCCTTTAGGTGACTTGTCTTGCTCCTCCTTAATGATCCTTGGGGACTCGTTGGTGCCGCACATCACTAGGAAGGCCGGTCTCAAGTTGTCCCACGGGTGGTACGAGTGTCCGAGATATGTCCGAGAGGCATCCGAGTGTTGTCCGAGATGTCTCCGAGAGATGCGAGTGTTCATGGCCAAGTGATCGATCTCGTGCTCACATCACGTTCCGCATTTCCAACCGTTGGCTGGACGATTCACATCTCCAACCCGATGCTCAACCCAATCCGTCACCCGATCTGGTGCGCGAGCAACCGATCGTGCATACCCCTGAGTTTGCTCACCATGCCTGGTGGCGACTGTTGTTTGCCAATCTCCTCGACGTAGGGACCTGTCAACGTCCTAGAGAACCATCACCAACCCGATGGAGGTCGATTCTGATGCCGATGGAGGAGAACTAGAGCAGATTCAAACCTCGCGGTTAAGGATCAGAGCTGCGGTTGCAAGAGGGAAGAGACCAGCCTCTGAAAGGGCTGAAAAGGTGGCCAAGAGGGCAGCTAAAGAAGAAGACCGACATACGGAGGAGGAGAGCCGTGACCGAGAGGAGGAGCAGAGAGAACGCACACACCTGGCTTCACGGATGCTGAAGCAGAAAGAGGTGGAGACTCCGACCAAGCTCTTCAAGTTCCTCCACAAGATGAAGTTTGTTGGTACCCGCTATCCCCACCGAGAAACAATGAAGCAGCTGGGAATCGCTAGAGACGTCGAGTTCCTGTTCGACATGTGCCACCTGGGCCAGATGATGCGAGCCAACCTTGAGGCTTATGAGGAGGAGACGATTCACTTCCTCTCCAAGCTGCGGTGGCACTATTTTGAAGATCACCCGACCCTACTACCCAATGGGGGGATTGGGTTCATCACTTTCTCCGTGCGCAACAAGGAGTACCGGCTTACCTTCAAAGAGATGGAGAAGTTGTATGGTTTCAAGGCTGGGAGTGGAGAGAACATGGAGTTGAGCAAGGAGGAGATGAAGTCCTTATGGCTGAAAATAGGCGACAAGCTTCCTTACAAGTGTACAAGTGTACAAGGAGCCCTGTTTTGAGGTATTTTCACAAGTCCCTAGCTTGCACCCTTTATTGCTAGAAAGGAGACTGGGAATGTGAATGACCATGAGCTCCAGCTACTAGACATTGCCTTGTGTGGAGTGTTAGACAATGCTAGGGATGGTACACCGCTAGTTGGAGATGCTGTGGACACTAGTATGGTCTTTGTGTTGCTCGATTAGTTCCTTTATCTAAATTCTTAGGCAATGAAAACTGAGAGAAGAGATGGAGCTTGAGAGATCTCCATAGGAGGATTGGTCACACCAATTTTGGTAGCTTGCGATGTGCCCTTAAAGGGAGTGGTACATGAGCCGAGATGGCTGGACATCGACTACCTCATGCTGGCGAGATTCTTGGCCTATGAGAGGTCAAACGACATGTTGCTCTTCAAGATTGTCCATCCAGCTGCCGGAGCCGCCCAAATGATCCTGCCCAACGTCGTGTGCACCAAAATCGGGCTAGGGGACAACATAGACTTCACCCCACCTTTGAACGAGCTGTACAACCCAGAGGAGGAATCTGAAGCTGAAGAGAGAGAGCCAACTCGGAAGACTATGATTTTGAGGAGTATGTATGCTCACAAAAGCAGCTTGTTGAGGTGATGGAAGCTCACAAGAGGATCGGATGGTTGAATAGGATGAACAATTTCCTGGCTAGGAAAGTGAAGGATCTTACCGGCTCAGTGAAGGTAATGGGAGGTCAGATAAACGAGCTGCAGGACAAGGCAGACTGTGCCTCAGCCTCCACCTTAGCATATGCACCCACATGGATGGGGAGAAGCGAACCACTAGGAGGAATTTGAGGATTAGCATCTCCAGAGCCTCACAGAGCGTCATCCTATGAGCCCCAGCCAGAGGAGGATCTCACCAGACCCGAAAGATTGCGGAGAAGCCCCTCAGACGCCTATCCGAAGATTAACCCGATGGGGTACATGATGCCTTATCCAATGCACCCATCGAGCACACATTCGGGTGAGCACTCGGGTCCATTCTCTCCGACCTATCAGATGCCATATCCAATGCCATATTCGATGTACCCTGCGAGTGGTTATACGGGTGATCACTCCGGACCTCTCCCACCATACCCATCGTATTACTTGATACCCTACCCGATGAACTACGCGATGCCATACCCGATCAACCCCTTGGAAGCTGGTCCGAGCAATTCGTCCGTGCACATCACCAAGCTCTCCGATGAACGAATCCCGACACCTGCTGAAGCCAATGACGACCATGGCTGTAGTGACCCTCACTAAGAGTAGAAATTCTGAAATAAAAAGTCCGAAGAAACAACCCGGACAAGACTCAGAAAGAAGGAGAAGAGAACATAAGGAAGAACGACCCGGAAGATGTCCGAGGAAAAATCATCGAGTCGAAGGATAACCAAACCAAGACCAAAGTGACCGGAGGAACGATCGGAACCTTGTGACTGATTGGGTATCGGCGACCCATGCAAAAAATTGCGTATGCGGGTCGGGAATGGTGTAGACCGGAAAGTACCGAGAAGTGTCGGACAAGTACCGAAAAGTGCCGAGAGAGCCCGAGAAGTACCGAGAAGGACGGTATGGATCGAAGAAGTGCGGACGAGACAGAGAAGTACCGAGAAAGACCGAGAAGACCAAGGGGTTTGCCGTCGAGGACCGAGTTTTTGCGGACGAGTCGGACAATCGAAGGACGAACCCGACATCGACCAGGATTTTAAGGAGGCTGTCGGCGGCACAAGAAAGATTTCTATTTTGCAAATCAGCCAATAGAAACTCATGGAGAACTGAAGTTTAATCATTGTGTTTTTGAAACACAAATGAAGGACATAGTCATTATGTTCCTAAGGTTTTGGCCAATGAATTGCATCTAAGTGGGAGACAAGAGAGATTTTATTCTCTTTGTCTTTGCCAACTCATGGGAGAAAGAAGAAGAAGATTCTTTGGAGGCTTGGGCGCCAAGTGTTAGCCAAAGGAGAGAGGAGGAAGATCGAGCAAGTGCACACCATGCATTGGCGAGTTGCACCACCCATTTTGCCTATAAAAAGAAGGCCACCCTTCTTGTTTCATCACTCAGCTCAAAAGAAAGAAAAACACTAAATTTTCTGTAAGTCTTGCTCTCTCTCGAAGTGAAGAGAGACGATGTCGAAGTAAAGGGAGGTGCTGTCGAAGTTAAGTGAGACGCTGTTCGCGGAGGGACACTGAAAGTTGATGCGGATGAACACTGAACGGTGACGCGGGGGACGATGTTTGACGCGAAGGAGGATTGTCTGATCCGCGGTGATGTGAAGTCCGACCATCGATTTGCTAAAACCTCTGTGAGTTCTGTGATGAGTTTTGTGGTATATTGTGTGGGGTGCTGCATGGTTCTTAGGATCCATGTATGTACCCATTGCGTGCTGCATTTAGACTAGATTCATGCTAGAATTAGTTTAACTTGAGCATGCGTATTATGGTAGGATTCATGCTAGGTTCATGTTTAAAAGCACATAGAATTTATGCTAGGAATCACCATGCATGTTGAGAATTGGAGAATTGAACCGCATATTTTCATGATGAAATTGATGCATTTTTAGCAATATGGCTTGCTTAAAATTTGGACCAGGAACTTGCATGTTGGTTAGAACTAATGGATTTTTATTTGCATTAAATCCTTGCTTAAAAATTGGATAGATTAGTTGCATGCATGTAGATCAATCTAAGTTGCTTGAATTTTATTTCTTGCTGCTTGTAGATTGTTGCTTGTTTCTTGCTTGATTTTCTTGCTTGCTTGCTTGATTTCTTGCTTGAATTGCTTGTGTGGTAGTACTAATCTCTTAGCGTTTTACAAACCCTTTGATTTGTAGTACTTATCTTAGCTAGTCTCTTGAATTATATTAGTTATTTTTCTTGAGTCGTAGCTAGGATAGAGAAGTCGATCTTCTGTTCCAAGAAAAGTTGTTTCTCTCGCGAGGAGTTCCCGATGACCACTCGCGCGGGACAAAGTCATGTCTAGCTAGCTACTAGAATGACCACTACTAGACGTAGTTGCTTAAGGGGGCTCATGCTGGTTACCTGTGTGGTTTTAGCATGGGAAGTGTTGTGCAACAGAACAGATTATCGAGGTCACTTAGGTGAAAAGAGTCTAGAGTAATCAAGTAACCCTTGTTGTATTCTAGTCGTCTTTGTCGTTGTGTAGGTGAAAAGGTCTAGAGTAATCAAGTAACCCTTGTTGTATTCTAGTCATCTTTGTCGTTGTGTAGGTGAAAAGAGTCTAGAGTAATCAAGTAACCCTTGTTGTATTCTAGTCGTCTTTGTTGTTGCGTCGTAGTAAAGAGTCTAGAGTATCCAAGAAACCCTTGTCTTACTTTAGGTCGTCTTTATTGTCGAGGGATAATTTTAGGTGGATCGAGTCAAGTCTTGTCTGATCTAACCTATTGCTTGCTTGTTGTTATTTCTTCCGCTATTGTTTCTGTTGCGTAGCTTTGATTGCTTGCCTTGCTTGTTTCCTTCCTTGTTGGGATAGTCGGGGTGGGGAAAAGTAGAATGCATGTTTAGGGAATAGGTACCCAGGCTCACTGAGTAATCTTAGATTACTCATGTTGTAGTTTCTTGTTGTGCAGGGAGCTTAGTTGAGTGCAGAGCCGGAGAAAACATTAGGGTACCGGATTGGGTTGATTTTCATGTGTTGTTTGTAAAACCCTATGTTTTCCAAGATGTATTCTATGAATTATCAGACTATTTATGTATATTGCTTTGATAACTTATTTTTCGATGTAACAATTTATTAAAGTAATATAATCAGTTTTTGGGGGAAACATGGCAAGTTGCTTCCGATACATTGGCCTTGTCCGAGCCAACACAACGCGCCAGGGCCGCGAGGGTTGCAAAGCCTAAGCGAACCTCGGCCGCGGGTGGAGTCGCGTCCAGGAGGAAAGGAAGGGAAGCTGCAGCTTCCGTCCCTCGGCCGGACCACCAGGGTGCAATCTCCCACATGTAGTGTTCTGCGGGCAGTCCGTGTCCTCGTCCGCGTCATAGGACGGTTCGGGGGCGTAACACTGACTACACGTTGGCGAATATGGAAGCTACTACAACCTCTTTCTTCACCAACCCATGAGGTACCACATTCATCCAACCTTTGTAAATAACATTGCATTTAGTTTTATTTTATTTTGTGTGATTCTTGTATTCTTTTTCAGACTTTTATTTATACAGGGACTGTGTAATTTAAGTTTGGGAGAGAGTCCTAGAATGTATATAATATTGTGTTTTATTTTCTTATTTCAAATTTTTGCAAGCTAGTTTTATTCATTTGAGTCTGCATCTATTTGCATATAAAACCCAAAAAAATTTGAAAATTTCGAAAAAAAAAAAAATAGTGTTCATGTAGTTGCATTTGCATATTAGGATTGAGTCTAGATTGCTTCATATAGGATTGTTGCATATGCATCTTAGGGGACAATGATTAAAATCACCTTGTTTAAAGTCAAACCTTAGGATTGAAGTTATAGCCCTTAAACACAGTTCATTGTTGCTAGATCAATCTTTGGAAAAAATGAAAAATCTTTGTTTAGAACCTTGTGTCTTTTGAATGCTTCCTCCACTTGCTTGAACATTTAATCATCTCTATATTATTGGACTTAATCTGAACTTAAATTGTCTTGCTTATGGAATTTGAAAACTTGCTCATGTAACTCTAAATCCGGGTTAGCACTCCATTTTTACCAATCATTTTGTTTAACCCGTTTTGTTTTCCCTACACTTGAACCAAAACTTTTCTTTCAAACCTTGTTATTAATTGTTGACTGAGGCCTTTTCATTGTGCTATAGGTTGTGAAAACTTGAGAGTACTAAGAATGACAATGAACTGACACTTGATTTAGCTAAGTTCGAATCATTTGGACTAGCTAATAGTACCGATTTTGAAAGATAGGTGGTTAGCAGGTTTATTTGGGATTTGGTTGAGAAATAATAATAATAAAAAAGAAGACCCTACGGTTCGAATCAAATAGCTCTAAGAAAAAGAAAAATATATATATAGGAATATTATTAGGAGTTTAGCAAAGAAAGAAAAAGAATAAAAAAAAAAGTGAGCTAGATGTTGAAAGTTTAGACCTTAGGGATCATAATAATAATAAATAAATAAAAGAGTTAAAATCAAGGATGTGGGTAGTGTTGTTCTAGAGGGTTTGATAAAAAAAATGGTGAATGAGAAAAGGGTAGATTATAAAGAGTTAAGCTTTGTATGCCCTAATTGTTCTCAATCTTAGATAGTTTTCACAACTGTCTAGCATTCCTTCTTTTGAGAGAAAACCACCCAAAGAAATTATTTGAAACCACCTTACAAAAAAAAAACCTTACCCTTTAAACCGATTGAGCTTGATTCACCTTTCATTTGCAAGAATTCGTCAAACACTTAAATGAATGTGAAAGAGATGTTCATTGGAATTGCAAGTCCTTACTTTTAGTTGGAGGTTGAACTAGATCGATGCATGGTAATTAGCATAGAAAAATATTTGTAAGTATGTTGATTGATCTTAGCACCATTAAATTATCTTTAAGGATTATAGCTTGAATCCTTTGCTTAGCACAAAAAGGTTATGAGTCCCCATTTTTAACTCATCCTCATACTTCCTTGCTAGAAGACTAGCAAGATTTAAGTTTGGGGGTCTGATAACTCTCTAATTTACATATTTTAAGCATCCTTTTTGTCCATATTTTGCATTGTTTATACCTTTACCTTAGCATTTTTAGGTCATTAACTGTAGGAATTCGCATTTAGGTCATTTAGGGTGTTGCATTCTTGCATTTGCATATTTTGGATAAAAACAGGTGCTTTAGAGCCTAAAATGGGGAGAAACAATGTCAAATTCGAGCATGTACCCGAAGGAGCTATTGAGCAGGAAGAACAGTCCGAACCCCAACCCAATCGAGGAGGATCCCAGAGAAGGAAGAACAACCCGAAGACCTACCCGAAGAATAACCCGACCTCATCCTCGTGCAGCCCATCGAGCAGACCCTCGGGCAGGACTGGGAAGCTAGGTCAAAGGGGTTTCCATATATAAACCCCCCTCTTCTTCCTCTCGCCCTAGCACGCCGCAGACCCTCAAACTAGAGAGCGAGAGCTTCTGAGAGAGATCTGGAGCGACTCAAACATTTTTCTACTTTTGTTAGGATTTATTTTACTTCTTTTTGCTATCCTTTTGGATTTCTACTTTGTACTCTTTACTTCTACTTTATCTTTTAATACAATGCAATTTTCATTTATCTATGTTTTTATGTTTTCTGCAATGAAATTTGAGTAGTGAAACAAAGTTTCTAGGGATGGGATAGACAATTAGGTGTTCTTGATCGGTTAGGATGTCTTAGCTTAGTTGTTTATGTTTTATAAATTGCTTTCTAGATTGGTGTTCTTAATGCTATCAACAAACCGAGAGGTTGAGATTAGATCTAGGGTGATTTACCATCGAGAGGTGTAGATGAAATGCTTGAATCAATCAGTGCTAGAGATTTACTCACTTAGCCTAAGAGATTAGATGTGTAAGGAGTTTATTGACAATAATGAATTGGTTTGTATTGCCTGCTTGGTCATGTTTCTCCAAGGAGATTTGGGTAGGGAAGTGATCAAGGTTGATTGTTTCTATCAAAAGAGTGTCTTAACAAGATTTTAGAGATTCATTGTCAAAGGAATATTTGCTTGAGGGATGTAGGACATCCATACTGGTCAGGAACACTTAGGAGTCGATTACCCCATCCTTAGAGCTTTCACATTTTGATTGTTTACATTTTTATTCATAACTCGATCCCTTACCCGAACTAGTACTCGATCACCAGCTTCGTGTAACCCTTCGAGCTGTTCATACTCATCTTGCTTACTCGATCACCCCACCCGATCATGTGCTCGAATGCTTGCATCGGGTGCTTAGGTCATGTGGTTATTGTTTATTTGCTTTCTTTTATTAATTTTACGATTGTTAGGTCAAAACCATTTCTTGCCTGGCTTGACTTGCATAGTTCTGATAATACCTCATCTGCTAGCATAACAACCATTTCGATTGATAATCCTTTGTACTACAACTGCATAGGGAATTGATACCCTGGATGAAAATCCTGTTATCAGCCATCTTAATACTCGCCTGACATCTCTTGCTGTAAGCAAACTCTACCAGGTTCAGGTGATATGCCCAATGGCCACCCCAATCCAACACACACATCCTCAGCAAATCCTCCAGCGTCTGGATCGTCCTCTCTGACTTTCCATCTGTATGGGGATGATAAGCTGCACTCATATACACCTTAGTACCCATCTCTGCCTGAAATGCCATCCAAAACACCGAAGTGAACTTAGAATCCCTTTCAGACACAATGCTCGCGGGCACCCCATGCAATCTGACTATCTCCTTCACATACATCTTAGCCAAGACCGCTGCTCTATCTGTCTTCTTAATGGCCAGAAAATGTGTTGACTTAGTCAATCGGTCCACAATGAACCAGATAGCATCAAAAGTCCGAGACACTAGCAATCCTACAACAAAATTCATCGTGATCATATCCCACTACCACTCAAGAATGGGTAGACTCTTCATTAACCCGCATGGAACCTTGATAAGCGGATTTTCACCCAGGTTATCAATTCCCTATGCAGTTGTAGTACAAAGGGATATCAATCCAAATGGTTGTTTATGCTAGCAGGAAGGATGCAATCAGAACAGTGCAAGTCAAGCCAAGCAATTAAGGGTTTTTGTCTAACAATCCTAAAATAATAAAAGAAAAGAATATAAACAAATAACCACACGACCTAAGCACTCGATGCAAGCATTCGAGTACAGGATCGGGTGGGGTGATCGGGTAAGAAAAGATGGTATGAACAACTCGAGGGATTACTCGAAGCAGGTGATCGCGTACCTGTTCGGGTAAGAGATCGAGTGATGAATAAAAATGCAAGCAATTAAAATACGAAAGCTTCTGAGGATGGGGTAATCAAATCCTAAGTGTTCCTAACCAATACAGATGTCTTACATGCCTCCAGCATATATTTCCTAGACAATGTATCTCTAAAATCCTGTTAAACACTCTCGTGATAGAAAAAATCAACTTTGATCACTCCCCTTCCCAACTCTCATTGGAGAAACATGACCAAGCATGCAATTAGAACCGATTCATTATTGTCAGTAAACCCCTTACTCATCTAATCTCTTAGGCTAAGTGAGTAAACCTCTAGCATTGGTTGATTCAAGCATTTCATCTACACCTATCGGTGGTAAAACACCCTAGATCTAATCTCACCCTCTCCGTTTGTTGACAGCATTAAGAACACTAATCTAGAAGGAAATCTATTAAAAATAAACAATCAAATTAAGACATCCTAACCGATCAAGAACACAAAATCATCTTTCCCATCCCTAGAAACTTTACTACACTACTCGGAAATCATAGCAAGAAACAGAAAAACAAATATAGACGAAAATTGCATTGTAATAAACGATAAAGTAGAGAAGTAAGAATACAAGATATAAATCTAAATAAATGATAAAAATATATGAAACAAATCCTAACAAAAAGTGAAAAGAGTTTTGAGTCGCTCAGTTCTCTCTCAGAAGCTCTCGCTCTCTGGTTTGAGGGTTTATGGCGTGCTCGTTTGCGAGGAAGGAGAGGAGGGGTTTATATATGGAAACCCCTTTTGACCTAGCTTCCCAGTCCTGCCCGTGGGTCTACTCGATGGGGTACATGAGGATAAGGTCGGGTTATTCCTCGGGTAGATCTTCGGGTTGTTCTTCCTGCTCTTGGATCCTCCTCGATCATGTTGGGGTTCGGACTCTTCTTCCAGCTTGATGGCTCCTTCGGGTACATGCTCGGGTTCGTCCTTGTTTC
>NC_025696.1:22756563-22757177 GCF_000633955.1 Camelina sativa
CCCCCATTTTAGGCTCTTAAGCACTTGTTTTCATCCAAAGTATGCAAATGCAAAAATACAACACCCTAAATGGCCTAAAAGTGGATTCCTACAGTTAATGACCTAAAAGTGCTAAGTTAAGGGTATAAACAATACAAAATATGGACAGAAATAGATGCTAATAACATGTAAATTAGAGAGTCATCAGACATCCAAACTTAAATCTTGCTAATCCTCTAGCAAGAAAGTAGGAGGGTGCGGTTAAAAATTGGGGACTCATAACCTTTATATGCTAAGCAAAGGATTCAAGCTATAGTCCTTAAAGATAGTTTAATGGTGCTAACATCAATCAACATACTTACAAATATTTTTCTATGCTTATTACCATGCATCGATCTAGTTCAACCTCCAACTAAAAGTAAAGAACATCTCTTTCACATTCAATTAAGTGTTTGGTGAATTCTTGCAAATGGAAGGTGAATCAAGCTCAATCGGTTTCAAGGGTAAGGCTTTTTAGTAAGGTGGTTTCAAACAAATTCTTTGGGTGGTTTTCTCTCAAAAGAAAGAATGCTAGACAGTTGTGAAAACTATCTAAGATTGAGAACAATTTGGGCATACAAAGCTTAACTCTTGAT
>NC_025696.1:22757250-22758063 GCF_000633955.1 Camelina sativa
CCCCCATTTTAGGCTCTTAAGCACTTGTTTTCATCCAAAGTATGCAAATGCAAAAATACAACACCCTAAATGGCCTAAAAGTGGATTCCTACAGTTAATGACCTAAAAGTGCTAAGTTAAGGGTATAAACAATACAAAATATGGACAGAAATAGATGCTAATAACATGTAAATTAGAGAGTCATCAGACATCCAAACTTAAATCTTGCTAATCCTCTAGCAAGAAAGTAGGAGGGTGCGGTTAAAAATTGGGGACTCATAACCTTTATATGCTAAGCAAAGGATTCAAGCTATAGTCCTTAAAGATAGTTTAATGGTGCTAACATCAATCAACATACTTACAAATATTTTTCTATGCTTATTACCATGCATCGATCTAGTTCAACCTCCAACTAAAAGTAAAGAACATCTCTTTCACATTCAATTAAGTGTTTGGTGAATTCTTGCAAATGGAAGGTGAATCAAGCTCAATCGGTTTCAAGGGTAAGGCTTTTTAGTAAGGTGGTTTCAAACAAATTCTTTGGGTGGTTTTCTCTCAAAAGAAAGAATGCTAGACAGTTGTGAAAACTATCTAAGATTGAGAACAATTTGGGCATACAAAGCTTAACTCTTGATGATATACCCTTTTCTCATTCACTCTCTTTTTTTTTATTTAAACCCCCTAGAATTAAACTACCCACAACCTTGATTTTAACTCTCTTTTTTTTTTGTGTAATCCCTAAGGTTTAAATTTTAAACACCTAGCACTCTTCTCCTTTTTTTTTCTTTTCTTTCTTTGCTAAACTCCTTAATATGTATATATATATATATTTTT
>NC_025696.1:22758131-22781302 GCF_000633955.1 Camelina sativa
TTTTACTTAGAGACTTAGAGCTAATTGATTCTAACCTTAGGGATTTCTTTCCCTTTTTTTTTTATTATTACTCAACCTAACCCAAATAAATATGCTAACCACCTATCTTTCAAAACCGAATCTATCAGCTAGTTCAAATTCTACCTTAGCTAAATCAAGAGACAGTTCTTTGTCGTTCTCAATACTCTCCAGGTTTCACAACCTATAGCACAATGAAAAAGGCCTCACTCAACAATTCACAACAAGGTTTGAAAGAAAGGTTTGGGTTCATGGGTAGGAAAAACGAATCGGGTTAAACAAAAAGATTGGTAAAAATGGAGTGCTAACCCGAGTTTAGAGTTATCATGAGCAAGTATTCAAATTCCATAAGCAAGACAATTTAAGGTCAAATTAAGTCCAATAATATAGAGATGTTCCAATGTTCAAGCAAGTGGAGGAAGCATTCAAAAGACACAAGTTTCTAAGCAAAGATTTTTCATTTTTTTCCAAAGACTGATCTAGCAACAATGAACTGTGATTAAGGGCTATAGCTTCAATCCTAAGGCTTGATTTTAAACAAGGTAGTTTTAATCATTGTCCCCTAAGATGCATATGCAACAATCCTATATGAAACAAACTAGACTCAACCCTAATATGTAAATGCATCTACATGAACACTCTTTTTAAAAAAAAAAATTCAAATTTTTTTTGGGTTTTTCAATGCACATAGATGCAGATTCAAATGAATAAAACTAGCATGCAAAAATTTGAAATAAGAAAATTAAGATAATAAAACACAATGTTAAAAATATTCTAGGTCCCTCCCCCAAACTTAAATTACACAATCTCTGTGTAAATAAAATTTGGAAAAAGAATCCAAGAATCACACAAAATGAAATAAAACTAAATGCAATGTTATTTACAAAGATTGGATGAAAGTGGTACCTCATGGGTTGGTGAAGAAGGAAGTAGTAGCAGCCTCCATACTCGCCAACGTGTAGCCAGGGTTGTCACAGGCTTCACCAGGTGCCGGTGTCTGCTCGTCAGAGAGCTCGCTGATATGTACGGATGACTTACTCGGACCAGCATCCGAGGGGTTGATCATGGGGGGCATCGCGTAGCTCATCGTGTAGGGCATCGGGTAATACGATGGGTCTGGTGGAAGAAGTCCAGAGTGCATCGTATATGGAATCGTGTACGGCATCTGGTAAGGCAGAGGGAAGAGTCATGAGTGATCACCCGATTGTGTGCTCGATGGATGCATTGGATAAGGCATCGAGTATCCCATCGGGTTAGGCGTCGGATAGGCGTCTGAATGGCTTTTCCGCGATACTTCGGTTCTTGTGATATTCTCCTCGGCTTGGGGCTCGTAGGAAGATGCTCTGTGAGGCTCTGGAGGTGTCAGTCAATTCCTCATAGCGGTCCGCTTCTTCCCATCCATTTTGGTGCGTATGCCGAGGTAGGGGCTGAGGCACAGCTTGCATGGTCTTGCAGCTCCTTGATCTGACCTCCCATAGTCTTCACCAAACCGATAAGATCCTTCACCTTTCTCACCAAAAACTTGTTCATCCTCTTCAGCTATCCGATCCTCTTGTGGGCTTCCCTCACACCAACGGGTTTCTTTTGAGAGCAAACATACTCCCCAAAGTCAAAATATTCCGAGCTATCTCCCTGTCCTTGCCCGGTTGCCTCTCTCTTTTCAGCTTCGGATTCCTTCTCCGGATTGTACAGCTCCTCCAAAGGTGGTGCAAAATCGATGTTGTCCCCCAGTCGGACCTTGGTGCACATTACATTGGCCAAGATCATTTGGTTGGCTCCGACGGTTGGATGGACAAACTTGAATAGCATCATGTCGTTTGGCCTCTCATAGGCCAAAAATCTCGCCAGCACGAGGTAGTCTACGTCCAGCCATCTCGGGTCATGAACCACTCCTTTCAAAGGCACATCGCACGCCACCAAAATCGGTGTAACCAGCCTTCCAATGGAGATCTATCCGCTCACTTATCTTCTCTTTATAGCCCATGACTTAAGGTAGAGGAACTAATTGAGCAGCACAAAGAGCATGCTAGTATCCGCAACATCTCCAACTAGCGGTGTACCATCCCTAGCGTTGTCTAGAACTCCACACAATGCAATGTCCAGCAGCTGGAGCTCATGATCATTCACATTCCCAGTCTCCTTTCTAGCAAAAAAATTGCATGCAGGGAACTTGTGAAAATACCTCAAAACAGGGCTCCTTATTTGAGCGGATTTGGAGCTTGTGGACTTGTAGGGGAGCTTGTCTCCTATTGTAAGCCATAGGGACCTCATTTCCTCCTTGCTAACCTCCATTCCTTCTCCACTCCCAGCTTTGAAACCATACAGCTTCTCAATCTCTTTGAAAGTANGTCATGAACCACTCCTTTCAAAGGCACATCGCACGCCACCAAAATCGGTGTAACCAGCCTTCCAATGGAGATCTATCCGCTCACTTATCTTCTCTTTATAGCCCATGACTTAAGGTAGAGGAACTAATTGAGCAGCACAAAGAGCATGCTAGTATCCGCAACATCTCCAACTAGCGGTGTACCATCCCTAGCGTTGTCTAGAACTCCACACAATGCAATGTCCAGCAGCTGGAGCTCATGATCATTCACATTCCCAGTCTCCTTTCTAGCAAAAAAATTGCATGCAGGGAACTTGTGAAAATACCTCAAAACAGGGCTCCTTATTTGAGCGGATTTGGAGCTTGTGGACTTGTAGGGGAGCTTGTCTCCTATTGTAAGCCATAGGGACCTCATTTCCTCCTTGCTAACCTCCATTCCTTCTCCACTCCCAGCTTTGAAACCATACAGCTTCTCAATCTCTTTGAAAGTAAGCCGGTATTCTTTGTTTCTCACGGAGAAGGTGATGAACCCGATCCCCCCATCGGGTAGTAGGGTCGGGTGATCTTCAAAGTAGTGCAGCCGTAATGTGGAGAGGAAGTGGACTGTCTCCTCCTCATAAGANGCATGCTAGTATCCGCAACATCTCCAACTAGCGGTGTACCATCCCTAGCGTTGTCTAGAACTCCACACAATGCAATGTCCAGCAGCTGGAGCTCATGATCATTCACATTCCCAGTCTCCTTTCTAGCAAAAAAATTGCATGCAGGGAACTTGTGAAAATACCTCAAAACAGGGCTCCTTATTTGAGCGGATTTGGAGCTTGTGGACTTGTAGGGGAGCTTGTCTCCTATTGTAAGCCATAGGGACCTCATTTCCTCCTTGCTAACCTCCATTCCTTCTCCACTCCCAGCTTTGAAACCATACAGCTTCTCAATCTCTTTGAAAGTAAGCCGGTATTCTTTGTTTCTCACGGAGAAGGTGATGAACCCGATCCCCCCATCGGGTAGTAGGGTCGGGTGATCTTCAAAGTAGTGCAGCCGTAATGTGGAGAGGAAGTGGACTGTCTCCTCCTCATAAGATTCAAGGTGAGCTTGCATCATATGGCCCAGGTGGCACATGTCGAACAGGAACTCGAGATCTCTAGCGATGCCCAACTGCTTCATCGTATCTCGGTAAGGGTAATGGGTACCAACAAAGATCATCTTTCAGAAAACCTTGAAGAGTTTTGCTGGAGTCTCCACTTCATTCTGCTTCAACCTCCATGAGGTTTGGCGAGTTCTTACTCTCTGCTCCTCCTCTTGCTCACGGTTCTCCTCCTCTGTATCTCGATCCTCTTCCTCATCTGCTCTCTCAGCTACCTTCTCAGCCTTCTTAGAAGCTGTTCTCTTTCCTCTTGCAACCGCAGCTCTGCTGNAGCTGGAGCTCATGATCATTCACATTCCCAGTCTCCTTTCTAGCAAAAAAATTGCATGCAGGGAACTTGTGAAAATACCTCAAAACAGGGCTCCTTATTTGAGCGGATTTGGAGCTTGTGGACTTGTAGGGGAGCTTGTCTCCTATTGTAAGCCATAGGGACCTCATTTCCTCCTTGCTAACCTCCATTCCTTCTCCACTCCCAGCTTTGAAACCATACAGCTTCTCAATCTCTTTGAAAGTAAGCCGGTATTCTTTGTTTCTCACGGAGAAGGTGATGAACCCGATCCCCCCATCGGGTAGTAGGGTCGGGTGATCTTCAAAGTAGTGCAGCCGTAATGTGGAGAGGAAGTGGACTGTCTCCTCCTCATAAGATTCAAGGTGAGCTTGCATCATATGGCCCAGGTGGCACATGTCGAACAGGAACTCGAGATCTCTAGCGATGCCCAACTGCTTCATCGTATCTCGGTAAGGGTAATGGGTACCAACAAAGATCATCTTTCAGAAAACCTTGAAGAGTTTTGCTGGAGTCTCCACTTCATTCTGCTTCAACCTCCATGAGGTTTGGCGAGTTCTTACTCTCTGCTCCTCCTCTTGCTCACGGTTCTCCTCCTCTGTATCTCGATCCTCTTCCTCATCTGCTCTCTCAGCTACCTTCTCAGCCTTCTTAGAAGCTGTTCTCTTTCCTCTTGCAACCGCAGCTCTGCTGCTTAGCCGCGACGTTTGGATCTCCTCTGGCTCTTCTCCACCAGCATCAGAATCGACCTCCATGGGGTCAGTAACAGTTCTCTCGGACATAGACAGGTCCCTACGTCAAGGAGGTCGGCGAACAGCACTCGCCATCGGACTTGGTGAGCCAACTCGATGGTCTACACGATCTGTTGCTCGAGCACCGGATCGGGTGGTGGATCGGGTTGATCATCGGGTTGGGGAAGCGAAATGTCCAGCCAGCGGTTGGGAATGCGGAACGTCTCTTCTTCCTTGGGATTCTCGAGGTTTGACGGCATCACCTCCGGTAGTAGCAGTGGCGGAGGTTGATCTTTGTCCCTTCCTTTGGTAGGTCTTCATGTTTGGTTCCATTATCAAATCCTTGAGAAGAAAGAAAAGCAAAACTTCGAGATTAATAGGGTTAGTTCCCAAAATTCAAAGATCACTCGAGTTTGAGAGAAAATAGAAAGTAGGAAAACAAAAAGCTCTAAGGTAGAGAGACTTATCGGTGCTGCTGAGGAAGAAGGGTTCGAAACCCTTAAATAGAGTAGGGTTAGTGGTTTGAGCTTCACCGTGAGTGGGCTTTGCTTGTGGAATTTGGACTCCACTCGCTACCCGAGTAGAGACACGATCGGGCGCGTCGAGTACGGTGTCGGGTTGACCCTCGGGTTCCTGAAATTTCCTTTTTCACCTCTTTTTTTATAAGTAAATATGCAAAAATAGAAAATCAGGTAGAATAAATAGATAAAACTTAAAACAAAGCAAAGGATCTTCCTCCCAAGTGAGCTTGTTTAAAGTCACTAAGCTTGACTCTTCATGCTCCTTAAGCATGGGATCTAGGAGGGAGAGGTTCTGGAATCCTCTCCACTATAGCAGGCTGGTTCAATTGATTCTCCAGGTCTTGTCTAGTATCTAAAGCAAATGTGGTGTTGACTTCTTCAAGATGTTTGACTTTTCTCTGCTTTGTCTTAGTGGAAAAAGCTTGACCATTAATGGTTGGCCTCTTAATTCCCTTCTTCACATCAAACTCCATTTTGAAATGCTCCCCCTGCTCAATCCTGATTTTGCCTTGCTTCACCTCTATCACTGCACCAACTGTTACCAAGAACGGTCTCCCTCGGATCAATGGATCGTCTGGCTCCTTATCCATATCAAGGATCATGAAATCAGTAGGGACTGCCACTCTTGTGATCATGAGTGGCAAGTTTTCTAAGATCCCAATAGGATGTATGACTGTTCTATCAGTTAGAACCAAATACAGACTACTTGGTTTAAAACAGGTGAAACCCATTTTGTTGGCAACTGACAATGGCATGATGCTGACTAAAGCTCCTAGGTCGTACAAGCAATTCTTGAAAATCCAAAGTCCTATTGAGCATGGCAAAGTAAAAGAGCCAGGATCCTCCAATTTTTCCATGATTCGTAGCTCAGGATCTAAGCACACTTCACTCATGAGAATCTCAAACCCAATCTCCTTGACAGCTTCCTTAACCTCATTCTCCAGCTGAGCTACCTCCTTGGCAGATTCCTTTTGAAGTTCGTGTGGTGCCAAAAGCTTAGGTGGTGGAGCTTTACGCTTGGCCATACGCTCTGCAAGTGCCTCCAGTTGGATGTCAAGTGCAGCATTGAACCTTTCCTCTAGTTCCCCTTCTGCTGCTACAGGTAGTTGAGGTTGATCTGTCATCTCAACATCTACTCGATGTATCATCTGATCACCATCATCGGGTAGGTCATCGGGTTCCACCTCGGGTTGTTCTTCAATTTGTGATTCTAGAAACAGTGCTCGATCATCGACTCGATCATTCTCCTCGGATGAAGGCTTGGGTTCATACTCAGATATGTAGTACTTGGCCTCATTTATCTTAGAGTGATCCTCCCCATCTTGAACATCACTGTCCTCAGTGAGGTAATCCTCATAGTCATCATCAAGGAAGATGGCTTGGGCAGTGGCATAATCCTTAGGGTTCTGAACAGCTTTACCTAGGAGCTGGTTGATCTTTGGAGCTGGTTGGTTGTTGTGGTGGCCCTCTAGGTACCTCAGCTTAGTGTTGAGTGAATCGTACTTGGCGTTCAAATTATTTTATCCGGAATCGATCTTGTTGCTCATCTCCGCAAATCGTTTTGCGGTGTCCATAGCAGCTGAAGCCTGATTTTGAATCATCTGCTGAAGTAAGCCGCGTAAATCATCTTCTTGTGAATTGTTCTGCGGCCTTGGTGTTGTTGGAATCCGGGTGGTGCAATTGGTTGGTTTGCTTTCCAAAATACTGCTGCTTAGGGGGATTGTAATGACCCTCACCAAGAGTAGAAATCTCAAAATAAAAGATCGAGCAAAAGAACCGGGAAAGACCTAAGAAAGAAGAGGAAGGAAAATTAAGAAGGATGACCCAAGGAAGTCCGAGGAAATATTCGTAAGTCGGAGAATGGCCGAGCCAAGACCAGAGTAACCGGATGCACGACCGAGACCCTTAAACCGATCGGGAGTCGAAGAAATTCGTCGTGAAGGTCGAGGAAACTCGTCGAGGGAATCTGCCGAGTACTCGAGAGAATTGTCGAGGATCGGAGAAGTTACCGAGTACTCAAGAGAATTGTCGAGGATCGGAGAAGTTACCGAGTACTCGAGAGAATTGTCGAGGATCGAAGAAGTTGCCGAGTACTCGAGAGAATTGTCGAGGATCGAAGAAGTTGCCGAGTATTCGAGAGAATTGTCGAGGATCGGGGAAGTTGCCGAATACTCGAGGAAAATTGTCGAGAGCCCGAGAGATTGCCGAGTGTTGCCAAACGGAGCGTCCGAACGATCGAGAAAAATGATCTGAATGAGTCAAGAATTGCCAGAGGGAATGTCGAAGGTGCTAGACGAGGGATCGAGTAATTGCGAGAAAATTTCTCTTTTCTCAAAATTTCGACCAATGAGAAGTAAGAAAGGTGGGAATATTATTTTATTTAAGGTGGATTAGTGGAAGAATTAAAAAATTTAAGGAGATTAAGGGAGATAGTGGGAGATTAACTTAATCAAGCTGATTAAGAGGAGATGGCGGGATCTTATTGGCTAGAAGTTAAGGCCATGTCTCGATTAAACAACATGCACTAATAAAGAGCTTTACATGCACTAATGGAAGAATTTGCATGCACTAATACAAGGAGGATTAGTGGCTTAATGGCAAGCACCCATTGGGGGTGAAATTCACGCAGCACATGCAAGGAAAGAGAGTGACACTTGTCGAAGAGCATTAAGGAAGAAGGCTCGAGATTGTGCCTATAAATACAAGGGTGTCGACTTCATTTGGGTGTTAAGCTCAAAAACACTCAAAACACTTAAGTCATTTCAAGAGAGAAATAAGAGGGGATTATCGAGAGAGAGATCAAGAACGATCGAGAGGAAGATCGAAGGAGAAGCAGAGTTGCTGCGATCAAAGTGATCCATAGAAGAAGCTGTCGCGATCGAAGTTATCAAGAAAGAAGCGGTTGTTATCGAGTTTGGTTGTGGATTGAAGCGGGACAAAGCGAGAAGCTGTTTGACGCGAAGTAGGAGCGGATTGTCTGGTCGAGTGGTGCTGTGAAGTCCGAGTATCATCGACGGTTGCGCAAGAGGTGAGTCTGTGGTAAGCATGTAGAGTCGATGCATGTTGTTGCGGTTGAAGTTTATTGCATGCATGATCAAACTTGGAGGAGTTTAAAAGTGATAAGTCTTGCTTAAAAAAAAATTGGGTTCATGCATGACTTAATGAGTAAAGCGATTTGCATTATAAGGCATGATGTTGGTTAAAGATGATTGCATGCATAATTTGGACTTAAGAGATTTAAGTGGTTAAAGCAATTGGACCTACATGCGTAAATTGGACTTAAGGATTTAAAAGGGGTTAAATCATAAACGCTTGCATGCATATTGGAACTTGTTGCATTAACTTGCTTAAGTTGATTATATTGTTTGCATGCATGTAGAATAATCTTAAGTTGCTTGATTTATTTTATTGCTTCTTGTTGATTATTCCATGTTGGTTTTTCTTGCGTGATTACATGCTAATGAGCTTGATGTATCACCGCGTGAAAGTGTGGTGGTGGGTTTGGTTGTAGCCTAGCCTCTTGAATTTGTTTCTCGAGTCTTGGCTAGGTTAGTGTTTCGATATTTCTGTTTCCGAAAGTGTATGTCACGCGTGAGTTCCCGACAACCACTCACGCGGGGACTATGTTACGGCTGGCTAGCTACCAGCGTAACCGCTACATGACGATGTAGCTATTGGTGGGTTCATGCCGGAGAACTTTGTGGTCTCGGCATGGGAAGTATTGGAACGGAACAGATTATCGAAGGGCCCTAGGAGTAAAGAGTCTAGAGTAATCAAGTGTCCCTTGTTTATGTCTAGTCGTCTTTGCATGTTGCGTGTTGCGTGTTGTTAAAGAGTGTACGGTATTTTAAGTATCTAGACGTCTTAGTAAGTCGTGTATGAGATAAGAGTCTAAGGTTCAAGTAGTTCTTGTTTCCTTAGGTCGTCTTTCTCTTATGGTAGCAAGTTTAGATCGTTCGAATGAAGTCGTAGAGATCTAACCTCACTTGCATGTTATTGTTTGAATTGCTTCCGCTAAGCTTTTGTTGCGTTGCTTTGATGTAGTTTGCTAGCTGTTGTGGCTTGCTAGCTTTCATTGGTTGCCGGGGTAGTCGGCTTGGGGAGAGTAGTATCCTGTCTAGGATAGAAGGGGTACCCAGACTCACTGAGTAATCCTAGATTACTCATGACTCTTTGTTGTTGGTCTTGCAGGGAAGCATAAGTGAGTCTAGAGCCGGAGCAAACGTTAGGGTACCGGATAGGGTTTTCTTGTGTTTCTTGTAAAACCCTATATTTTCTTAAACGAATAAGTGCAAAGTTTTCCGACTATCTTTATATATATTACTTTAATGATTTATTTGCCATGAATTATTTTATTAAAGTGATATATATACGGTTTTCAGGAAAGCATGGCAAGTTGCAACTGATACTCGGCCTAGTCCGGGCTAACACAACGCACCAGGCCGCGAGGGTTGCAAAGCCTAAGTCACCTCGGCTGCGGGTGGGATTGTGCTAGGGAGGACCGGTCGGGAAGTCTGCAGCTTCCGTCCCTCGACCGGATCACCTCGGTGCAATTCCGCAAGTGGCGTCCTGTGGCTGTCCGATGGCCTTCGTGGTCATAGTACGGTTCGGGGGCGTTACAGGCATAGCCTTGATTGTACTGGACAAAAGGCTTCTGTTGGACCTGGTTGTCTTGAAATGCAGATGGGTAGGTTTGGTCCTGAGGATTGACAACATTCGGGTTTCGGTAGGACAGATTCGGATTCGGCTTGTAATTGTTGTACCCTTTGTTGTAACCTCCTTGGTTGTTGATGTAGTTAACATCCTCTATCTGTACAGTCTCCCCATCTTGTTGTAAAAACTGCTCTTCCTCTTATATAGCATGAACATGCTGCTGCTGGTTGAGGAGCTTATCGAGCTTGTCATTGAGGGTTTTCATATCCCTCTTGTACTTGGCGTCTTCCTCTCCAGTATATCGCACATTGCGATCGTACTGCTCATTGTAATTCCCATCGGATTGAGCCAAGTTCTCCACTAGGTCTCAACCTTCATCAACATCCTTGTTGAGGAAGTTACCATTACTTGTGGTGTCCAGCAACATCCGTATATTGGGGACCACTCGTCTGTAAAGTGTACTAAGCAATGAAGCATTACAGAAGCCATGATGAGGACATCTGGTAGTGTATCCCTTGAAACGTTCCCAAGCTTCACTTAACGTCTCATTATTCTTCTGAACAAAGCCGGAAATGTCATTTCGCAGCCTTGCGGTTCTGGAGTTGGAGAAGAATTTGGCCATGAATGCCTTCTTGCACGCTTCCCAAGTGGTGATGAACTCCTTGGGGAGTGATTTCTCCCAGATGTGTGCTTTGTCTCCCAAAGAGAATGGGAAAAGCCGGAGTTTGAATCCATCCTCACTAACTCCATTTATCTTGGTGAGGCTACAGAGCCTATCAAATTCATCCAGATGATCCAATGGGTCCTCCATTGGCAATCCATGAAAGTTGTTGCTCTGTATCATCTGGATGAGACTACTGTTGATCTCAAAATTGTTGTTCTGGACAGCAGGTGGCACAATTTCATTCCATTAAGTATGAGTAGATGGAGCATCTCCTTCTCCTATGGTTGTCCTTGCTGGAGGAGTTGGTGGACCGTTCTGATTGTTCATTGTCTCAATGATTGCTGGTTGCGGTTGTTGAACTTGTTGTTGTCTGAGTAGCCTTGGTCTGTCGATGTTGTCGATGAATGGACTCAAGTTTTGGCTACCTCTGGATCGTGTTTGCATGCACAAATGGGTGCCCGAGTGGGTACACGAAAGTCAATCCGATCCAGGTGATTGAGTAACGAGTCGGGTGGGTGCTTGGGTTGTACCTGATATTCAAAACAAACAAAACCGAAAGCAAACAAGTCAGATTCCAAACCAATATAAATAAAAGAACTTGATCTAGCAAGTGCTGAAATCCTAAACATAGCAAAATAAATTCAACCAAATGGCAACATCGCCAAATTGATAAGCGGATTTTCACCCAAGGTATCAATTTCCTTTGAAGTTGTAGTACAAAGGGTTATCAATCCAAATGGTTATTTATGCTAGCAGGAAAGATGCAATCAGAACAATGCAAATCAAGCCAAGCAATTAAGGGTTTTCTCTAACAATCCTAAAATAATAAAAGAAAATAATATAAACAAAGAACCACACAACCTAAGCACTCGATGCAAGCATTCGAGTACAGGATTGGGTGGGGTGATCGGGTAAGCAAAGATGGCATGAACACCTCGAGGGATTACTCGAAACAGGTGATCGTGTACCTGTTCGGGTAAGGGATCGAGTGATGAATAAAAATGCAAGCGATTAAAATACGAAAGCTTCTAAGGATGGGGTAATCGAATCCTAAGTGTTCCTAACCAATACAGATGTCTTACATGCCTCAACCAAATCTTTCCTACACAATGAATCTCTAAAATCTTGTTATAACACTCTTTTGATAGAAAAAATCAACCTTGATCACTCCCCTACCCAACTCTCGTTGGAGAAACATGACCAAGCATACAATAAGAACCGATTTATTATTGTCAGTAAACCCCTTACTCATATAATCTCTTAAGCTAAGTGAGTAAACCTCTAGCATTGGTTGATTCAAGCATTTCATCTACACCTCTCGGTGGTAAAACACCCTAGATCTAATCTCACCCTCTCGGTTTGTTGACAGCATTAAGAACACTAATCTAGAAAGAAATCTATTAAATATAAACAATCAAACTAAGACATCCTCACCTATTAAGAACACAAAATCATCTATCCCATCCCTAGAAACTTTACTACACTACTCGGAAATAATAGGAAGAAACATAAAACCAAATATAGACAAAAATTGCATTGTGATAAACGATAAAGTATAGATGTAATAATACAAGATAAAAATCTAAAAAAATGATAAAAAGATATGAAACAAATCTTAAAAAAAAGTGAAAAGAGTTTTAAGTCGCTCAGTTCTCTCTCAGAAGCTCTTGCTCTATGGTTTGAGGGTCTGCGGCATGCTCGGTTGCGAGGAAGGAGAGGAGGGGTTTATATATGGAAAACACTTTTGACCTACCTTCCTGATGTTCATATATTTTACCCTGTTTTCCCTTAGAATATTCACATCTTTTGCATCTTTTGCTATCCATTTTGACCATTATTGCATTACTTTAGGACTGATCATGCATTAGAGTATAGTTGCATTGCATTTGCATCTTTTCATGTATAAACAGGTGATTTTAGAGCCTAAGGAGCATGGAAGCAATGCTAAAGAAGAATGAAGCTATCAAGAGAGGAAAGCAAGGGAGTTAGAGCTGAAGAACCAAGGTCCGGAGTTCCACTCGACCGCCGTCTCGACCAGACACTCGACCGTGTGCGGAGATGGACTCGACCGAGTGGAAGATGCACCAGAAAAGCCAACTCGACCGGTCACTCGACCGAGCACCAGGTCGAGTTGGCCGAGCCGCCTAGCTATTTTTTCTTTTAGCAGTTTTAGGGCTTCAACTCCTTTTTCTATATAAGGCCTTGTACCCTTCAGCCACCAGAGAGTCCAGCTTTTTAGATATTCTCAAACTTAGTATTTACCCTTTTGGGAATTATTGCTTTTTGCACTTTTATTTTCTTAGATCTTGTACCTCCTTGAAGGAAAAAAACAAGATATTCTTCATATTTGTTGGTTTCGTAACTTTCAAAATATTGAGAACTCGAGTTTGATTCCTTCTTCAATATTGTAGATCTTTGCTTTATCTTTCTATTGATGCAAGTTTCGGTATTTTCTGGGTTTATGACTTTGTTGTTCATCATGTGTGCTTGTGAGTAGTTGCTTAGGATCTTGAGGATGGGTTAGGCTGGATTGTGTTTGAGGTTTGGTTGATTTGGTCAAGCTTGATTGTTTTAGATCTCTTCTAGGCTAGATGTTCTTAATGCTGATCCTATAACCGAGAGGGTAGGGTTTGATCTCAAGCCTCTTAGCATCACACCAATGTCTAAGGTGCAAAGATAAGGCTAGATCTAGAGATTTTCATTAGGCATGCTAAGAGATTAGATGTCTTGTTTGATTTTTGACTATAAATGATATGTTGCTTAATGCTTGCTTGTATAAGTTCTTTGCTTTGTGAGAACAAGTCTAGAAATATATGAGCTTGATTGTTTTTGCCATGAGAGTGGATTAACATGTTCTAGGAGATCATTTGTCTAGACATTAGCTCAAGTTGTTTGAGATCTGTTGACCAAGTTAGATGACCTCAATCATTAGTCCAGCCCATGAATCCCTCCTCAAGTCCTTCCTTGTTTATTGATTTCTTAGTCTTAATCATGTTGTTTGGTGGTTGTTTGATTCACTTTTCTATTGCTCTGTTTTGCTTGCATTGCTCTATTTCTCGCGTTTGTCCAGCTCGACCCTGTACTCGATCTACACTCGATCGAGTGCTTGCTCGAGATCCCCAGAATTCTTGTTTATGCTTTGTAGTTCTCCTGCTTCAATTCCTGTTTCATTCTAGTTGCATTTCAGTAGCATTCACTTAGTATCCTGTTCATTACTTGCATTACCATAGCTTCTATTTCAGTTCTTGTTTCATCATAGCTTTGATAAGTCTGTTCTCTTTACATTTAGCATCTATCTTAGTAGCTTTTACTTTCTGCATTTTACATTTCATCAATAGGTTGTTAGTGACAAACATCCTTCACATTTGGCTTGACTTAGACATATATGCATATCCTGATTGCTTGAAAACACTCATTAGGATTGACATCTCTTATACTACAACAGCATAAGGGTAATTGAAACACCTTACACTCAACCTCTGCACCATCACCTCACACTTCACATACATACACCACTACCACACAAAAAAAGCTTGTTTCACTTCCCAGTCCTGCCCGAGGGTCTGCTCAATGGGGTACATGAGGATAAGGTCGGGTTACTCCTCGGGTAGATCTTCGGGTTGTTCTTCCTGCTCTTGGATCCTCCTCGATCGTGTTGGGGTTCAGACTGTTCTTCCAGCTCGATGGCTCCTGCGGATACATGGTCGGGTTCGTCCTTGTTTTTCCCCATTTTAGGCTCTTAAGCACCTGTTTTCATCCAAAGTGTGCAAATGCAAAAATGCAACACTCTAAATGGCCTAAAAGTGAACTCTTATAGTTAATAACCTAAAAATGCTAAGTTAAGGGTATAAACAATGCAAAATATGGACAAAAAAGGATGTTAAAAACATGTAAATTAGAGAGTTATCAAACCTGATGCTCAGCCTTCACTAGCTGACGCACATCGCACCTCGCGACCCAACTAGCTACATCCTTCTTCATCCCGACCCAGTGATAGTACCTCTTGAGATCACGGTACATCTTAGTCGCTCCTGGATGAATAGAAAACTTGCTCGCATGAGCCTCTCTCAGAATCTCTTGCCTCAACTCCTCATCCTTGGGCACACAAACCAAATCGTGCACCAAGATTGTACCATTGTCCGAGGCCTAATACTCTGAATCAACATCTTTTGACGCATTTACCAGCCCCAAATCCCTCTCTTGAGCCAACCGCACCCTACTCAGAAGATCTGCTCTATCAACTGCCTCCAAACCCAACGGTTCCTGAGACACAGCACACAAACTCAACGTACCGATCTCTCCTACCAGAGACTCCATCTCATGCTTCTGTGCCGAAGCTACCCTCTTCCGACTCAAAGCATCTGCAACCAAGTTAGCCTTACCAGGATGATAGGCTATCTCCAAATCATAGTCTGCCACAAGTTCCATCCACCTCCTCTGTCTCAAATTCAACTCAGGCTGAGTGAATATATACTTCAGACTCTTATGATCTGTAACACATGTACTTTTGCACCATAAAGATAAGATCTCCAAATCTTCAGGGCAACGACTACAGCACCCATCTCCAAATCATGAGTAGGATATTTGTCCTCATGCTTCCGTAACTGCCGTGAAGCATAGGCAATCACCTTCCCATGCTGCATCTACACACACCCCAAACCAACTCTGGATGCATCAGTATAAACCATATAGGGTTCTCCATGCTCAGGCAAAGCCAACACTGGCGTTGTAGTCAACATCTTCTTAAGGCTTGCAAAGCCCTCTTCACACTCCTCTGACCAAACAACAGGAACATCTTTCCCTGTCAACTTAGTCAACGGCCGTGCTCTACTCGCAAACCCTTGTACAAACCTCCTATAGTAACCTGCCAGACCAAGGACTCCTGATCTATGTGGCATTCTGCGGTCTAGGCCATTCTCTGATAGCCTGAATCTTCTTCTGGTCTACAGAAATTCCCTTTGTAGAAACAATGTGACCCAGAAAATACATCTCACGCTGCCAAAAACTGCACTTGCTCAACTTAGCAAACAACTTCTACTCCCGCATCGTCTCCAGAACTGCCCTCAAATGCACTGCATGCTCTTCAGGACTCTTAGAAAATACCAAGATATCGTCGATGAAGATGATGACAGACACATCCAGAAACTTCTGAAACACGCTGTTCATCAACCTCATAAACGCTGCTGGTGCGTTAGTCAACCCGAAAGGCATAACCACAAACTCATAATGCCCATACCTCGTCCTGAAAGCCGTCTTCCTCACATCTGCCTCGTCTATCGGTATCTGATGATAACCCGACGCCAGATCTACCTTGGAGAACCAAATAGCACCCCTCAACTGATCCAAAAACTCATCAATCCTGGGAAGAGGGTACTTATTCTTCACAGTGACCCGGTTCAAACCCCGGTAATCAATACACAACCGGAAACTCCCATCCTTCTTCTTGACAAATAACACCGGCGCTCCCCATGGTGATACACTAGCTGCTTCTTCAGCTCTGCCATCTCTGCTGGAGTCATTCTGTAAGGAGCCTTGGATAACAGCTTCGTCCCCGGTTCCAGTTCAATAGTGAAAGGATCAGACCGAGATGGTGGTAATCCCTTCAATGACTGAAACACTTCCTCAACAATCTGAATACCGCTAACCGTAGACTTTCCCACTGACTTTGGCATTGATATAGTAACCAAATAAGCCTCACGGCCCTTCTCGATCATCTTCCCAGCCTGAATGGTCAAGATCACAAGACTCCTCGAAGTTGGTCTAATACCCTGAAAACCAACTTTCCCTCCTGGACGCTCAAACTCCACCCTACCCCGATGGCAATCAAATGCACCATATGCCGATGCAACCAATCCCTCCCGACAATAACATCATACAACTCCACTGGACTGATAAGCAAATCCACTGGCCACGACTCTCCTGCGATCTGAATATCAACTCCTCTAGCTCGTCCAATAACTCTCAGGAACTTGCCTCCCACAACTCTGAAAACTCTTATACGCTCTCCGGGATCCCCTGTGATTCTCGCGCTCACTGTACACTTCGGAGTAATGAAGCTATGAGAAGCTCTAGAATCAAACATAACGTGGGACTTAAACCCGTCCACCAACAAGGTCCTTACACAAACCTCATGTGTTGAGAACCTAACACTTTATCACAGGAAAAACATAAAATGTAAACCTACTGAAAATCTCAAAGTTTAAGTACCAGAAATTATACCTGTGATCGCCCCGGCACTGGTTCCCCCAGTCTCTGCAGTCCTGTACACCCGTGGCGCCTGCTCAATCCGTGCCACCTGCTGACCTCCCGGCTGCACCTGCTGCAACGCTGCCACTGCTACCAGCTGCAACTTGGGACACAAGGGTCTGATGTGCCCTGGCCCCCTGCAATGATAGCATACACGAGCTGCTGCCGTCGGAGCACTCCTCTTGGGACAGCTAGCAATCTTGTTATCTTTGCACCCACACTTGAAGCAACGCGTACCACTCCGCGTCTGCATAGCCTCCAACCTCCTCTTGGTTCCCTGTGCAGGCTTTTCGCCCTTGCTAGAACCTCCATAATGCTGAGCCTTACTAGGCTGAACTGCTGGACTAACCGTCACTGTTGTGCCTGGATATCCTCCTCAATCTCTGCTGCAGTCTCAACCAGCTCTGCACGGGTAGCATAACTACGTCCTCTACAATGGACCCTCAAGTCATCACGAAGAGCCCTCATAAACCTCCTGATCTGGGCCTCCTCAGGCTCCATAGCCCGACCCCCATAACATAGAAGTCGACTTAACTCCAAGTCCAGCTTCCGCACTGACCGTGTCCCCTGCGATTACTAAAGAAACTGCACCTCCAACCAATCCAATGCCTCTCTCGGAAAGTAGTTGTGGTTGAACTCCCCCACGAAGTCAGCCCAAGTCATCTCTCTCTGCACTCTCCTAGCAGCCACTGATCTCCACCACACCTGAACATCACCAATCAAGTGGTGGACCCCTATGTCCACCCAAAACTCCTCAGGACATCTCAAAGTATGGAAGTTACGCTCCACACTCGTCCTCCACACATCTGCAGCTGTAGGATCTATACCACCCGAAAACCGCGCAGTCTCGATGCCCTTCATCTCCTTGAGCATGGACAAATAACGTTCAAGTGCTCCTGCATCCGCAGCCACTGGCTGTCCCTCCTCCGCCACCACTGGTGGCACTACCTAAGCCTGAGCCGGTACCACAGCTGGCAACCGCTCCAACAACTGTGCTTGCAAAGCCGCAAAATCAGCTCCAGGGACTCCACCTGCTAGTACTCCCACTCTTGGGACCCTAGCATCACCGGCTACTGGAGCATCAACACCGCCCCCTCCAGCCACACTCATGGAATCCTCCTGGACACCCTGCGACTCGCCAACACCCTCAACTGTCACACTCTGGTCCGCAGTCTCACTCACTGCTGGGCCTCTGCCCCTACCACGACCACGTCCGCGTCAACGACCACGTCCGCGTCAACGACCACGTCCGCGTCCACGACCAGCAACAGCACCATCTCTAGCCATCTGCACTACCATGAACATAAGACTAAGCAAACAATTTCTATTATAACACAGAAACATAAAGTCACCATGGAATCACACAGTAGGCTCGAAGAGGATGTTCTCGGACTTCATGCCACACATAATTGACTAACTCACATAATCAATCAAAGCATACAAAATGCCAAACATTTACAGCACAAAGCCTATTGAACCCAAACCTAGAACCGTAAGGGCTATGATACCAAATAGAAACGACCTGACCCATTTTTTTATATAAATAAATAATAATAATAATAATAATAATAATAATAATAATAATAATAATAATAATAATAATAATAATAATAATAATAATAATAATAATAATAATAATAATAATAACAACAATAATAATAATAATAATTATAATATAATAATAATAATAATAAATAAACTACAACTAGTGGTCTCATTCCCACTAGCCACCTAACCATAATCACAACCAATAGCGAAATAACAAATACCAATATCCAATAAATCTCCAATAATAATCCAAAATTCACCCAACAGGAAACATAGAACCAGCAACATTGCAATGTTTCTAATGACCCAACTTTAGCAACCTAGCAATGCCAGACAACAACCAATCGAGTCCCTAGAACATCCTCCTCTTTATTGCCTTGATTTCATGATCACACTTTGCCTTTACCTGCACCACAAACACAAATTGCAATGCATGAGTATTTTATAAACACTCAGTACGGCAATCCTCCCATCTACTGGGCTATACACACAAGCAATAGAGACATCTCTAACCATCAACCAACAATAACCAATTAATAATAACAAACCAGGACATTGCATCGACCGACACCAAGCATGCATCGACCAACACTAGTTGGGGTTGCGTCGACCGACGCATGATATGCATCGACCGATGCTCGCATTGCATTGACCGACGCATGCTCGACATAGCACGAAAACCCTAGGTTTTACGCGCCGTCCTCGCACTTTTATCGACTGACGCACAAATTTCATCGACCGATGCAATGCCGAGCATCGTGTTTCCACGAAGCTTCTCGCCGGATCTTCATTTCTACAACCACAAAACTCGATCCCAAGCCACAAGAAAGCTTCCTAACGTCCCAAATAACAATCTAACAAGTCTAACAACACATAGCAAGCAAATCAAAGAGATCTCTAGCTTAGATAAGCCATCGTCATGCACTTACATTTGCCAAGACGATTCTGAACCTCAAACAAGCAAGAAAGCACTTCCAGGAAGCTCCTACAACGATCCCAGCTACAGATCTCTACAGGAACAACTTCCAATCTCCCAAACTCCTCAAGAACACTCGAGAACACTTAGGAAACATTTTCTCTCTTTTCCATCTCTCAAAAGCCGCTAAACACGACTAATGAGACAAAACTCGGGTTAATGGTTTTCTTAACCCAAAACGCAGCGTTTAACTTAAACTCGTCCGCAGAAAACCAACCTTGCATCGACCGATGCACATAGTGCATCGACCGATGAAATCCCTAAATTGGAATTTCGGTTCGCGGATGTTACAGCGTCCATCCCGTATATTTTTAAGTTTAGTATGGGGTATTACATAACCACTTAAAAAACTGCATAAAAATTCAATATCATATTGTGCTATAAAGAAAACACAAACCAGCTAATTTCTCGCTAAATAAAGCAATAGGTCGTTGACGTTGACTCAAGACCGCACCATCCCTGTTTAGAAGCGTCACAATGAAGTTCAAATACCACAAAAAAATGACGGAATGCTACAATTGGTACTGAAACAAGCTTCTCTTTCACAAGTTCAAATATTGTAGTTGCCTTTGTAGTCCACAAAAATGATCCATCTCGAATATAATTTGTAATAGGCGCCATTAGACAACTAAACTGTGGAACAAATCGTCTATAAAAAGATGCTAGTCCATGAAAGCTTGAGTCTCAGTTAATGTTTTTAGAAATGGCCACAAACGTATGGTAGAAACTTTGCTTGAATCCACGGCAAGCCCCTTAGAAGAAACAATGTATACCAAAAAATGTACTGCATCATATCCAAATTCACACTTCTTTAACGTGGCATAAAGTTTATCTCTTCGTAGAACACATAAGTGTGTCACGTGAGCATCCCAAGTCAAACTGACAATTCAAATGTCATCGAAATAAACAACGACAAATTTACCGAAAAAGGTCGAAGATATTGGTTCTTAACTCGCATAAACTTGCTTGGTGCATTTGATAATCCAAAAGGCATAACAAGCCACTCAAATAGACCTTCACGTTTCTTAAACGCAGTTTTCCATTCATCACCTTGTCATATTCTAATATGATGATACCACTCTTCAAATCTAATTTTGTAAACACCTTTGCAGAACCTATTTGATCCAATAAATCATCAAGTCGAGGAATGAGAAAATGATAACATACTGTAATTTAATTGATCACTCGACTATCCACACACATGCACCAAGATCCATCTTTTTTTGGTATCAATAATGCCGGCACGGCAAAACCTTTAGTAAACAATTCTTCAACTTGGTTATGCAACTCTTCATGTTTGGTGGGGCTCATTCTGTAGTGAGGTCGATTGGGGAGAGAAGCATCTCGAACAAAATCAATACCATGTTGAATGTCTCGCAATGGAGGTAATCCTGGCGGGAGATCAGTGGGAAAAACATCTGAAAATTTATTCAGTAACGGTTGTATAACTGGAGAGATAAGCCCTTGTCAAGAAGATATGGGAGTGGTGACTAAAATAACAACCATACCTGCCTCATGCATGGCTGTCTATGGAGTGTTGGAAGTAGTAGCTCTAAGATACAGCCACTTTTACTTTTTACTTCTTACTTCCTTAACATGTCCTTACAACCACAAAAGCATATTTATACTACCCTTACTTATCTTAACCTACTTGTTTTTCCATCACCCTAAAACCGAGGCCCATTACACATAAGGCCTTAATTGAGTTTATGGCCTAATGGCCTTTTACTTGTTTTCATTATTACAAAACACAAACTCTCATTGTCGTGACTCTTCTTCTTCTTCTTCTTCTTCTTCTTTTTCTACACGATCACTTCTTCCTCTTTCTCCCTCTACATCTGCTTGTGAATCTCTCTGCTCCCAATTACCTTGGCACCTTCTTCCTCCAGTATCTCTTGTTCCTTATTGAGCAAAGGATCAACTTCCAACACTCCCTCTTAATCCTTTTGCTCAATCCCCAAAATTTGACATAAGAAATTGATTCCCTTTGTTTCTGAAGCTTCTTTGATTTGGTTCTTCATTTCTGGTCCTATGCCTCTTAGAACATCAGCATATCTCACTGGTAGGTTCTCTTGCTCCCTCATTGTCTTTATTTTTCCAATCTCATCAGATTTGATATGACTCTTCATTTTTCCGGATCTGGCCATTGCCTTGATTTTTTTCACGCTCTCTACAACTTTGACTGAACCTTGATTCTTGTTCTTGTTCTGCATGTACTCTTGCAAGTATTGCAAGTCATCGATCCTTTCTGCAACATCTACAAGACTCACAGGTAATTTAAATTGCTCCCTCATTGTTTCATTCTTCACCTTTGTAATCTTGATTGAGTTTGACCCAGTTTCTTATTTGTTTCTCTTCATGACCGATCCCTTGTACTCGTCATGAGTTTCTGCGATTTGAGACTTCTTCTTCTCCATGTGGGTCTGATTGCAAGGCGACTCATCATTCTCCAAGTATCGTAAGTTTGGGTTCTTCTTTCTTATCTCCCTCTTTTCCTTGTCTTTCATAGCTTTAGTCTTCCTCTTGCTTTCCCTTTTATTTGCTCTTTGAATCCGATTCCTCTCCATATTCTTTAGCTTTTTCTTCTCTCTTTTGAAGTGATTCAGTTCTCTCTCTTGCAGGTACCTTTCAGCTGAGACATATGTCGGACCTCTATCTCCCTCATCCGGTTCAATGCTATTCACTTTACTGCACACCAGCATTTTCTTTGTCTTCTTATGATCATTACTCTTACAGTGTTCGACATCAACCGTCTTTTGAATTTCAGCTTCATGTTTTTCCTTGTGAGAAAATATTTTTGACATCGCTGCAGAGAGTCTCCCTCACCTCAGGTTCTCTATCCTTTTTCAGTAAGAACTTTCCCAATTCTGCTTTTGTAACATCTCCAACCTCTCCCATAACCGCTTGTAAGCTTTTGCTTGTAGTCTCCATACTTGGTGAGATGTTCTTCCTCTAGTTAGTATCCTCTTCACACAATGGCTTGAGACTCTGAGCTAAGTTTTCGTCTGTTGGTTTTTCTTCATCTTTCAGCATTGTGTTATGGTTCTCTGCTTTCAGGCTTATCCCCTTGGTTCTTTCAACTTTATCACTTTGTTTAGTAGTTGCAGGCTCTAAGCATCCGACTTCACCTTCATTCTCTTTAATCGGTTGTTCAATAGGTTGGTGGTATGTCATCCTTTGAAATCTTTGAAACCATTCACTGTGATTGTTGCATTGCTGCATATGACTTGATTCCCCTACTTGGATGTCCTGGTTCATTGTGGGGCTTGTTACTCTTTTAATCACACAATGTGACACTCGTTCTTCATTTTTCTGTAGGCTCTCTGTTTCAGCATTTCCATAGACTTCACCATGACCTCCAGGTCCAGTTTCTACATTCCTCTCTGATGTCTCTCCTTGCTGTTTTTCTTTTTTCAATTTTTGGAACTCAATTGAATAGCATCCATCTGTCATGGGTGCTTCAAATAACTTCTTCCCTTCTTGATTAGTGATTATGCATCCTGATGAGTTGAACATCATCCCGTAGCCACTCTTCATCAGTTGAGGAACACTTAGGTAGTTGTGTTTCAAGCTAGGTACGTAAAGAACATCCCTTATTGTTCTTTTACCAGTCTCAGTCATTACAGTGACTGTACCTTTTCCTTTAGCTTGAATAACTTCATCATTGCACAACCTTACACCTCTCCTAATGTTTTTGTTCAACATAGAGAACCATGGTTAATGGAGATCCTTCTTAAGCCATTGTCTGCTGCTTTCAGAGTTATTTCCAATTGCTTATGTATGCTTTGTTTATCTACATCCTTGAACCGTTTAACAGTTTCATTCATGGTTTAAGTTTTTGACTTTTTAATTTGGTTGGATCTCTGTTTATTATGTGATTCTTTAGTGGTTAATTTGCGATGATCTTCGACTCAAGTTGGAGAATGATTTCATGAAATCTCTTCAGGATGAGGTAAATAATACATTGACTCTTGCTTTTGTTTTTGTATCATTTTGTACAATTCTCAAATGTTGAATTCTTTGCCTTCTACCTAGGCTATAGAGAGTGGTGAACTGGA
>NC_025696.1:22782187-22800452 GCF_000633955.1 Camelina sativa
CCAGCTTTCTTCTTTGGCCATGTGACATGTAGCTCCACTGTCAATCAACCAGATATTACCATTGCTTGAGATATGGTCATGAGTTGCTGTAAACAATCCTTCTTCTTGGTTGTCTTCTTCTTGGTCTTGTCTATTTATTTGTGTTTGACTTTGTTGTTCTGCTTGAGCTTGCATCTGGGTTTGATTGTGCTTGAGTCTGCAGTCTCTAGCATAGTGTCCCAGCTTTCCACAAACAAAACAACTTCCTCTAGGTCTGACTTGCATGTTTTGTTGTGTGCTTGTTGTCTTGTTTTTGTTGTAGTAGCACTCTTCCTCACTGTAATTGTTTTTCCTGCATATGCTACACCACTTTGACTGAGATGATTCTGACCTGAATGTGTCTTGCATATTTTGAACATTTTTGAATTTCTGAAACCTTGCTGCAGATGCACCTTCAGCGTTTCCACCATTTCTATCATCTAATCTCTTCTCTTGTCCTTGTATGGAGTTGATTACTTCAGCCACAGTTACAACTGCAAGGTCCTTTGTCTGTTCTATGACTCCCACATAGGAGTCAAACCTTTCTTGAAGTGAGCACAAGATTTTAGGCACCACAATAGATTCTGCCATTTCTTCTCCATGAGCTCTCGTCTCATTTACCAACTCTACAACTCTTCTAGCAAAGTCTTTAATGGTTTCTCTTTCATCTTGTTTCAGGTTGTAGAAGTTTGCTCTCAACCTCTGTAGCATTATCATGGAACCTTTTGAGTCACCTTGGAACCTTAGTTGAAGTACATCCCATGCATCCTTTGAGGTTTCAGTGACAGATAAGTGACTACTGAATATTTCTTCAGAAACAGCACTAAACAACAACTGTAAAGCTGTTTGATCTTTCATCTCTAACTCTTCCCAGTCTATCATTCTTTTCTGTTCATCTTGTGTGGGAGAAGTCAACTTAGGTGATATTGGGATACCTTCTGTAACTACTTTCCATAAACCCTTAGACTTAAGTATAGCCTTCATCTTTATAACCCATAGACTATAATTCTTTCCATCAAACACTGGAACCACTTGAACATTCTGCATTCTATCTTACGACTAATTGCAAATTACCTAATTTTTGCTTCTCCTTTTTTTTTTTTTCTCGTTTCTTTTGCTGTGCTCTTGTGAACCAGCTTGTGCCTCTAACTTTCCTTTGTTGCTTGTGCAGGTTTCAGGTCACCAAGAACTTTGAAGCTCTAATACCATGTTGGAAGTAGTAGATCTAAGATGAAGCGACTTTTACTTTTTACTTCTTACTTCCTTAACATGTCCTTACAACCACAAAAGCATATTTTTACTACCCTTACTTATTTTAACCTACTTCTTTTTCCATCACCCTAAAACCGAGGCCCATTACACATAAGGCCTTAATTGAGTTTATGGCCTAATGGCTTTTTACTTGTTTTCATTATTACAAAACACAAACTCTCATTGTCGTGACTCTTCTTCTTCTTCTTCTTCTTCTTCTTCTACACGATCTCTTCTTCCTCTTCCCTCTACATATGCTTGTGAATCTCTCTGCTCCCAATTACCTTGGCACCTTCTTCCTCCAGTATCTCTTGTTCCTTATTGAGAAAAGGATCAACTTCCAACATGAAGCACGTCGCAAAAACAAGACTGGACTTGGTGGTAGAGCTGGAATTTCACTCTGGTGGTGGAGTTGGAATTGCAGGTAAAGATGGCTTTAACGTGAACGTACGGTTGTTTAAACTAAAGGTATAAGTGATAAGGTGACTATCATGACTAACACACTGATCAAACTCCCATGGTCTTCCAAGTAACAGATGACAAGCATCCATAGGGGCAATGTAACAAATCATTTATCTTTGTATGAATCGCCAACTGAAAATTCCACTAAAACACGAGTGGAAACTGCAACTTCATTTTCTGTTGTATCGCAACTAATTTATAAGGAGAAGGGTGTGGTTGCACTTGTAAATTTAATTTTGATACAGCATCCTCAGCGATGACATTCTCACAACATCCCGAGTCGATAATGGAGTTACAAACCCGTCCATTGATTGTGCATCGTGAATAAAAGAGTTTGTTATGTCGAGATTCTTTAGGGAGACGAGGTGCCAAACAAGCTCGCCTAACCACAAGAAGGTGAGTTACATCAGCTTCCAATTCCTCTGTTTCCTCCACAATTTCTTCATCATATATTACTTCCACATCTCTACATGTTTCATCAAGGATAAAACCACGACGGTTTCGAGTAGGACATGCTGATTGCCGATGACCTGGTTCTCTGCAATTAACACAACGCAACGTACTAGGTCGATTAACCCGTGTAGGATCAACTGAAGTCACCACATGTTCAGGTTTTTTCATCACCGCTTCAGGAGTCTGACTCGAAGAACCCGATATAAGTGAAGTTCGGACTGGACGAGTAGAGCTCCAAGCAGGATAGTTGCTTCGAGTTTGTTCTTCAACAGTCAACGCTTGTTGATGAGCTTCATCCACTGATAATGGTTTGAATAAATTCAGTGTGTGTTGAATTTTTTTGTCTCAATCCACCCGTAAATCGTGCCACCAATTGTTGTTCTGAATCTTGCCAATCAATAAGAGTTAGTAGCAAAAAAAAATTATTTGAATACTCTTCCACCGAACGTGACCTTTTTTCAAATTTTGCAATATCTGAAACATAAGGTGATCGTAATTAAATGGCAAAAAAGTTTTGCACAAGTGTTTCTTTAATTTATCCCACGATAGCATTTTTGCTTTTCCTTGTCTTGATTGAGAAGTCTTAAACTGTGTCCACCAAGCTGCAGCTCTGTTTCGAAACCGCATTGCAATCACCGGAACACATCGATCTAAAGGAACTCGTCTGAATTCGAGTACCTCTTCTACATTTACGATCCAGTCTAGTAGCTTCTCCGCTGTGTTTCCAGATTGAATCCTTGTTCCCAACGCCAATCGTTTTTTGGAGCAACAACAGGATGCTGGATCTGTCTTTGCAAAAGGGTTATTGTCTTCTCCACCTGGTTCATCATAATCTTGTTCATCATGTTCTCCATCAACAACTACTTGCAGAGGCTGCAGAACCATCGCTTGAATAGCCACTGTAAGCTGCTGCATCTGCTCTTGAAGACGTACTAGAGTTTGACGTGTGGGTTCAACATCAGTTGGCGGTGGGTGGCGCAGCGTAAGATCACAAATTCAACTCAACCAAAGGATTTCGAATTGAAAACTTTTGGGACCTGCTTCCTACCAATTGAATTCTTCAAGAACTCAAGAATTAGGGATAGAGATAATTCTCTATTTATTAAAAATATCAAAGCTGCTTGTTTGATTAGGTTAATCCAATCGATAATGTGTCATTGTATTCATGAGATTATATAGGAGAGGTTGTACAAGGTAGCCGCTAGGAGCTATTAACTAAGCTTCCTAATATACACAGAAGAATATATGTATTCCTATTCTAATACCCTCTCGCAGTCGAAACGTAATGAGGATGAACGTTAAGACTGGACTTGAAGTCTTGAAACAGAGATGTAGGGAGACATTTGGTGAAGATGTCTGCATATTTATGGGAGGAAGGAACATGAAAGACTCGAACCTGTCCCATGGCAACACGTTCACGGACAATAAAAATATCCAACTCGATATGCTTGGTGCGTTGGTGTTGATCGGGTTTGTGGAGAGATACACTGCACATATATTATCCCAGTACACAAGCGTTGCAGTGTTAAGTAGGCAATGAAGTTCAAGGATTAGGTTACGGATCCATATTGTTTTGGCAACTAAGTTGGCCACACTGTGATACTCTGCCTCAGCACTAGAGCGTGAGACAGTTGGTTGTCGTTTAGAAGGCCAGGAGATGAGGTTGTTACCAAGGAAGACGGCAAAACCAGAAGTGGAATGACGTGTGTTGGGGCAGCCGGCCCAGTCTGCGTCAGTATAGGCAGTGAGTGTCGTTTTGTTGGAATGAGTGATGTGTAAGCCGTCCGAGATGGTTCCCTTAAGATAACGAAGGATGCGTTTCATGGCGGTGAAGTGAGGCTCACAAGGGTCATGCATATAAAGACAAGTTTTTTGGACAGCATAAGCGATATCCGGCCTAGTGAAAGTGAGATATTGGAGGGCTCCGACAAGGCTACGGTATAGTGATGGATCAGCAACAGGAGGTCCGACAGCAGAGAGAAGTTTGGCCGAAGTGTCAAAGAGAGTCGTGACCGGTGTACAGTTGGACATATTTGCACGATGGAGAATATCCGCAGCGTAATTTTGTTGACTGAGAAATAGTCCATTGTTGTCCCTGCGTACCGCAATGCAAAGAAAATAGTGAAGGAAACCAAGATCAGTCATTAAAAATACAGATTTAAGAGAGGAGAGAATTGACCTGAGAAGAGCAGGGGAAGAGGCGGTGAGGATAATGTCATCTACATATAATATTAGATAGGCAAGATCATTGCCTTGGCGCTAAACGAAGAGAGAAGCATCACTCTTGCTGTTCGTGAAACCTATTTTGGTAGCATATTTAGCAAAACAGTGAAACCAAGCCCTTGGTGATTGTTTGAGGTTGTATAACGACTTCTTAAGTAGGCACACATGGTTGAGTTTTTCTGGATCAACGAAGTCGGGCGGTTGGTGCATGTAGACAGTTTCCTCAAGGTCGCCATGGAGGAAGTCGTACTTAACATCGAGTTGGTGGAGAGGCCAGTCACGAGCGACCGCAAGATCAAGAATAGTGCAAATTGTCGTTGGTTTGATGACAGGGCTAAAAGTCTCCTCACAATCTACACCCACTTGTTGTGATTTGCAATTTGCGACCAACAGAGCTTTGTACTGAGACAAGGTGCCATCTGCATTAAATTTATGACTAAAGAACCACATAGAGCGCACAAGGTTAGTGTTCACAGGACGAGGAACAAGATCCCATGTGCCTGCGTATTTTTGAGCAGTATATTCCGATGAAATTGCCCCATTCCAGTTAGGATCACGAGCCGCTTGAATATGAGAATGGGAAGAGGAGAAATATGAGCAGTATGAAGAGAGAAAATTTGTTTAGGTTCATTAATACCACTCTGACTCCTCGTGTGAATGTGAGGAGGTGTTGGTGGGGGAGGCGGCGCTGGTGGGGAAGGAGACACCGGTGGTGATGAAGACTACGGTGGTGAGGGAGGTGCTGGTGATAACGAAGATGCCGAAGGAGAATGAGAAACCAGAGGAGAAGAAGGCACCGGAGGAGAAGGAGGGGTGGGAGGTGAAAGAGGTGCCGGTGGTAAAGGAGGCGGCAGAGGTGATGGAGGTACTAGAGGAGGTGATGGAGGAGGATACGTTGGAGCTGCGGGCAGTGGTGTTGAGGAAGGTAAAGAAATATCAGGGAGAGAAGAAGGAGAGGAAGACAGGGTGTGCAAAGTGGGAGCCGATGGTGGCGACGAGAATGGAAACGATGTTTCATCAAAGACAACGTGGCGAGAGATGATAATACGATGAGTGGCAAGATCGAGACACCGATAACCACGGTGATTAGTTGGATATCCGAGAAAACGCATCGTGAGGAACGAGGAGAGAGCTTGTTTGGAGAAGTGGGAAGAAGGTTGTATGAGAACTCACACATCATCATCCGTAACACCTTGTCCGTACAACATGATCAATGGGCCGTCCGTACGAGCGAAGATATAAACGAGTCCAGCCGGTGAAGAAGAGAACCCTAATGATCTCCAATGTCTCTAGAATCTTCCCCTTGTAGTCGTTATAGCCGTTGGAGATCGTGTGCAAGTGCGCGACCAAGAGAGTCACATGTTAGCTTAAGGAAGGATGTCGCTATCACCCATGTAAACCGTGTACAGCATCTTGTAGGAATATGCTTATTCACTTTGTCTATATTTAGGATGTAACTAGGAACTATTTTGAGTAAGAAGTTCTATTCTTCTTCTACACTCTCTCTCTTACCCTTTTACACTCTTTAATCTCACACGACAAACACTCCTTTACACTTCCGATTATACTTCTTCTTAGACTCTAAAACTTACATGGTATCAGAGCAAGGTTGCTCCTCATTCTAAAGCCTACGTTCATCACTCCCTTCCGCTCTTTCTTCTCTTCCTACTTCTTCTTCATTCGCAAAAGTTCTTTCTCTTTAACCGTTGGGTAATACTATTAACCAGCGGACAAAACTCCATGGAAGGCACCAAGACCTTGATTGTTCCAGTTACTCTCAAAGGAGAGAACTACTTGTTGTGGGCGAGAACCACAAAGACGGCACTATGCGGCCGAGGGCTTTGGACCCATATTACTACGAGTGAGGCTCCCAAGGAAGAGCCTACCAAAGACGGCAAAGAAGCTGTCACAAGCGGTGAAGACAAATGGTTTCAAGAAGACCAAAGTGTGCTTGCTATCATCCAAAACTCCCTTGATGCTCCAATACTCGAAGCCTACTCATATTGCAAGACGGCTAAGGATCTATGGGACACATTGCAAAATGTGTTCGGTAACACTTCCAATTTAAACCGAGTATTTGAGATCAAGAGGGCCATTAACAACCTAAGCCAAGAAGACATGGAGTTCACCAAACACTTTGGAAAGTTTCGGTCTCTTTGGGCTGAGCTTGAGATGCTTAGGCCGGCTACTCTTGATCCGGCCATTTTGAACGAGAGGCGTGAGCAAGACAAGGTGTTCGGCCTCCTCCTCACACTGAATCCGTCTTACAATGACCTCATAAAACATATCTTGAGGTTAGACAAGCTTCCTAGCCTAGATGATGTGTGTAGCCAGATCCAAAAGGAGCATGGATCCATGGGGCTGTTTGGAAACAAAGGAGAACTTGTATCCGCTAACAAAGCTGAAGCTGCGGTTGCAAACAAAGGACATTATCGACAAGATGACAAGATTATACCGGTTTGTAACCATTGCAAGAAGCCGGGTCACTTTAAGACCAGTGTTGGATCCTTCACCCACATCTTCGAGCCAATCGACCGATGAACAACCGTGGAGGTCCGAGAGCACATCAAGCGACCGTTGACTCATCAGCCGCGGAACCATAGCTAGCGAGTCTCCGAAGGAAATGGAACCGCCCTAGCTGCTACCACTGACCTGGTGAGGAAGTCGGACCTTGACGCCCTCACCAAAGCCCTCAAGGAAGCTTCTGGTAAATCTTTTGATGCTTTAAAACCAACTAAACCTCTTATAGTTGATTCCGGCGCTTCCCATCACATGATTAGTGATTCAAAACTGATTAGTGATATCAAACCTGCCCTAGGAAATGTGATTATTGCTAATGGTGAAAAAATACCGGTTAGGGGAATAGGAAACCTAAAGTTGTTTGATAAAGAATCTAAAGCTCTTTATATGCCTAGCTTCACTTCTAATCTCTTATCGGTTAAAAGAGCTACCACTGATCTAAATGCTTATGCAATATTCAGTCCTAATGAGGTGTATTTTCAGGATATTGAGACAAGTAAGGTGCTTGGCAAAGGGGTTACTCAAGATGATCTCTACTTGCTTAAAGACCTAAATCTATCTTCTTTGTATTCCTCTTGTTTTAGTTCAATTAATTTTAAAGAAAGCAATGTTATGTGGCATGACAAACTAGGACATCCTCATTCTCGTGCTTTAGAATTAATATTTCCAAATATGCCTTTTAAAGTGGATGAGTGTGAGGCTTGTATTCTTGGTAAACATTGCAAGGCTGTTTTTCCTAAGTCTTTAACTATTTATGAAAATTGTTTTGACTTGATTCATTCGGATGTTTGGACCTCACCTTGCTTATCTAGAGAAAACCAACGATACTTTGTGACTTTTATTGATGAAAAGTCTAAGTATATGTGGTTAACTCTACTGTCTTCGAAAGATACGGTGCATGAAGCCTTTATTAGTTTTCAAAATTATGTGACTAACCATTATAATGCGAAAATTAAGATTTTGAGATCAGATAATGGAGGGGAATTAATATGATCCTCCCAAAGAATCGGCACCTTTGAGTTGGTAGATAGATACACCTTGATTCTAAAGACAACGAAGCCTCAAGAATAAGGATGGTGGAATGAATGGTTGCACAAGAGTTGCGGAAAGACTCTTGATATACCGGTTTGATCTTTCAGCCTCACACCAAAAGGATCGGATCTCTCAGCCTCGCACCAAGGAGATCAGGGTTTTGACTATTGGAATCACACCAAGTAGTCAGTTTTGATTGTTGGAATCACACCAAGCAATCAGTTTTGTTCACAAAGAACAGAAGAGAATCACTCTCAAAAAGAAAAGGTTTTGATAAAAAGTTGGATATTTTATTTCAATGATCTTACATGAGTTTATATAGGAAATAAAACTTGGTAACAAAGCCAAGTATTAATTATTCTTGAAACTAAAAGACAATAAAGATAGATAGTTGAATGAAGATTCAACTCTTGGTGTTTCCCTTCCCAAGGTGACTCTAGATGCATGTATCTCCAATTTTCGTCACTCTTCTTTGACCACAAAATAAAGAGATTATTTTGGGCTTTCTTGGACTTGAATTAGGCTCAAAGTGGGCTGGACTTGATAGACATCATCCCCAATAGAATTTCCCATGCTCTCTTTGGCCATAAGCTCTTGAATAAGCCCATTAAGTACATTCCTTAGTTTCTTAGCTCTTTGACTCCTTGATCCAATTTGCTGATGAGAAACAACATGGGCTGTATCATTTCTTCATCTTGGGCTTAGTAGAAACACCTCCTGGTTGCCAAACATAATTCTGGAAGCACCTAAACCAATTGGACCTAAAACTCTTCATGTGAACAATTAGATTGACCTCCTTTGGAAAATGAAGTGTATCCTTGTATTCCTTGGACCAAATCTTCTGTTTCTGAGCTTAATAAAAACATAAGATATCCATTGACATCCTCCAAGTGGTTTCGTATCGAAATTATGGCTGAGTTGATCTGTGGAACTCGATATTTGGCTCAGACGCGAAACTGGGACTGGGATAGATCCACTGACTTGAAATATCCATATCTTTCACGTATGAACTGATTTTAATGTGCTTCCAAATCTCAGTGATTCTAGGATGGATCAAGATTCCAGGAAAGTTCGATTCATAACTTGAATCTTTCTGGCTTGGTCGGAATCCCCCTTTGAATGCTCGTAGGTCCAAATCGCGTAGCCATGAGTTCACCTGATTTATAAAATGAATAACTCCTTCATTTGAACTCTGATTGAACTGATTCCACTTCGAGATATGCTCTAAATGAGGTAAGAATGTATCCCAAATAGTCATTTGGCTGGAAGAATTTATCTTCGACTTCGTTGGTGTTGAACAAGACTCAAGGATCTTCATGGATGGTCTCATGATCTTATCATACCCCTCCTCTTCAAAAAGTTTCGTCCTCGAAACAGTCAGGCCATGGTTTGGAGAGTGTTGAACTGATTCTGGTGGCTTCTCTTTGAGGGAATATATGACTCCATATTGTTGACCATGAGGCAAAGTTGTAATGCTTTTAGTGAGACCTTTCTTGGTTCCTTCAAAATCCAAAACTTGCTCTACCTTGCTTGACCATAAATGGATCATTGGCTTTTCTCTCCTTGTTGGTGTAACAGCAGAATCATCCACACTTCCAAAGTTGTTGATGATCATGCCTTCCTTCTCGGCTTCCTCAATCTGATCTTTGCTGACCTCTTTGTGCTTTGGTTCCTCGGCTTCTGTTTGCTTACTCAGTGAATTTGTTATTTCCAACAGATTTTTCTGAACCAGCAACTCCTTATGCTCCTTTGGTGATGGTGACAAATCAAATACAACTTTATCTTCCTTAGAAACATGAGACGTCTTTTCTCGTTGGTAACTTGGCATGACAGTAGACGCTCCATCAGATGGTCTAGAAGTCCTCCTTAGAATATGATCTGAACTACGATGGTGATGGTTGGGAACATATCGTTTCCTCAAAATAGACTTCAATTCTGACCAAGTCTCAATAGGGTGTTCTCCATTTCTCCTCCTGCTTATCACTAAATGATCCCACCAAGTAATAGCATAATCACAAATCCAGTGGCTGNCGTTGGTGTTGAACAAGACTCAAGGATCTTCATGGATGGTCTCATGATCTTATCATACCCCTCCTCTTCAAAAAGTTTCGTCCTCGAAACTGTCAGGCCATGGTTTGGAGAGTGTTGAACTGATTCTGGTGGCTTCTCTTTGAGGGAATATATGACTCCATATTGTTGACCATGAGGCAAAGTTGTAATGCTTTTAGTGAGACCTTTCTTGGTTCCTTCAAAATCCAAAACTTGCTCTACCTTGCTTGACCATAAATGGATCATTGGCTTTTCTCTCCTTGTTGGTGTAACAGCAGAATCATCCACACTTCCAAAGTTGTTGATGATCATGCCTTCCTTCTCGGCTTCCTCAATCTGATCTTTGCTGACCTCTTTGTGCTTTGGTTCCTCGGCTTCTGTTTGCTTACTCAGTGAATTTGTTATTTCCAACAGATTTTTCTGAACCAGAAACTCCTTATGCTCCTTTGGTGATGGTGACAAATCAAATACAACTTTATCTTCCTTAGAAACATGAGACGTCTTTTCTCGTTGGTAACTTGACATGACAGTAGACGCTCCATCAGATGGTCTAGAAGTCCTCCTTAGAATATGATCTGAACTACGATGGTGATGGTTGGGAACATATCGTTTCCTCAAAATAGACTTCAATTCTGACCAAGTCTCAATAGGGTGTTCTCCATTTCTCCTCCTGCTTATCACTAAATGATCCCACCAAGTAATAGCATAATCACAAATCCAGTGGCTGCAACTTGTACCTTCTTCATTTCGCAATAGTTTTGACAGCTAAAAACCGACTCAATCTTTTTTTCCCATTCTAGGTATGCATCTGGGTCGTTCCTGCCTTGGAAGGTAGGAATCTTTGACTTCAAACTACCCATGTTATCATCCATTAGTCCTCTTGCTTCTCTAGCACTTCTTGGTCTCATGTGGCTCCCTCTTGATGATTGACTACTGTAATAATCATCAGCCCTTGCTATTGTAGGTTGATCTCTTTCTCTTATATGATGCAACATTTGTGGCTGTCTTTGTTGTGCCTCTGATTGAACTTCATCCAACCTCTTGTAGATTGCATTCATCTCAATTCTCATCAACCGTCGCATCTCTCCTATAAGTGCTTGAACTTGTTGATCAGTAGATATTTTTTTTTTATTAGAACGGGTTCCTCCCTTTTTTTTTTTTAATCAGAACGGGTTCTTCTCTTTTTTTCTTTTTTTTTCTCTCTTTTTTTTCGGACTGGATACAAAATTAAATAAATAAAGATGAAGAAGAAAAGAAAAAAAAAAGATGAAAAGATAGAAAGAAGATGAAAAGAAAGAAGATGAAAGATAGAAAGAAGATGAAAAGATAGAAAAGAAAGAAGATGAAAACATTAGAAGATGATAGAATGATAGATTACCAAACTTAAAGGTGTGCTCTGATACCACTTGATATGATCCTCCCAAAGAATCGGCACCTTTGAGTTGGTAGATAGATACACCTTGATTCTAAAGACGACGAAGCCTCAAGAATAAGGATGGTGGAATGAATGGTTGCACAAGAGTTGCGGAAAGACTCTTGATATACCGGTTTGATCTTTCAGCCTCACACCAAAAGGATCGGATCTCTCAGCCTCGCACCAAGGAGATCAGGGTTTTGACTATTGGAATCACACCAAGTAGTCAGTTTTGATTGTTGGAATCACACCAAGCAATCAGTTTTGTTCACAAAGAACAGAAGAGAATCACTCTCAAAAAGAAAAGGTTTTGATAAAAAGTTGGATATTTTATTTCAATGATCTTACATGAGTTTATATAGGAAAGAAAACTTGGTAACAAAGCCAAGTATTAATTATTCTTGAAACTAAAAGACAATAAAGATAGATAGTTGAATGAAGATTCAACTCTTGGTGTTTCCCTTCCCAAGGTGACTCTAGATGCATGTATCTCCAATTTTCGTCACTCTTCTTTGACCACAAAATAAAGAGATTATTTTGGGCTTTCTTGGACTTGAATTAGGCTCAAAGTGGGCTGGACTTGATAGACATCATCCCCAATAGAATTTCCCATGCTCTCTTTGGCCATAAGCTCTTGAATAAGCCCATTAAGTACATTCCTTAGTTTCTTAGCTCTTTGACTCCTTGATCCAATTTGCTGATGAGAAACAACATGGGCTGTATCATTTCTTCATCTTGGGCTTAGTAGAAACACCTCCTGGTTGCCAAACATAATTCTGGAAGCACCTAAACCAATTGGACCTAAAACTCTTCATGTGAACAATTAGATTGACCTCCTTTGGCAAATGAAGTGTATCCTTGTATTCCTTGGACCAAATCTTCTGTTTCTGAGCTTGATGGAAACATAAGAGATCCATTGACATCCTCCAAGTGGTTTCGTATCGAAATTGTGGCTGAGTTGATCTGTGGAACTCGATATTTGGCTCAGACGCGAAACTGGGACTGGGATAGATCCACTGACTTGAAATATCCATATCTTTCACGTATGAACTGATTTAAATGTGCTTCCAAATCTCAGTGATTCTAGGATGGATCAAGATTCCAGGAAAGTTCGATTCATAACTTGAATCTTTCTGGCTTGGTCGGAATCTCCCTTTGAATGCTCGTAGGTCCAAATCGCGTAGCCATGAGTTCACCTGATTTGTAAAATGAATAACTCCTTCATTTGAACTCTGATTGAACTGATTCCACTTCGAGATATGCTCTAAATGAGGTAAGAATGTATCCCAAAGAGTCATTTGGCTGGAAGAATTGATCTTCGACTTCGTTGGTGTTGAACAAGACTCAAGGATCTTCATGGATGGTCTCATAATCATATCAGGAATACACTAGTCATGTCTTCAAACAACACCTAACCAAACACGGCATCATTCATCAAACAAGTTGCCCTTATACCCCAGAGCAAAATGGTGTGGCTGAGCGAAAGAACCGGCATCTTATGGATGTAGCACGGTCCATAATGTTCCACACCAATGTCCCTAAACGCTTTTGGGGTGATGCTGTTCTCACGGTATGTTACTTGATCAATCGCATTCCCATAAGAATCTTACAAGATGTGTCTCCATTTGAGGTATTAAACAAAGAAAAACCTAACCTTGATCACCTAAGAGTTTTTGGTTGCACTTGTTTTGTGTTAAAACCAGGTGAACTTAGAGACAAACTTGATGCTAAAAGTACTAAGGGGATATTTATCGGCTACTCTACCACTCAAAGGGCTACAAGTGCTACATACCAGAAACTAAGAGGGTTGTAGTGTCACGAGATGTCAAGTTTGTTGAAACTTTGGGCTATTATGAGAAGAAAAACTGGGATGACCTGAAAGATTTGCCTACCGCTACTTCCGATAAGGCTCGAAACCTCCGGATCATCCTTAAACGGTTAGGTGTGGAAAATGATCGGGTCAACCAACAACCAGCTGAGCCAAACTTACCAAGAGAGCCTAGTCTACCTAATGAAGCTGAATCAAGTCAATCTACCGATCCTAGCCTAGTCTCCGATCCGAAAGACGCAACACATGCCGATGAAGATATGTTACAACATGTTGAAACTGAGGTGCAAAGTGAGGACGAAAGCACACCAACCAAAGCTGGAGATGGAAAATGATCATGAGGAGGTCATCCCACTACGACGTAGCCAACGCCTGGCAGTAACACCATTAATACGCAGCCAACGGATTACCTCGCAGCACAATCGTGTGTACTATAACAATGCAGCGGTCGCACATCCGATTCAAGCAGTTTGTACTCTTGCTCACTTTCCGGCGGAACACCAAGCCTTTCTTAGCCAAATTGATGATCATTGGGTTCCCCAGACTTATGAGGAGGCCAAAGACCAAAAGGTATGGCGTGATGCGGTTCAAGCGGAGCGAACAGCTATGGAGAAAAACCATACATGGGATGAATCTGACTTACCAAAAGGGAAAAAGGCCGTCACATCGCACTGGATCTTCACTATTAAGTACAAGAGTAACGGGGAGATCGAACGCCATAAGGCTCGCCTAGTTGCACGCGGGTTCACACAAACGTACGGGGAGGACTATCGAGATATGTTTGCTCCGGTGGCCAAGCTGCATACGGTTAGAGTCGTTCTCACCTTGGCAACAAATCTAGATTGGGAGCTTTGGCAAATGGATGTCAAGAATGCATTCTTACAAGGCAAGCTTGAAGATGAAGTTTATATGAGGCCACCACCCGGGTTAGAAGACACTATTGGTCCAGGAAAAGTCTTGAAGCTCAATAAGGCTATATATGGCTTTAAACAGTCACCAAGAGCATGGTACCACAAATTGAGTACAACCTTACTTGGAAGAGGCTTCCGCTAGTCCGAATCAGATCACACACTCTTCACACTACCAAGTGACAAAGGTATTGTAGTTATTCTAGTATATGTTGATGATATCATCATATCTGGAAGTGACAAGGTAGGCATTCAAGAGACTAAAGAGTTTCTTAAATCAGTTTTTGATATTAAAGATCTTGGAGAGCTTAAGTATTTCCTTGGGATAGAAGTATATAGATCCAATGAAGGATTATTCTTATCACAAAGAAAATATGCACTTGAGCTCTTAAGTGAAGCAGGAAAGCTTAGATCGAAGGCTGTAACCACACCACTTGAGGAAAACTACAAGACAGCCGGAAAGGGGGAGCTTGAGGCAGCTCCATTTGAAGATGTCATACGATATCGACGTTTAGTAGGTAAGCTTATATATCTAACTATTACTAGACCTGATATTTGTTTTTCTGTGAACAGGGTGAGTCAACATATGCAAAACCCCACTAGACATCACTGGAACATGGTGAATCGAATCCTCAAGTACATCAAAGGATCACCGGAACAAGGCATATGGATGGGAAGAAACGAGAGCACCGAGTTGGTAGGATATTGCGATGCTGACTATGCCAGAGACCATGGGGATCATCGTTCAGCCACCGGGTACTGCACGTTCTTAGGAGGGAACCTAGTCATGTGGAAAATCAAGAAACAAAAGGTGGTCTCACTATCGAGTGCGGAGTCCGAGTATAGGGCCATGATGAAGCTGACTACCGAACTTATGTGGCTCAAAGCGTTGTTGAAGGATCTTGGAGTCGAATCATCAAAACCCATCACTATGCATTGTGAAAACGAGGCAGCCATTCATATAGCCACCAACTCCGTATTCCACGAGAGAACGAAACACATTGAAGTTGATTGTCACAAGGTGCGAGAGAGAATTCAACTCGGTGTCACCCTCCCATGTCATACCGACAGCAAAAAACAACTAGCCGATATTCTTACAAGGCAGCCAGTCCACAAGTGTGTGAATATATTCACCCTAAGCTCGGCCTTAAGGATCTCACGAAGCCATGAAATGTCCCTTCCATGGCACCTACACTCTTTTTCCCTTATGTATAGTTTTTCCCAAGTGGTTTTCTATACTAAGGTTTTTAATGAGGTAGGTGCTCGTTATTTCAAGCTTAATCGATGATCTTATCGTTCAAGCTTGTGGGGGAGTATGAGAACTCACACATCATCATCCGTACAACCTTGTCCGTACAACATGATCAATGGGCCATCCGTACGAGCGAAGATATAACCGAGTCCAGCCCGTGAAGAAGAGAACCCTAATGATCTCCAATGTCTCTAGAATCTTCCCCTTGTAGCTGTTATAGCCGTTGGAGATCGTGTGCAAGTGGGCGACCAAGAAAGTCACATGTTAGCTTAAGGAAGGATGTCGATATCACCCATGTAAACCGTGTACAGCATCTTGTAGGAATATGCTTATTCACTTTGTCTATATTCAGGATGTAACTAGGAACTATTTTGAGTAAGAAGTTCTATTCTTCTTCTACACTCTCTCTCTCTTACACTTTTACACTCTTTAATCCACACGACAAACACTCTCCTTTAAACTTCCGATTATACTTCTTCTTAGACTCTAAAACTTACAGGTTGGGATAACACAAGCACCCAAATACTCGTAGATAATCATAAGAAGCAGGTTTGTGGAAGAGGCGAGTGAAAGGGATCTGATTATCAATCGTTGTGGAGGGAAGAAGTTTAAAGAGATGAGCTGCCATGTGTAACACCTCAACCCAGTAAGTGTTGGGCATGTGATCTTGGAAAAGAAGAACACGAACAAGATTGTTAATAGTACGGAGAGTGCGTTCAGCGCGACCATTTTGAGCAGTTGTGTAAGGACAACAAAAACGAGCATGAATGCCATTAGAGGAAAATAAAGCCTGCATTTGACGATTGTTAAATTTACCACCATTATCACATTGAAAACTTTTAATAGAAACCTGAAATTGGGTTGTAACATAGTTAAAAATTTGTAAAAATTTTACATAAACGTCACTCTTTGGACGAAGAGGATAAATCCAAAAAAAATGCAAGAACTGGTCTAGAAAATAACATAATACTTGATGCCACTCACATTAGAAACAGGAGAAGTCCAAATATCATAGTGTATTATTTCAAAAGGTGAAGAAACATAAGAAGTTGAGGTTTGAAAAGGTTGGCGAACATGTTTGCCTAGTTGACACGCATGACATAAACCAGAATATATGTTTGAGAACAATCAAATAAAGCAGAAGAAGATAGATTGTGAAAAACAGAGTGACCGGGATGGCCTAAGAAACGATGCCAAGTGGAAGCAGAAGCGGTAGAGAGAAGAGCATGAGGAGCTGATGAAGAGGACAAAGACGAGACAGCGTAGAGAGGGGTCCGAGTGCAAAGACCATTAACAAGAAAACCATAAGGGTCAAATTCAACAGTGTAAGATTTTTCAACAGTAAATTGACGGGCAGAAACAATATTTTTTAAAATTTTAGGACAAAGAAGAATGTTCTTAAGATGAAGGGGATGAGAAGCAAAGGGAAATTAGTGCTACCAGAAGCAGTGACAGGAGGTGTAACATCCGCGAACCAGATTTTGTGATTTTGGGAGGAGTGTCGATCGACACCCTAGTGGCATCGATCGACACCACTAATTTCTGGGTTTGACCGGTTTGTTTTAATTCGCGATTTTTTGATTGGGATGGTTTGGTTAGTGGTTTAACCGGGTATTTAAAGGGGAAATCGACAAAGTAAGGGTTTAGTCTTTTTCCTCTGTCGCTGTTTTGTGTTTTTGGAGAGAAAAAGGGAGAAAAGTGTGTTCTTGAGATTCCTAAGAGAGATTTAGTGAGATTGCTGGTTATTCTTGAGTTTTCCGTTGCTGGGAACGAAGCGNGGTGTTGTTTTCCACGTTTCTCAATCCAATCTTCCTGTTCTTGAGGTGAGTGCTTGACCATGGTTGATCTAAGCATGAGATCTCTCTTGTTTGTGTGTTTTCTTTGCTGTTTGTGTTGTTTTGTTGCTTGGGTTCGTTGCTTCTGTGATTCCCAGTGATTTCTGAGGTAATTGGGTGAATTTGGAACGGATTCGGGATGGTTTGGAATCGGGATTCGTCGTTCGTGTTTGCACTGTTCGCGTCTGCAGATATGGCATCGATCGACACCATTCGAGCATCGGTCGACACTTTTGGTTCAGCATCGGTCGACACTTTCTTGTGGCATCGGTCGACACCTTTTGGTTCAGCATCGGTCGACACTTTCTGGTGGCATCGGTCGACACTAGTCTCCACCGAGACTTGTTTTCCTGGTTTGATGTATTGCTTGTGTTTTGTTTGCTTGCATAACTTGAGGGTCTCATATGCTTGTGTGTATAACCTAGTAGATGGGAGGACGGCCTCACTAAGTATTTATGATAATACTTACGCATCTCAATTGTTGTTTGTGATGTGCAGGTAAAGGAAAAGTGTGATCGTGGAATCAAAGGCGATGAGGAGGAGGATGTTCTAGAGGCTTGATTGATTGTGGTCTAGCTGTTGTTAGGTTGCTAGAATAAGTCATTGGAACATTGTAGGATGTTAGCTTTCGATTATTTCCTTGTTTGGATTTTGGTGTTATTGGTTATTGGATTATTTATGTTGGAATTTTATTGGATTAATGGAATTGTTTTATTTGGTTATCCGCGGTTATTGATTGTTGTTAGGATGTTAGTGGGTATGGGACCACTAGTAATTAAGGTAAAAAAAACAAAAAAAAACAGGAAGGGTTGTTTCATTTTGGTGTCAGAGCCTTTACGGTTCTAGGATGGTTAAATGGATGGTTAGAGCGGTTAGGAATTTAATTGGGTGAATTATTTTCCTTTTGCTTGATGCATGATGTTGTGTGATGGAATTGATTATGAGTAGTTAGTCAATTTGTTTGCGGTATGGAGTCCTAGTATCATCCTCCTCGAGCCTTCAATGAGATTCCACGGTAAG